>NW_012116455.1:1100996-1115311 GCF_000951035.1 Colobus angolensis palliatus
AGTGCGATGTGGTGCTGAGAAGAATGTATATTCTATTGATTTGGGGTGGAGAGTTCTGTAGATGTCTATTAGGTCCGCTTGCTGCAGAGTTGAGTTCAATTCCTGCATATCCTTTTTAACTTTCTGTCTCATTGATCTGTCTAATGTTGACAGTGGGGTGTTAAAGTCTCCCATTATTATTGTGTGGGAGTCTAAGCCTCTTTTTAGGTATCTAAGGACTTGCTTTATGAATCTGGGTCCTCCTGTGTTGAGTGCAAGTATATTTAGGATAGTTAGCTCTTCTTGTTGAATTGATCCCTTTACCATTATGTAATGGCCTTCTTTGTCTCCTTTGATCTTTGTTGGTTTAAAGTCTGTTTTATCAGAGACTAGGATTGCAACCCCTGCTTTTTTTTTGCTCTCCATTTTCTTGTTAGATCTTCCTCCATCCCTTTATTTTGAACCTATGTGTTTCTCTGCACATGAGATGGGTCTCCTGAATACAGGACACTGATGGGTCTTGACTCTTTATCTAATTTGCCAGTCTGTATCTTTTAATTGGAGCATTTAGCCCATTTACATTTTTTTTATTATACTTTAAGTTCTAGGGTACATGTGCATAACATGCAGGTTTGTTACATATGTATACTTGTGCCATGTTGTAGCCCATTTACATTTAAGGTTAATGTTGTTATGTGTGAATTTGATCCTGTCATTATGATGTTAGCTGGTTATTTTCCTCGTTAGTTGATGCAGTTTCTTCCTAGCATCGATGGTCTTTACAATTTGACATGTTTTTGCAGTGTCTGGTACTGGTTGTTCTTTTCCATGTTTAGTGCTTCCTTCAGGAGCTCTTCTAGGGCAGGCCTGGTGGTGACAAAACCTCTCAGCATTTGCTTGTCTGTAAAGGATTTTATTTCTCTTTCACTTATGAAGCTCAGTTTGGCTGGTAGTGCTTCTTTTTAGAATAATCAAAGTTATAGCTCCAAGATGTTGACCTCTCTCTCAACCTATAACCTTTGGAGCCATGCATTTATACCAGCATGTTTTATAAATTATGAGTTTCTGTCTGCGTCCATGAAGTCTTATTAGTTTTCACTTAAAAATTTGTGGGTCGTTGAGAAGAATTAAAGTGATTCATAACTTCACGCTTGAACCTGGGAGGTGAAGGTTGTAGTGAGCCGAGATCATGCCATTGCACTGCAGCCTGGGCAACAAGAGTGAAACTCCATCTCAAATAAATAAATAAATAAACAAACAAATAAATAAAGTGGTTCATAACATCAGATGAAGAAGGAGATGAGTGATATGTTAAATGATCAGAAATTTGGCATTACATTATTTCCAGGACCATTTCCCCACCAAAATAAGCTGTATATTTTTCATTTCTTCATGGCACTGTGCTGTTAATTTGTGTTAACATTTGGGCTAAAATGGACTGTAATTTCTATATATAAGTGTTAGAATTTTAGCTATCCTAGTTGAGACACAAAAAACTGTTACTGATCCAATAAGATTATCAAAGGCCAACAGAAACTATTTGGTTCTATTCTTAAAATATTTATTAAAAAAAGAAGTAGAGAAAGCGTCTATCTTTTTTTCTTAAAGGAGAATCAGTCTATTGATTATTTACTAAATTTCAAGTCAAAGCAAAGCTTGTAGAATGAGTATTTAACTAAAGGCAGGAAGAAGAAACCCAAATTTTTCCTCTCTCGAGGAAGTGACACTAAAGAAACAGTATTACACTTTCCCCAGAAATGTGACCCAGGCTGCTTTACCTTAAAAACCCTTCCTTGCTTTCTTTGCTGTAGGAGAATAGCAGAAAGCATGACAGAGGTTTGAGGAGCCAGCTGTGGTGGGTAGTGCCGTCTCTAAACATTCCTAGAAAAGCCTGTTTCTCCTGTTCTTTGAAGAAAAAAAGAGACCGTGAGCAGGAAGAATTTCTTGACATTACAGAATTATGGCATCACAGAATAGGTGCAGTGGTTGTATCTCCTGGTCTGCCCAGGAGTCCTAATTTACATGTGCCTTGGTTAGCCTAAGTATAGAAAACTGTAGCTGTATTGAATAATTACCCTTTTGGAGAAGTAGAAACTCTTTCCAGAATTTTAGTGGGATTTCATACCCCCAAAAGTGTTTCAGATTATGATTTGGCCTTTTCAAGTCACTTAAAACAGTTACTTTCTGAAACATATGCGCTGGAAAGCCCTAAGGCTACCTAAGAGATGTTGCAATTTAAAGACAAAGATATGCCATAAAGGGTTTGACTGCAGACAGCAGTTTTCTACCACTTCGTTCCATGTTCAGAATCTGCGTAGATAGAGAATTTTATTTCTTAGCAGAAAGTATGGAGGACTATGTGGAATCTTAATCGTTTTCTTATGATCCTGAAGGGAATGTGTGCAGGCGAAATTGTAGTTTGATAGGAGGCCTCTTTTCCTTGATTCTCTCATACAGCACCATAATATTAAAGTCAGCAGTAGTTAGTTCATGACATGAAATTGTGAGCGTTCTTGTAATGAATGCATGGCAGAGCACCTGGGAGTGAAAGTGAGATGGGGCTGAGAGTATCGGACACAAAGGCCCAGTACCAAAGGAAAGAACACTTGGCACTGCCAACTTATGCATGCTTAAAGTTTTAGTTCTTCAGATCACCTTTTAAAATAAATAAAATATGATCTCTTGCCATGTTCTAAGTAACTATATAGAAAATCATCACTCCTTTTCTGCTGATCCCATATTAATGGCTTAAAGGAAGATAATAATGACTACAGAGTAGAATTTGGGGGAAATGGTCTTAACTCCACCCAGTTTGGACTCGTTACTAAAGAATTAACATGTCATGAGCCAGGTGTGGTGGCATGCACCTGTAGTCACAGTTACTTGGAGGCTGAGGTGGGAAGATCCCTTGAGCCCAGCAGTTCAAGACCAGCCTGGGCAACATAATGAGACCTCATCTCTAAAGCAAAATAAAGCAAAACAAAAAAAGAGGTCATGAAGTTTCCCCTAAGGCTAATTTATGCATGTTGGAGTTTTAAGACAGTTATCGTTTAATGATGATTAATCCTTTTTGTAAGGCGCCTGTTCCAAAGAGTTCAACCTACTTTACCGACAACTTCTTACTTTTTCAATGTCCTGTGAGGCAAAGAGCAAAGAGTGTCATTTCAAGCCTCCTGCTGGGGAAACAAGTATTCAGAAATGAAGAAGTGCAGGTGGAATCAATCAAGATCATTCAGATAATAACATCAAGTATAAAACTTCCTTCTGCTGATGATATTTAGGTTCTATGGCCTTCAACTTTCTCAGCCTTCAACTTATAAGCCCATGGACCACTTCAGTTTACTTACAATAACAATAATAATAATATTGTTTAAGGATGATATTTATTGAGTACACACTGTGTACCAAGCGCTGTTCTAAGCACTTCAAAATCAGCAAATCCGTTAAAGTTCACAACAGTGTGGAATGGATAATGCTCTTAACCCTAATTATTAAATGAAGAAACTTAGTTATGGAAAGGTTATGACTTGCCTAAAGTGACATAACTAACAAAAAAAAGCACAATTCAAATCTAGAGAGTCTATCTCCATAGTTCATGTTATTAATTATTATGCCATACTCAATTTAAAAAGTTCTACAATAGTATGAATTTTTGCCTCAGTGATAAGAATACTTTATATTTGCATAATGCTTACATTTTCACCCAAGTATTTTGTGGTCTTATGTTTTAGTGGCTTATTTTTGTGTACTTTGTAGAATTAGATAGCTGATAGAAAATAATTTTCTAAATCTAAATAAGGGACATCTTGGTATCACCTCCATTTTGTGTTGTTCAAAGCCTAGAAACTTCCAAGAACCACAAGTTGAGAACTTTTATTGAAGCCTCAAATAAAAGTTTTTGATAAAATTGCCAGTCTAACATGTAAAGATTAATCTCGAAGAAGCAAGTTAAATGAACAGATTCTTAAGCTTCCAGAGAATCTAAAGGTAGCAGACTATTTTATATTTTATCAAAAAATAAACAGAAGAGTCATCAATATAAAAGCATAGGTACCTTTAAATTAGAAATTCAAAGTATTCCAAGTTAGTTCTGAAGACAGTGTTTCGTTGTGCTGTGTGTGTTTAGAAAAGGGTATCACTCACAAAAGAGAAGTTCTCTCATTTATTTAAAAAATGGAAAATAGTAAAAGATGTCTAATGTTAACTTATATACAGGACCTTGTATGAGATAACTTACTCTTTTATTCCCATATTTTCTATAAATTTTTTAGCATTACCCCTCAAACATGGGAGAAAAAGTTTCAGCATTTTAATTCAAATTGTTAAAAGGCTGAGCAACCCTTAAAGTTGCCATAATGGAAGAAGACTGTGAGCTAGCTTAAAGAAGAGAAAGAAGGGAAGAAACAAAACCCCTGTGTAGTAGAGTGTTGAGATGAGATGAGCATTTGTTTGTCTCCATCTAATTCCTTATGAAGCCAGAACCATAACATCCTGCTCTGAAGTGAAATAAGATGGAGCATTATCCTAGAATGCAGATGTGGCACCAGAAAGGCTGCCAAGATAAGTGGAGGACAGAAAGTGTCAGATAAAAACCGTCAAGACCAGTGACAGTCACCCTTTCCAATTCTAACTTCTGGAACCTGGCAGGAATGGTTCTGGGATGTGGGCCCAGCTTGACTACACAACCCAGCAACAATGGTAGGGGATGAGGATCCTGACCTCATTGAGCTGAGCTTTCTTCAACTACAGGATCCTTCTCCAGCCCCGTGTTCAAAAGAGAAACAATGTGAACAGTCTGTTTTCTGTCTCTGAGTGAGACAATTCATTTCCTTTGCTGGAAAAACATAAAAGATTGTGATTGCTACTGTTGTACAGGGAAAGATTTCCCAAAGTAAGCATAACATGATGTGGGTGTCCTAGGTAAATTATTATCCTGGGTTCAGTAAGTTTTTAAAGCAGCAAAATATTAGGGAATGTGTCCATACACCTCTACTCAGCTAGCATCCTGAGTGAGATGGTTTCTGGGGTTGGTTTGAATGAGTAAGTATTGGAAATTCCTCTTGTACAGTGTCTGCCACAGACCTCTAAAGATGCTGAGTGGTAGAGGTGGTAGGGGCTTCACTGAACAAGACCCTTCCTTGATCCAAAGTTAACACAAAGTTCATGGTGTAGATGAGGAAACCTAAGCTGTTATGACAGCATACTTACTACCTGTTAGCACTTCCATGAGATCAGCCTGGGCCATTGCAAATACGTAGATGTGAACTGCCCCACTTACCTTACCCACATTGGGTAGTGAATGCTCATGATTCAATTAGAGACTTTCATGGCTGGATGTCTGAACTCAACAGAAGGTTCTTTGGTCTTGGAGGAAGAAGCAAAGATAGATTTGATTTGTCACCAGAAGAAAAAGTTAGTGCTTCTATCTAAGAATCCAGAGTCTTGACTTATTGGCACAGCTCTTCTGAGGGCTAGTTGTGTAACCTTGGACTCACCACCTAATCTCTTTGAGGTCCAGGTTAATCAGTGGTCAGAAGTGGAGTTGTAACTGGTTCGTTGCTGAGGCTACGATCAGAACAAGATTTCAAGATTTTTTAAGTTGGGGAGGTTCTGTAAGACACAGTGGGTGTCACAGTAGATTTTCTTTGATAAATTAACCATAATAAATTTCTACACTTCTCGAAAAATACAGTAATGCGAAAACATAGCTCTTGGTCTTAAAATGTATGAACAGTCTTAATTTTAATCAATATAAGGAGGAAGAAACACCCTAGATTTGTGTTGTCCAGGAGGGTAGCCACTAGCCACATGCAGTCATTTAAATATGTTAATTTAAATAAAATAAAATTTAAAATTCAATGATTTGAAATGTGGGCTCTACTACCCACATTTCAAATGCTCAATAGCCATATATGACTGTGTCCACTGTACTGGGCAACACAGGCACAGAACATTGCTGTCATTGCAGAAAGTCCTCTTGGTCAGCGCTGCCTTAGACCTTTGCCCATATCACAAACTGCAGCTACTTGTACCTTAGAGCAAGGTGTAGATGTTTGGGCCCTAGAGTTGCTGTGTCCATCTTTGGAGAATGAAAGGATGGGTTAAATCGCCTGTGGATAAAGCAGTGCAAGAAACCCTTCAGACAAAGGGTGTTTGCATAGAATAAGAGTTTGAGAGAGGTGAGGAGGAAGGGAGGTTAGAGGAAGAAATTAGGGAACAACTGAATCATTGGGTGTCTTGAATCTTGACTAGACCTGAACCTTACAAGGACATAGGACCCCCGGAGGGAAGTTCCTTAGAGAGATTGTCACCCTATGCATAAATGATCCCAACAATAGATACCTCTGAGAGAATCAGGGCAGCTCTAATCTCTAGGCACTCAGTGGTGGGGAAAGGGTTAGGCATGTTGGATTCATGTTATGGAAGAGAAAGTTTTTATGTAGCCAGGCAGTGGGGAATAATTCAGGCTTTTTTGACGTTTGAGTGTGTTAACCAGTGTATCTGACAGTCGGCTCCTTAGAAATGGGTCTGTGCAGGCAAAGTCAGCTTATGTTGTGAGGCTCAGGCTTGAGTATGAGTAACAAAGTGTCTGTGATACAAAAAGTTCTATTTTTCTTGCCAGCCCTGGTGGCGAGGGAGAATTTCTTCCCCCTGTATATGGAGAAAGGAAGAAATCAGAGGCAGTTGGCAAAAAGAGTATACTTTAACCTGCTATCTGGAAGCCATCTGTGAAGGGAATCACTTTTCTTTTCTGGACTTATTTCCAGGTGCAGCTGCAGGGGATGACACGGAAGATGCAAGCACTGAGTTCACTGACAGTATTGAGGAGGAAGCCACACACCATAGTCACCAGCAAGTAAGTCAGTGTCAGGGTCTGGAGCTTCCAGGGTGGATGGCACACAGCCCTTCTGAGGTCTGATGGTCTCCTGCAGCCCTTGTGGACTTAGAGTGAGAAGATTTTTTTTTATATATAAACCACTTCTCAGTCATCTTCCTGTTCTCCTTGAGCTTCCCAGCTGCCTTTCCAACCCATGTCTTCACTCCATTTTTCTCTCCAATCCACCCTTTGGTTTGTATTGTATCTCTTTCTTCTACTTCCTGCCCCCTCCTACCCACCTTTGCCTCTATTCTCTGTAGCTATAGCTTCAGAAGAATTTTTACTTGCAAGACAATGGACACATTCCCCTTGGGCTTTTTGTAACTGAAAAGCACCACAGAAGACAGGGAGTCATCAAAGGGCAGCTTGGGGAGGTAGCGGGGTGGAGGACCTGCTTGGGAAGAAACTCCAAGAAGCCTGGAATGCTTCCAAAGCAAGGATCTTTCTCAGTGAAATCTCATTATACAGAGAGAACCTTATGCAACCTGACAAACCACTGAGGTCATGGTGACTCAATGATCAGCAGATGGTTCTTCAACAGCAATCCCCTGTCAAGCCTCAGAACTTGAGGCTGAAACATTGTTTCCACCCACCATCAGTGAAGATGTAACTAGCATGTTACAAGAGTGGACTTCAGAGATTAAGTCACCAATAGTGATCCCACAAGCACTCACTGGAACTCCTATAATGTCTCCACTTTGTCCGTGCCATTTAGCAATCTCATCTCCTAGATGGACTGTGCCTATGATTCTTAAGGAGAAAGTGAATCATAGGTAGGTGTCCCACACAAGCAGCTGGACTTTCCAGTGACAGCTTTCTTGGGCCTTTTAGGAAAACTATACAAGAAATGAGGCTTTCTGGGTCTGCCTGTATGTCTTCTGCATAAGAAAAAGAGGAGACATCGAATCAACCAATAGGAAGAGCCCAAGTGAGCGTCCTCAAATCTTTTGGATATTGGCACTTGGGGACATGAGTAGTTGTCTGGGATATGTCATGTTCTCAATAGTTTCTTTATAGTAGTTAGATCACCTTCTTGTAGTAGGATCAACCTTCTTGTTGCTATAGCTGTACCCAACCTTCCCTGCTCCCTTGAGTGCTTGCATGAGCTCCACTTTTTCTTTCACTTGAACAGCTTCTCCTGAGTCCTCCTTACTAATGGTTGTGTCTTTAATTATATACATCTCTGTCCCTCCAGACAGATCCCTCTGTCCTCACTCTCTGATTTCATTGAGGATCTTGGGTGAGAGAGAGGGACCTGCGGGATGAACAAATGTCTACTCTAAGACAGCTAGATTGGGAGGTTGGCTGGTCACTGATGGTTGTAATGACTGTGGGACAAGATTAACTTCAGAATAAATGAACAGGAGACACAGATATGAAGACAGTCAGATTCTGATTGATATGGTCTGAAGTGCACCTGGTATTGCAAGTCATTTGCTCTAATTCTCAACTGTAGGCAAACTGGGTTGTAAAGTTGCTTCTTCCTCAGCCTTCTTTCCTGTAGCCTAGAATGGAGAATCTGACCAGACCCCATTTTGAGAAGGTCAGCCCACCCTGGAATGAACATTTAACATTAGAGCATTTGTATTTCCCTCACAATACTTGGCACATTACTTGGCATAGGAGAGATGCTTAGTGTAATTATGAGTTAACCAGCCTTTGGATCAAGGCTTGACTCATGATAGACAAAGTATGTGCCTGCTGGACAGAAGAATCTCTTGGATAAGCACCATTTTTCTTTCTATCACCTTTCCTTGAAAATACATCTTCAGCTTTGGGTAGGAGGAATCTTGGGGTATGAAATCATTGCAAATTTACTTCATCTTTCTGGAGTTTGAGGTTGTGACTCTCCTGCTACCAATTAAATAAAGCTTACTTTGCCGTAACTGTTTTGTGTCCAGATTCTCAAAATTTGTTTGCTTGTTTCCAGGGAAGTGGTCCCTTAAGGTAGATTTTGAGCTTCTCCTTGTTACGTCCTTGGAAGGTAAACTTTTGCTTGACACCAAGCTCCCTTCCTACTCCAAGCATTCATACACTTTCCCTAACAGACACATCCAACCTTGTCTTTCTTCCAAGGTGAGAATCACCTTTTGGCCAATGCAAGTTGCTTGCTCCTTATTTTTTGGACTCAGCCACCTCAGGAAGCCTCAAGTCTGGCCATGATAGTAATTTTCCCTAGATTATCTCCCACGAAATTCTATTCTCAAGCAGATGTGAGATCTATAATAAATACCTATGAAATTGCTGTGAAAGAAACTAATCAAGCATTGCATTTTTTATGTGAGTTTTGTAATGGAGAAAAAATTAATCAAGAATAAAGATTCAAGCCCAGGTAGTGTGCATATCTAGTTGCAGCTACTTAGGAGGCTGAAGCAAGAGAATCTCTTGAGCCCAGGAGTTCAGGGCCAGCCTGGGCAACATAATGAGACCCCCACTTCTTAAAGAAAAAAAATCAAGATTCAAATACAAAGAACAGACATTAGTAGTCAAAGTGTGATAAACTTCAAAAAAGCTATTTAAAAAATTAGTTATTTTTTGGCCGGGCGCGGTGGCTCAAGCCTATAATCCCAGCACTTTGGGAGGCCGAGACGGGCAGATCACGAGGTCAGGAGATCAAGACCATCCTGGCTAACACAGTGAAACCCCATCTCTACTAAAAAATACAAAAAACTAGCCAGGCGTGGTGGCGGGCGTCTGTAGTCCCAGCTACTTGGGAGGCTGAGGCAGGAGAATGGCGTAAACCCAGGAGGCGGAGCTTGCAGTGAGCTGAGATCCGGCCACTGCACTCCAGCCTGGGCGACAGAGCGAGACTCTGTCTCAAAAAAAATAAAATAAAATAAAATAAAAAATAAAATAAAATAAAAAATTAGTTATTTTTGATTGACAAATCATAATTGTATACATTTATGGGGTATGATATGATTATATATATATATATATATATATATACACACACACACACAAATATATACACATACAAACAATATGGAATGATTAAAACAAGCTAATTACATATTCATCAACTTGCCTACCTATCATTTTTGGTGGTGAGACTTTGGAAATTTACTCTTATTTTGAAATATACATTATTATTGGTTATAGTCACCCTGCTCTGTAATATGTCTTAAGACCTATTCTTTTTGTCGATACCTTCGATCAACAATTTCCCCTACTCTCCCTCCCCACTCCACCAGCCTCTAGTAACCACCATTCTACTCTCGGCTTCTATGAGTTCAACTTTATTAGATTCCACATATAGGTGAGCTTATGTGGTATGTGTCTGTCTGTGCCTGGCTTTTTTCACTAAGCATAATGACCTTCAGATTCATTCATGTTGTCACAAATGACAGGACCTATCCCCCAACATTTTAAGGTTAAATAGCATTCCATTGTGTATTATCTGCCACATTTTCTTTACCCATTTATCTACTGATGGACCTAGGTTGGTTCTACATCTTGACTATTTTGACTAATGCTGTAATGAACATGAGAGTGCAGATATACCTTTAACATATTCATTTCAGTTCCTTTGGATATATACCCAGAAATGGGATTACTGGATCATAAGGTAGATTCTATTTTTAGGTTTTTGAGGAAACTCCATACTGTTTTCCACACCAGCTGTACTAATTTACATACCTAGTCACAATGTGTGTGTTCCCTTTTCTTTGCATTATCTCCAACACATCATTCACCTTTCTGATAAATGCCACTCTAACTAACAGGTGTGAGATGATATTCATTATGGTTTTAATTGGCATTTCCCTAATGATTAGTGATGCTGACAATTTGAGAAAAGCTTTTAATGTCTTAATGTTGAGCACTGACTTAACATTGTGATAGATATGAAGCCATAGGGTAAAAACAAAACAGTGCCATTCAAACAGGATATCAGATTTGCACAGAGGCCTTTGTGGGGCAAATGGGAACCCAGCGCACAAAAAGTTGAATTATATGGAAGCAATATAACAAGTGAGTTAGGAAATGTGAAAAAAAAAACCCAAGAGAGATATAATTAAAAATAGACCTAATGGATTCACACTATTATAACAGATACTGGAAGCCCTGGGGTTTCATTTGGGGGAAAGAAATATTTGCTTTCATACATGATCAAAACTAATGAAAAGGCTAGATCCTGAGTTACTTTTCAGGCATTTACATTTAAAACTTAAAGTTAGCCAAAGAAAGTCCACTTTGAGATGGAAATATGAAAATGCAAATTAGCCTGGGGAAAAATCAGATCCCTAGGCAATGTTTGATTTTCTCACTTTAAACTGGGAAATTAGATCAGATGTACCTTAAGGTTTTTCTGGTGTTAACATTCATGGTTCATAATTTTTTCTTTTTAAAGAAAATAGGTATATTGAAATCAATAGAACAAGATAACATATATTCAGAAGGCATTTTAATAATGGGTAAACTTCATTAAAGTTAGATATTATTTTTAAGCAGAGGGAACTCTTAAGGCCTGGAAAAGAAAAATGCTGTGCCCGCACCCAAGACTAATGGCAAAGTGCGTTTTAGTTAAGTTACTTGGAAAGAGTTTACACAGAATGACTACATCACACAGTTTAAATGAGGGATGGAATCATAAGCTTTCAGAAGTGGTTTTATTTGGTCCCCATTCCTTTATTTTGTCACAAATGCTGGTGGGAGGGGCACATATGGAGATGGTCACCAGCCTGATTAAGCCTGCCAGCAGAGTCTTAGAGACAGACGTTCCCGGGAGCCTGCCAAACCTCAGATTCACAAAGCCCAAGTAAGACTGGGTGCCTGGGAATTGAGTGGCTTTGTCTAAGGATGTTTCTTCTTTGACCTGGGTGCACAGGTCTTCACAACCTCAACTGCTATGCTACTGAACACCATTGCACATGCATACTGTGAATCAACCGTGCCACAAACCTGTGACCTAGATTTGAACACATTTTGTTATGGGGAATAGCAAAAGTCAGTGGCTTTGCGCCAACCCCAGCAGCTCTGTCAATCGTTGATCTATATAAGCTGTTCTGGGCCCTGCTCTGTTCAATGTATTGGTGACCTGAATGGAGATATAAAGCACATAATTGGCCGGGGGCAGTGGCTCATGCCTGTAATCCCAGGACTTTGGGAGGCTGAGGTGGGCGGATCACAAGGTCAGGAGATCAAGACCATCCTGGCTAACATGGTGAAACCTCGTCTCTACTAAAAACACAAAAAATTAGCCGGGTGTGGTGGCAGGCACTTGTAGTCCCAGCTACTTGGGAGGCTGAGGCAGGAGAATGGTGTGAACCCGGGAGGCAGAGCTTGCAGTGAGCCAAGGTCGTGCCACTGTACTCCAGCCTGGGCGACAGAGAGAGACTCCATCTCAAAAAAAAAAAAAAAAAAACAAACATATAATTAATTCTACAAATTAGCCCCAATCAGGGGGCCACTACATGATTTGTGGAAATGCCCATCAAATATTTGGATGACTTGGATAATTGGGGAATGATTCAGTATAGCCAGAATGAATTTATAAGTGACAATTACAAGTCATGATATTTATAGAGATGAAAGAAAACAACATGACTCAGCAACAGCTGTGGGGGAGGGGTGGAAGATTCAGAGGTCAAAATTGACCCGAAGTTAAGTAAAAGCTCCAAATGCTGCCACTGAGAAGAAAAAGAAGCCAATGTGACATTGGGACGTATTTAGATAATATTGGACAGACAGGCAGGAGCTCCTTTTACTAAAGTAATTAGTCACATGTTAAGCAGATTATCATACTCAGATTTTGACTTCTACACTTTTAAGAGCATGGGAAAAAACCAAAGATAAGCCCAAAATGAACAATAACAAAGTCTAAAAGTTAACAAATTCCCATTTGAGGAAAAGCCATAAGATCTGCTTTAATTAAAACATTGATGAATAACTTCAAGAGTGTCCTCGAGAAATAGAAAGGTGCTGGGCAATTGTTCCTGCCTCTGTTTCTTCCACATGCTGAGATTTGTAGAGAGAGTTTGTCTGGCAGCATCGGCATAAGGATAATAACCAAAAAGTGAGGTCAGCTGCTTGGCAGAGTGGCTCCACGTGTACCTCCCAGTAGCTGCAGAGTGTGATTCTTCTGCTGCCGATGAAATGGTTGGTGTTGTCTTCCCTGTAGCTCCACCTTATTCTAATTCTGTGACTCCGTCTGCTGACTGTTTCCCCAGTGCCCCGAGTCCTCCCTCTCAGCTGTCCTTGAGGGAGTCCGAGTTACAGGCAGGGCCTTAGGCTTTGTGCCCTGATACCTTAAGCCATCATCTCCCGCCATCCAGGACTCAAGGGCTGCAGAGCTGATGAAGCTTCCTGACTTGTGAGAAAACTCGCAGGACTCTGTCTCCTCGGGAAGAGAAGAAGCACCGCATTCACACCCTCCAGTCCTGTTTCAACCTCATTTGTTTGCATTTGTTTTAATTTCCTATGTGCCTTCCTCCCTCACCATCTCTAGATTCTCCTCTTCTCCATGGGGAAATTCCTCCTGCTCACTTGGTGTGTCCTTCCCACCCAAACCAGCCCTTATGCCTAAGGAGGTTCTGGGTAGGGAGTTCATTTTAGATCTGCTTTTTTTGTTTGTTTTTGTTCTCATTGAGAACTGCCTTTGCAATCTCATGTTTCTCTTGGGTCCTCTTTAATGGCCTAACTTCTTCAAACCACGATTTTCTTTTAGCTCGTCAAGGTGGCTTTGGAGAAAAGTCTGGCAACTGTGGAGACCCAGAACCCATCTTTTTCCCCTCCTTCTCTGACGGGAGGGGACAGTAACAGGTGTTTTCAGGAAGAAATACTCCACCTGAGGGCTGAGATCCACCAGCACTTAGAAGAGAAGAGGACAGCTGAGGAGGAACTGAAGGAGCTAAAGGCTCAAATTGAGGAAGCAGGATTCTCCTCAGTGTCCCACATCAGGTAGGACGTTCTTCCCAGAGAAGGGGAGCTTGCGGGTCATGAGGCACCACAGCCAAGGGCCTCACCTTGCTGCAGCCAAGGCATCCATGCTGACAAGGGGCTACTTGGTCCATATCCCAGGCAGAAATGCATTAATATTTCTACAAATTCTTTAGATAAAAGTAAGTAATACTGGCTAATGGTAATCACTTTCTGTTATTCAAATAATCCTGGTCTTAATTCAGTATAACAATGCCCACTATTATTGTGCATCTGCCAGTCATACATATAACAGTCATGGTGGAAACCTCCTTGTTACATGACCAGTATTGCTCTTTTTAATTGACTGAAACATGTAAGGAATCGCTGCTACCTACTGTGTTTCACTGCTGTATAGCGAACCAGAACAGTCCATGGAGGAGGATTTTTTTTTTTTTTTTTTTTAAGGTGGAGTCTCACTCTGTCGCCCAGGCTGGAGTGCAATGGCGAGATCTTGGCTCACTGCAAGCTCCGCCTCTCGGGTTCGTGCCATTCTCTTGCCTCAGCCTCCCGAGTAGCTGGGACTACAGGCGCCCAGCGC
>NW_012116455.1:1116244-1118873 GCF_000951035.1 Colobus angolensis palliatus
CATCTCTTTTGATTCTATTGTTGAACCTACAATCAAACCATCTGTAGATATCCCTGTGGATTATTTTCCTTTGTTACTAACCTGAAACTCTGATTTGTTCAACCCTCCACCCAACCTACAGAATCACTGATACTGTAGAAGGTAGAATCTAATGCGTTGTTGTTCCTTTCAAGGTTTTGTTTTTTCTTTTACTTGTTTGTATTTAGAAAACATCAGGGGTTTTTTTTAAACAAGAAGTTAGAACATAATATTAAATATCCTTTTCCATATACACATGTGCCCTCTTTATCCCCCTTCACATCCCAGTTTTGGTAAAATGCCTATCCCCTTTTTCTTTATTGAGAAACTGTCTCATAGATTGTCTTTCTGTATCCTGTGTCCTATTTTCCTCCCAGAAACACACCAGAGAAGCTCTGCTCTAGGTTCCAAGACTCCCGGATTCTGAGAAATTCAATCTAGGTGCATAGCCCACTGCTGATCCTTCCATTTGTGAACTACCCATTTCCTGTGCATCCTCTAGCTCAGGGGTTCTCAGTTTAGCATGCTTAAGAATCACCTATGGGCTGGGCATGGTGGCTCATGCCTGTAATCCCAACACTTTGGGAGGCCAAGGCAGGCGGATCACCTGAGGTCAGGAGTTCAAGACCAGCCTGGCCAGCATGGTGAAAGCCCGTCTCTACTAAAACTACAAAAATTAGCTGGGCATGGTGGTGTGTGCCTGTAGTGTGTGCCAGCTACCCGGGAGGCTGAGGCAGCAGAATTGCTTAAACCCAGGAGGTGGAGGTTGCAGTGAGCTGAGATCTCACCATTGCACTCGAGCCTGGCAACAGAGTAAGACTCTGTCTCAAAAAAAAATCACCTGTGGACCTTAAGTAAAATGTGGATTCATAGACCTTAGCTCTACAGCTTTTTTAACCAGCACCTTATGGGATTCTGCTGTTGGTATTTCTCAGGTCTGCCGCTAATACAGCAGGGACTGAATGACTTCCCTGTTAGACCCTGAGCTAGCCATACCGTATATGCAATTTCATTTAAGCATCTGCTAACTCCACTAGGTAAGTGTTATCATCCTTATTTTATATAAAAGGAAACTGAGGCTCAAAGAAGTTAAGTGAATAGACTTGTTACAGCCATGTTTGCTTTCAGTCAACCCTAGTGTGAGTTTGCTATTGTGGAAAGAATTTATCTGGAATGTCTTGGTGAAAATTAGGCCTCAGTGGGGATGGTTACGTGTGCATGTGCTTCACGTGCAGGGGGTTCCAGGGCTCCTGAAAACTGTGGTTGCCTTTACCCCCTAGATTCAGCTGCGTCCCCTGCAGTCCAGGATGTTGCTATGAATTTCCCAGCTCTGGTCCTCCCCATCTCTGCTTCCTCTACTCCTGGCTCAGAAACGGCCACAATCAACAGAACAAATGGTAAATATGGCAACTAAAGGGCCCAGGGACTGATGATGGAAAGTGATTAATGCAAGCAAACTTTTGTTCTCTCTAAACATATTATCTGTATTTACAGAGTTTTCTCTGCATGCCCCAAGGGCTTTAACCCTACTCACTGCACCTTCTGTGGCTGCCTTTCTTTTTTTTTTTTTTTTTATTACACTTTAAGTTCTAAGGTACATGTGCACAACGTGCAGGTTTGTTACATATGTGTATACTTGTGCCATGTTGGTGTGCTGCACCCATCAACTCGTCAGCACCCATCAACTCGTCATTTACATCAGGTATAACTCCCAGTGCCATCCCTCCCCCTGCTCCCCTCCCCATAATAGTCCCTGGTGTGTAATGTTCCCCTTCCAGAGTCTAAGTGATCTCATTGTTCAATTCCCACCTATGAGTGAGAACATGTGGCATTTGGTTTTCTGTTCTTGCAATAGTTTGCTGAGAATGATGGTTTCCGTCTACATCGATGTCCCTACAAAGGACACGAACTCATCCTTTTTTATGGCTGCGTAGTATTCCATGGTGTATATGTGCCACATTTTCTTAACCCAGTCTGTCAGTGATGGACTTTTGGGTTGGTTCCAAGTCTTTGCTATTGAGAATAGCGTGTGGCTGCCTTTCTTGCCATTGTTCATCCTTCTGTAGTTTTCCTACTGCTGTTTTTGCTTCATTGCACCATAATCTCTCTGTTCTTAAAAATGTTCTCTGTATCCAGCTTGATCTCCTTGTCTGTGTCTTCTCTACCCAGAAACTTATTATTTATTATGATTTGTCCTATTGCATTTGCCAATAAGGAAAAAATTGTCCCCAGGCAAATTTATCATTAAGAGATCATGTAAGAAAGATTATAAAAATACAGAAGCCAGAAGATCTCTATGGACTTTGCCCCACCCTTGTACATTCCAAGGCTTCCTTTCTTGTTCCCAGCCTCTTCCTTTTCTTGTCCCCTACCTGAGTTGGAGTAAACTGATGATATCATTATGAATAACAGAAGATTCTGTTGTGTTATTTTCTTTTCCAGGCTTGGGTTTGGATACTTCTCCAGTAATAAAGACCCCTCCCAAGCTGGAGGGTGATGCTACTGATGGCTCCTTCGCTAATAAGCATGGCCGCCATGTCATTGGCCACACTGATGACTACAGTGCCCTGAGACAGCAGATTGCGGAGGGCAAGCTGCTGGTCAAAAAGAT
>NW_012116455.1:1119617-1122520 GCF_000951035.1 Colobus angolensis palliatus
TTCTGCAGGTGGAGGGAGGCATACCTGGTAAAGGGACCAGCACCTTAGTTCTGAGAGCTGCAAATGGTTGTGTGAGGGCTTCACAGTTCAAGCAGGCCCATGTTCTGTGCCTCACTCACAAAGGAAGCTGGAGCCCATGCAGGGGAAGAAAGTAATCTCTCCGCTCCTGTGGTGCTACCTTTCCCCAGGTGCTAGGCAGCAAAAGTATTCATGAGCTTCGGAGCAGCACCAGTGCCCTGCACCACACCCTAGAGGAGTTGGCTTCCCTCCTCACCGTGTTCTGGAGAACGGCCCTGCCAAGCACCCGCATCCCTGTGCTGCCTGGCAAAGTGGTAAGATGCCAGTGTCCTTTCTTGGTTCAAACCCAGTTCTCCTGCCCTCCAATACTGTTCTGTCTCCTCAATGTCACAGCTTTTCCAGAAAATCAGGAGCCACATACTGAATTGGGATAGACAGGACCTTAGAGGAGTGTCCCTGGAGGGACATCTCTGACCCATGGTGGCTGCTCTCACTGCAGCTCTGAATACATCCCACTCCCCGCCAGCCCCCTGGCCCCTGGTAAGAAATCAAAGAAGAAGGGGAAGGGGTGTGGAGAAGGCGGAGACATCATAACCCTGGCAATCCATAAAGGTTCAGTTTCTTTACCTCTCTGAAGTTTGACTGAGCTGAAATTCAGTTAAAGCTTCAGCACCCATCTCCCACCCCTCAGGTCCCATGGTCACATGATCACAGAATGCTCCCATGAGACTGAGCCTTTTTAGCCACTGCCTGGAATCCCAGCATAGCACTTCAGCTGGCATCTCTGGACCAGGCCTGGGGAAAGTCAGCCACCCCTCAGGATCTGCTCAGAGCTCAGGCTAACTCTGATTGGCAGACCCTTGAGGAGACAGGTTTCAGGATCCCCTCCACAGGGATTCTAGCTCCAGATCAATGTCACCAATACCTTTTGGGATCCAGCTAGGCTCATTCCAGGGAGAGGGTGTTTTGTCATCTCCATATTGGCACAAATATTTACAAACTTGCAAACTTTACTGTGTCCAGATCTCTCTCCCGAATATATCATTTCTGAACTCTCAATCTTGCCTGTGAAGGGAGAGTGACAGAACTGATATCAGGACTAAAGCAAGGTCCTCTTCAGAGTTGGGAGTTTTATTCCAGCCTGAAGCGAGGTCCTCTTAAGCTACAGGTGTGTGGGCCTGTGCTAGTCTACATGGGTAATTCCAGAGTCTAAATATTTCTACCTAATGGCCTCATCCTAAACTGTCCTCAGCTGGAGGTATGTGAGGCTGTGAAGGAGGAAATCCAGTTCAGGAGAGTGGAGAAGATTGTAGAATCCTTCTTTGAATTGGAAAGAGCCACAAAGCACAGGGTGCTTTAGGCCTTTTGCCTGTTCAGTAAGAGTCTGTCCCTGTTATCCAGGGAGAATCAACAGAAAGGGAACTTCTGGAACTGAGAACCAAAGTATCCAAACAGGAGCGGCTCCTTCAGAGCACAGCTGAGCGTCTGAAGACCGCGAACCAGCAGAAGGAGAGCATTGGAGCAGTTCATCGTCAGCCAGCGTAGGTTCCCTGAGAGGGAATGGGGGAAGAAACGGGCAGTCTTCCCAATGCCCTACTTGTGCTGCAGAGGAGCAGTGACCGGGGGGCTTGGAGATGTTGGGAGTAGAGATTGATTTGATGTCCCTAAACCTCCTGTGCCACGAGCAATTGTTGATGCAGAGGGAGGGGAGGACAGGGGGTGGATAGAAAGAGACTCCAAGCTGAATGGCCAGAAAGAAATAAATGCTTTAGAATTCTCATGCTAAGCAAGTAGGGTTAATTTCTGCTGGTGATTTCTACTCTGTGGTGGTCTTTTGTTGTTTCAGTAAACAGAACACACGATGTTTTAAAGAAGGCAAGGACTAACTTAGAGGTAAGGAAACTACTGCACCAATCAGAGGCACCAAGCCTGTCTCCAACCCATCACCATCCATTAGCAGATCTTGTAGGGACCCTTGGCCTGCTTTGGCCTTCCAGGAGAAGATTTGGGTCCACTTGCAACATCACAGGTCCGCAGTGAGCGTCCTGCTAGTTACTGTTCCCATCACCCTCCCACCCCGTCAGCTCCTGCCCCTGTTACCTTGGTTCACTCTCACATTGTCATCATCTCTCCTTTTTACTCCAGTTTTTCTTCTTTGATGCCGAGTCAGGAGACTGGAGAAATGCAATTCAGCTGACTCTTGAAGTCATTAGACATTCGGGAGTCTGCCTCGGAATGAGCTTTTGGTAGAGGGATCGAGGCCAGTTATGTGTTCTACTCTTCATGAAAAAGTAAAAGCAATTTGCAACCTAGTAAACTGATTTCACTGCACACTCCTGGGTTAAGAACAGCAATTTGATTTTGCTGTATCTTTAAGCAACATGACAAAAGAGATTTATTGGGTCTCATTCGTCTAAAAGAGAATTTGTTAGTGAATAACAACTGAACCTTCAGGGGAAAAATGTTACAAATACCAGACATTATCTATGTTTACTTAAAACACTTAATTGTTAATCATTCCCTAGGAAGTGCTTTGAAGAAAAACTTGAGGTATATGAAATGGTTTAAAAATCAGAAACTAAACCTGGACTTCAAAGCTTTGCCATAAGCAATTGAGCATATTCCTAGAAATGTTTCTAAACTGTAACCTGAGAGAATGTTGATCTCCACAGTGTGAAAATGGCTTGGGCCAGTTTAACTTGCTCTTTTTTTTTTTTCACTAATTCCCTTTTGTTTTTCTCTGATAATTCTTCTCTTTCCTGAGCCTCTTTAGAGCAGCACTTACAGGATTGCCTCTGTAAAGCCTTATTCCTGTCCCAGAAAAGGTAACCCAAAAAGTCTCTAGTATCCACTAAAAGGTAACCCAAAAGTCTCTAGTATCCACT
>NW_012116455.1:1124055-1126744 GCF_000951035.1 Colobus angolensis palliatus
AATTCTGTTTAAATTCTTGCATACAGCAAACCTGTGCTCATTTTTAAGTGGCATGGGAGAGGCCCCCAGCCATAGTAAAGCCTAGTCTGTGTCTTCACAGTGCTGGTAGAATGTGTTGTGTGTATAAATGTATGATATAGATTTATATATGTAGCTATCGCCATATATTGAAGGCCAACATAACCGGTGGACAGGGTGGGTGACAGAAAATGAAAGTCTTTTTGGTGATTATTAAAGCAAACTGTGTATAAAGAAATAAATAGTTTTTCTTTCGCTGCTTTGTTTCCCATTTCTGCCCCAATCCCTTGATAGTATAAAGAACTGGAAAGGGAAAATGGGAAAGACAAACTGTGTTGAAGAAGTGCACAGCCTAACGCCTGAACTCTAACTTTAAAAGATTAAGGTTTTCCTTCTTTCTCATTTTGTAAGAATCCCCAGTCTGAAAATATGAAAGGATGCTTCTTAAACTTGGTGTGCCTTAGAAGCAGCTGTGGAGATTACACGAGCTACCTGCTGGTCTCCAATCCCACAAGATTTAGTTGGTGTGAGCCCTAGAATCTGCATTTTTTAATATAAGCACCCCAGGTGATTTCATTACAAGTGGGCTGCAGGCCACAGTTTAAAAAAACAGTGTTCTATAACATTGAATCAAAACTAAAACTAAGTTTAAGAACCTTGAATCAAAAAGCATGTCATTCCATAAACATGGATATAAAAATTTTAAAATATTCCTTGGGAAACGTTCTTAGCTACATGCTTTTGATCCCCAAGATTAAAATAAAGCTATCACTTCACAATTATTTACTAGAAACATTTAAAAAATAAAAACAGGTATAAGGTGGAGAAAGATAGTAGAATAGAATTCTCCAGCAATGGTCTCCCTGAAGGAACATCAAATTGACAATTGTCTATGCAAGAAAACACTTTCACAAGAGCTAACCAAGTGAGAGATCACAGCACCTGCTTTTAACATGATAACAAGGAAAGATGATTGAAGAAGGGAGGAAGGACAGTCTTGCATTGCCTATGACACCTCTCCCCCAGCCACAGGAAATGCATCTCCGAGAATCTAATGGGTTGGGGACAAGGGGGAAAGTGTGGGACTTTATATTGAAACTTAGTACCAGTCTTGCTATAGTGACACACGGCACTGGACAGAACCCCACAGCACTTGATTCCAGGCTGGTGCTCACAAAAGAAGCATTTAGACCCACCCTGGGCCACAAGGGAATCAGCTGCCCCCGCAGGAAGAACCCACCAAAGTTCTGGCCAGCTTTATTACTGGAAATTTACTGGGCTTCAGTGGCAAGCAGGCTGTAGTGACAGCAGTGCTTGGGCAAGCCCTGATGCTGCATAGGTCTGGAAGACCCTGGACTTGAGGTGTGAGCCAGTGTGACGGCAGCAGCTGCAGCAGCTCTGGGAATGCCTGTATCACCCCTCCCCACACTCCAGGCAGTGCAGCCTGAAGACAGATTCCTTTTGCTTGGGGGAAAGAAAGGGAAGGAAGCTAGGGGCTTTACCTGGGAATGCAGAGAATAATCCACGATCTCCCCCAAGTCCACAGGGCTGGGGACCTAGGAATCTAAGAATTGCAGTGTACCTGGGCCTAGGGTGCCATGTAGTATAAACATGGCTGCAGTGATCACTAGCTTAGGGAACCCATCAGGCCACTTTGAATTCGTAGAAGGTCCTCTGAAGGGCAGGTACAAACAAAACCTGACTGCAAAGGCTGGAATCAATACCTTATCCTTCAATGCCGAGATATTGACAAACATCGAATAACATTGAAGTCAATATGACCTCAACAAATGGACCAAGTAAGGCACCCAGTGACCAGCCCTAGAGAGATGGAGATGTGTAACCTCTCAAGGAATTCAGAATAGCTATTTTGAGAAAGCTCAATGAACTTCAAGAAAACACAGAGAAACAATTCAGAAATATATCAGAAATTTAACAAGATTACTGAAGTAAGAGAAAAAAATCAAATCCTGGAGCTGGAAAATGCATTAGTGGGTCTCAGTAGAATTGATTAAGCATAATGAGCATGCAAACAAGCTATTTGAAAATACACTCAGAGGAGAAAAAAGAAAAGAAGAATGAGAAGGAACACAGAATGCTTAAGAGATCTAGAAGAGGGCCTCAAAAGAGAAAATCAAAGATTCATTGGCTCAAAGAGGGGGTTGAGGAGGAGCAAAGAGTAGAACCCTTATTCAAAGAAATCCTTTTTTTTTTTTTTTTTTTTAGTACTTTTAAGTTCTAGGATATATGTGTATAACCTGCAATTTTGTTAGACAGGTATACATGTGCCATGTTGTTTTCCTGGACCCATCAACTCATCATTTACATTAGGTATTTCTCCTAACGCTATCCCTCCCTCAACCCCCAGCCCCACAACAGGCCCTGGTGTGTAATGTTCCCCTCCCTGTGTCCATGTGTTCTCATTGGTCAACACTTACTTAAGAGTGAGAACATACGGAGTTTGGTTTTCTGTCCTTGTGATATTTTGCTGAGAATCATGGTTTCTAGCTTTATCCATGTCACTGCAAAGGACATGAACTCATCCTTTTTTATGACTGTATAGTATTCCTTGGTGTATATGTGCCACATTTTCTTTATCTAGTCTATTATTGATGGACATTTGGGTTAGTTCCAAGTCTTTGCTATTGTGAATAGTGCTGCAATAAACATA
>NW_012116455.1:1130610-1131117 GCF_000951035.1 Colobus angolensis palliatus
TTGAGTTAATTTTTGTGTAAGGTGTAAGGAATGGATCCACTTTCAGCTTTCTACATATGGTGAGCCAGTTTTCCCAGGACCATTTATTAAATAGGAAATGCTTTCCCCATTGCTTGTTTTTGTCAGGTTTGTCAAAGATCAGATGGTTGTAGATGTGTGGTGTTATTTCTGAGGCGTCTGTTCTGTTCCATTAGTCTATATCTCTGTTTTGGTATCAGTACCATGCTGTTTTGGTATGAGTACCATGCTGTTTTGGTTACTGTAGCCCTCTAGTATAGTTTCAAGTCAGGTAGCATGATGCCTCCAGCTTTTTTTCTTTTGTTTAGGATTGTCTTGGTTATGCAGGATCTTTTTTGGTTCCATGTGAAGTTTAAAGCAGTTTTTTCCAATTATGTGAAGAAAGTCAGTGGTGACTTGATGGGGATACCGTTGAATCTATAAATTACCTTGGGTAGTATGGCCATTTTCACGATATTGATTCTTCTTATCCATGAGCATGGAATGTTC
>NW_012116455.1:1137007-1138593 GCF_000951035.1 Colobus angolensis palliatus
CTTTACCATTATGTAATGGCCTTGTCTCTTTTGATCTTTGTTGGTTTAAAGTCTATTTTATCAGAGACCGGAATTGCAACCCCTGCCTTTTTTTTTTGCTTTTCATTTGCTTGTTAGATCTTCCTCCATCCCTTTATTTTGAGCCTATGTGTGTCTCTGCACATGAGATAGGTCTCCTGAATACAGCACACTGCTGGGTCTTGACTCTTTATCCAGTTTGCCAGTCTGTGTTTTTTAATTGGGGCATTTATCCCATTTACGTTTCAGGTTAATATTGTTATGTGTGAATTTGATCCTGTGATTGTGATACTAGCTGGTTATTTCAACCATTAATTGATGCAGTTTCTTCTTAGCATAGATGGTCTTTACAATTTGGCATGTTTTTGCAGTGGCTGGCACTGGTTGTTCCTTTCCATGTTTAGTGCTTCCTTCAGGAGCTCTTGTAAGGCAGGCCTGACGGTGGCAGAATCTCTGAGCATTTGCTTGTCTGTAAAGGATTTTATTTCTCCTTCACTTATGAAGCTTCGTTTGGCTGGATATGAATTTTTGGGTTGAAAATTCTTTTCTTTAAGAATGTTGAATATTGGTCCCCACTCTCTTCTGGCTTGTAGGGTTTCTGCCAAGAGATCCACTGTTAGTCTGATAGGCTTCCCTTTGTGGGTAACCCGAACTTTCTCTCTGGCTGCCCTTAACATTTTTTCCTTCATTTCAACCTTTGTGAATCTGACAATTATGTATCTTGGGGTTGCTCTTCTCAATGAGTATCTTTGTGGTGTTCTCTGTACTTCCTGAATTTGAGTGTTGGCCTGCCTTGCTAGGTTGGGGAAGTTCTCCTGGATAATATCCTGAAGAGTGTTTTCCAACTTGGTTCCATTCTCCCTGTCACTTTCAGGTACACCAACCAAATGTAGATTTGGTCTTTTCACATAGTCGCATATTTGTTGGAGGCTTTGCTCATTTCTTTTTACTCTTTTTTCTCTAATGTTGTCTTCTCGCTTTATTTCATTACTTTGATCTTCAATCACTGATACCCTTTATTCCGCTTGATCGAATCGGCTATTGAAGCCTGTGTATGCTTCACGAGGTTCTCATACTGTGGTTTTCAGCTCCTTTAGGTCATTTAAGCTCTTCTCGACACTGTTTATTCTGGTTAGCCATTCATCTAACCTTTTTCCAAGGTTTTCAGCTTCCTTGCGATGGGTTAGATCATGCTCCTTTAGCCCAGAGAAGTTTGTTATTACCGACCTTTTGAAGCCTACTTCTGTCACCTCATCAAAGTAATTCTCCATCCAGTTTTGTTCCCTGGATGGTGAGGAGTTGTGTTCCTTTGGAGAAGAGGTGTTCTGGTTTTTGGAATTTTCAGCATTTCTGCCCTGGTTTCTCCTTATCTTTGTGGTTTTATCTACTACTTTGGTCTTTGATGTTGTTGACCTACAGATGGGGTTTTGGTGTGGATGTCCTTTTTGTTGATGTTAATGCTATTTCTTTCTGTTTGTTAACTTTCCTTTTAACAGGCAGGCCCCTCAGCTAAAGGTCTGTTGGAGTTTGCTGGAGGTCCACTCCAGACCCTGTTTGCCAGGCTATCA
>NW_012116455.1:1138974-1139254 GCF_000951035.1 Colobus angolensis palliatus
CTGCCTTTTATTCAGATATGCCCTGACCCCAGAGGTGGAATTTAGAGAGGCAGGAGGCCTTGCTGAGCTGCAGTGGGCTCTGCCCAATTTGAGCTTCCCTGCCACTTTGTTTACACTGTTACCATAGAACTGCCTACTCAAGCCAGACATGGTGGTGGGCGCCTGTTATCCCAGCTACTCAGGAGGCTGAGGCAGGAGAATCACTTGAACCCAGGAGGTGGAGGCTGCAGTGAGCTGAGATCACGCCATTGCATTCCAGCCCGAGGAACAGAGCAAAAAC
>NW_012116455.1:1142530-1143920 GCF_000951035.1 Colobus angolensis palliatus
TGGCTGATGCCTGTAATCCCAACACTTCGGGATGCCAAGGTGGGAGGACCATTTGAGCCCAGGAACTGGAAACCAGTCGGGGCGCTACAGGAAAACTCTGTCTACAAAGAAATAGAAAATTAGCCGGCATAGTGGTGCATTCCTGTAGACCCAGCTACTAAGGAAGCTGAGGTGGGAGGACTGCTTGAGCCTGAGAGGTCAAGGCTGTAGACAGCCAGGATCATACCACTGCACTCCAGCCCAGGTGACAGAGCGAGACACTGTCTCAAGAAAAAAAAATATACATATATTCGATGTGTCCTCAAACTATTATGTAGAACACTATTATTTACATCACATCACACGAGCCCTTTCAACGGCTGAACACTTATTTCAGTGCAATCCATACAGTGTTCCTGGGAACTAAGTACACCTAAGAACAATTCAGTATGAAAGAGTTACTGCCTTGACAGGAAGATGCAAAAATTTTTAAAAGACAAAAAAATAAATAAAAGAGTGAAAACTGTAGCTCTGTGAGGCTCAAATAATATCTCATTCAACTCACAATGAACACCTAGCAATCATTTTGAACACCATATAATTCACTTAATACATTTTGCCCAAATGCCCAACACATCTGAATGACCAACACCCGTATGTAGCCAAGAAACAGGCAATCATTTTTAAATGATCACCTATGACTCCATCAGCTCTATGCACTTATTTTTTAAATGTTATTCATTTATTATTTTTATTTTTTGTAGAGATGGGATCTCACTGTGTTACCCAGGTTGATCCAGAAACAGAAACAGACCCACACTAATTTCAGAAATCAGATGACAATACAGTCATTCGATTTATGAAAAAAAGTGCCACACGGTGCAGAAGGAAAAGGATGGTCTTTTCAATAAATGGCGCTGGATCGAGCAGACACATCCATGTAGTGAATAGTGAATCACAGCCAAGTGGGGTGGCTCACACCTGTAATCCCAGCACTCCGGGAGGCTGAAGCGGGCATATTACTTGAGTCCAAGATTTCAAACCAACCTGGGAAACATGTTGAATCTCCATCTCCACAAAAAATACGAAAATTGGCCAGGCATGGTGGCGCACGCCTACAGTCGCAGCTACTCAGGAGGCTGAGGTGGGAGGATCGCTTGAGCCAGGAGGTGGAGGTTGCACTAAGCTGAGATGCTGCCACCACACTCTAGCCTGGGCAATAGAGTGAGGCCTTGTCTGAAAATAAAAAATGCAAAAACTAAAATAAAATTGTTATAAGGTTAACACACAAAAATGTGTTCATACTCTTAGGTTAGGCATTGATTTCTTAAACAGGACACAAAAAGTAGTAACCAGAAAGGAAAACATTGATAAAGTATAATTTCATTAAAATTAAGAATCTCAGGCCGGG
>NW_012116455.1:1144607-1145955 GCF_000951035.1 Colobus angolensis palliatus
ACCCCAGTCTAGTAATGCTCTATTTCTTGATCTGTGGTGGTACACTTGGTAAAAATTCATTACCTTTTGGTATTTTGTTTTCTTTTTGTTTTGGTTTTTGAGACAGGGTCTCACTCTGCCATCCAGGTCGGAGTGCAATGGCATGATCATGGCTCACTGCAATCTCAGCCTCCCAGGGCTCTGGTGATCCTCCCACCTCAGCCTACCGGGTAGCTGGGACTACAGGCACACACCGCTACACACAGCTAACTTTTGTATTTTTAGTAGAGACAGGGTTTTGCCACATTGCCCAGGCTGGTCTGGAAATCCTGGACTCAAGTGATCTACCCACCCTGGCGTCCCAAAGTGCTGGGATTACAGGCGTGCTCTACTGCGCCCGGACCACTTGCACTTTTAAAATAGCCAACTTTTGCTGTATACTTCAGTACCTTTTCAAAGACTTCTTTGACACAAAGTTCTCAGAAATCTTAAAGCTAGCATTTCAGAATAGAAAAAAATCGCTTCTGGTTCACTGGTGAAGTTTTACTAATACAATTTAAAAACAAAAAGAAAGGACGAACAACACTGTAACCCAAAGAAAAGATACCACTTGAGGAAAGACTTCTTTTCGAAAGCAGCTCTAGCAGCAAAAGACAGGCGGAAAGCAAGGAAACCATACCAAACGTCTGGGTTAACTCTTCAGTGAAAGGACGCCAAATGAGATGATCTAAGAAGCCAGAAAGACAGACAGACAGGCAGACACAGGGAAATCACAGCAACTCTTTGCAGTGCAACCCCACAATCCAGTAGGAAATCCTGCGGTTAATTTGAGGTTTGCCCCGCTAGTCATGAGGTGATTCGGTGATGGCCACAAACGCTCCTCCTGTGCATCTTGGACCTGGCACACCTGGCTTGCCCATCGCCAGCCTGGAGACACCGCCAGGAGCAGAATCCCGGAGGCCAATAAAGACTCCAACTTTGCAAGCAGAGGGAACCGATTTCTGGCCTCGAAGGCGGGGTCCGGGGTCAGTGTCCTCTACAGGATATAGGAGGACGTGCCCCCGAAGCTGCTCTGTCCCTCCACCGCCTGCCATGCCACAGAACACCCGCCAGCGAGTTTCTTCCCCAGCGCGCACCAGAGGGGGGCTGCGGGCGGCAGCAGCAGGGGAAGAATCCAGCTCAGGGAGCTCAGGGAACTCAGGCCCCGGCCATGCACCCCCCACACCCACCACCCCTCGCGCAACAAAACTTGCCACCGCCGCGCCTCAACCCAGCTGTGAGCCCGCGGGTCCCGGATTCACCGCCCGCCCAGCCGGGCAGGGCGTCCTCACCTCGGAAAGGCTGGGTGGACTTTGCGGTAACTTCCCAT
>NW_012116455.1:1148105-1149436 GCF_000951035.1 Colobus angolensis palliatus
GCAAGCCCCAGGGCAAGGGGCGGCGCAGGGAGAGTACCTGATGCTGGAGCTCCTGCAGCTCCTGCCGAGCCTCCAGCCATGAGCGCTTCAGCTCCTGCAGCCCAGTTCACAGCTCCCCGGCCTCCTTGCCCACGGCTGTCCGTGCCTCCTCTAGGAGTGCCAGCTTCTGCTCCTTGTCCTCACTGGCAAGCCTCAGGCTGGAGAGGGCAGAGGTCAGCCCTGGTTCCTGGGAGTAGTCAGTGGCTCTACACAAAAGCTGCCTCCTCCAGTTCCTGGAGAGGGTCAGACACTGCCCACCTATGCGGCCTCTCCCAAGAGATGAGCCCTCCAGGGCTGGGGCCCAGGCCCTTGGCTGGGAGGGGTAGACCAGTGACTCCAGGAGGCGACCTGGTTTCCAGGGTGATGAGGGGGGTGGGTCTGAGTCTGGACCCAACCCTGCCCGCTGCCCCTCTGCCCCTTTCCCCAATCAACAGGGAGGAAACCCTCCTAAAATGAGCCAGTTGCCAGGCTCTGCTTAGGAGACAGAGGATCCGTATCTGGCCAATTTCGCCAGAACCTTGGGGTTGAAGTTAGATTTCAGGGGTGGGATTCCATGAGGACTCAGGGCTGGTCCCCCCACGACGCCCCACCTGATGTGCTCACTCTGCCTTGTTCACAGTGGCCCAAAGCTCCTCCTTGGAGCGCCGCAGGGCCTCGTACTCCTTGGCACCCTCGCCCAGGCTGCACCTCAGCTGGCCTGCCTCCTGGCGCTGCACCTCCCAGCCCTCCTGGCTCTCGTGCAGCTCTATGCGGATGGTCCCAGCTCAATCTCAATACCTTCCACTATCCTGTCCCTATTTCTACAGGTGGGGAAATGAAGGCACAGACACCTTGGGTAGCATCACCAGTAAGTGACCAAGATTAGATTCAAACCCAGGCAATATAACCCCAGAGTCAGTGTTCTAGTAACGCACGCGCACAACGAGTAATTGTGTGTGGCTCTGCTTCCACCACCCCAACCCCGAAGCACCAGAGAGCTGAGTGGGATTAGATTTATGGGGAGTTTGTTGGAGTTTTACATAATTTTCTGAAGCGCTGCAGATTTTTGAGCAGGCGTTCACAGTTCCCTCCAGTTCAGCATTGGAGGCTGGCTCTGGCCTGGTTTCCACTCCCTGGAGTTCATAAAGCCTAATTCCTCCCACCCAGCCTGGAGGAGGCATTCCTGTCTGATGGATGCCAGCTCCAGGGAAGATGGGGAGTGTATGGCTGAAGGAGAAGGGCTGTCCGTGTGTGTGGAGAAAAATTTGGGAGGGCCCAGGCCAGCAGCCTCTGACTGTAGGAGCCACCTTGAA
>NW_012116455.1:1149486-1150960 GCF_000951035.1 Colobus angolensis palliatus
TAGCCAGGATGGTCTCGATCTCCTGACCTCATGATCCGCCCGTCTCGGCCTCCCAAAGTGCTGGGATTACAGGCTTGAGCCACCGCGCCCGGCAATCCTACTGGTTTTTACCTTCCAAATTTTCCTTGAATGTGTCCTCTTCTGTCTCTTCCATCAGCACCCTAGTCTAGGCTACCTTCACCTGGGGAGTGGGGGTGGAGGCACTACTGACCTAGTCTTCTTGTGGTTTACCTGTATCCCCTTTATCGCCTCTCTAATCTCAACACAACTGGCAGAGTGGTTTTTCAAAATATAATGTGACCCTGTCACTTCCCAGCCTAAACCACTTAAACACCTTCCCATTCTCTTAGATGAAACCTCCTAACTAACCAAGCCCTGAATGGCCTTTTCTAAAGGAGGAACAATATTTCTTGACACATGAAAATGACAGAAAATTCACATTTCAGTGTCCCTAAACAAAGTTTGACTGGAACCCACACCCCTCTGTTCATGCGCTGTTTGGGGCTGCTTTCTCACTACCCCGGCAGAGCCAAGTAGCTGCAACAGAGACTGTGTGGCCGGTAAAGCCGGAAATATTTACTATTTGGGCTCTTTACAAAAAACAATTTGCCAACCTCTGACCTAGTTCATGAAATCTGTACCTTTTGTTGTTCGCAGATTCTTTTGAGAACTGGACAACGATACCAGCTCCTCTCCTTGAAGAAACGTGAGCCTGAGCGTGCACACAAATGCACGCAGACTTTTGCACAGAGTGAGGGATTCAAGGACTGCTCAAAGCCCATCCATTCACACGAAGGTTAGGTGAGAGGGCGAGTCACAGTTCAAGGCCCTGGTTTTACATAGGGGGAAACGTGATTCCAGAAAGGGCGTGCTACTGGCCCTAGGACACACAGCAAGCCCCAGGGCAAGGGGCGGCGCAGGGAGAGTACCTGATGCTGGAGCTCCTGCAGCTCCTGCCCAGCCTCCAGCCATGAGCGCTCCAGCTCCTGCAGCCCAGTTCACAGCTCCCCGGCCTCCTTGCCCACGGCTGTCCGTGCCTCCTCTAGGAGTGCCAGCTTCTGCTCCTTGTCCTCACTGGCAAGCCTCAGGCTGGAGAGGGCAGAGGTCAGCCCTGGTTCCTGGGAGTAGTCAGTGGCTCTACACAAAAGCTGCCTCCTCCAGTTCCTGGAGAGGGTCAGACACTGCCCACCTATGCGGCCTCTCCCAAGAGATGAGCCCTCCAGGGCTGGGGCCCAGGCCCTTGGCTGGGAGGGGTAGACCAGTGACTCCAGGAGGCGACCTGGTTTCCAGGGTGATGAGGGGGGTGGGTCTGAGTCTGGACCCAACCCTGCCCGCTGCCCCTCTGCCCCTTTCCCCAATCAACAGGGAGGAAACCTTCCTAAAATGAGCCAGTTGCCAGGCTCTGCTTAGGAGACAGAGGATCCGTATCTGGGCAATTTCGCCAGAACCTTGGGGTTGAAGTTAGATTTCAGGG
>NW_012116455.1:1151301-1152635 GCF_000951035.1 Colobus angolensis palliatus
ACCCTTATATGAAAGCATTGACTAAGCCCCAGACAGGAGGTTCCAGGCCACTTCCTCCAGCCCTGGAGTGCACTCAGCCATGGCAGCTTGTGCAGGACAAAGATGAGCCCCCTGGAGTGACTCCGCCTCCCTGGAAATGGGACCAGCTGACAGCCTCAGCCCCTTGGACAGGGTGCACAAGGGTGGAGGAGCTGAGCCGGGCCCCCTGAGCTGGCTGGAAGTACTGGTCTTAGGGCACAGGCTGCTAGATTCTTGCTGCCCCTTTATAGAAGGGGTACTGGGGTGCAGAGAGGGTGGGGCATTGGCCCAGGGCCGCATAGAGGGGCAGCCATGAAGCCAGGATGAGCACCCGCCTCCTGACTCACCAGCCCTGACTCTTTCTACCGCCCTTGCTGGGGGCACCACAGCTCCTGGTCAGCAGAGTCATTGCATTGGCCCAGTTGAGGCCCTGCGACAGAGAAAGCATGAGTAGGCCCCTGGGGCGGGGTCTAGGCAGGACCCAGAGTCCGGTGCCAGCCCTGCATAGTGAGGTGCCCCGTAGGTACTGAGTAGGAAGGGCAGGCAGGTGGGTCTGACAGCAGGGCCCCCAGCACTGGTGCCCCAGACTCCTAGCCTCTGGCCTGCCCTTGGGAAGGTGCCACTGAGCAGCCTCGGCTCCCAGAGCCAGGACACTGCAGCTTCTGTCCGCTGCTTAGGCCCCTGGGTAGGTCCCTTCCCCTCCACCATTCCAGGGCTATTTCCAGGGCCCTGTGCATGCCCAGCACTGTGTGGTGAGCCAGAGTGCTTCCCAAGGGTAGCCATGCCGTTTCCCCATGTGTCCTGGTGCTCAGCAGCATTTTGAACAGGCTCACGAGGCCCCTCCTGATGAAGAGTGGGAGGCTGACATCTCCCCTGTGGGGGCTGGAGGAGGCCAGGGCACAGGAGTGTTAAGGCCCAGCTGGGTGGTGGGAGGGCCTGTGGAGAGGCTGAGAGCTGAGGGACAGGTAGGGTGAGCAGGCAGAGGCAGGGAGACGGGCAGGCAGAGAGGTAGCAAGCTCTGGGGAGTGTGGATTACAACAGGTGGAAAGGGTGCAGAGTGCTGCAGAGGCCAGGGGCTGGGGGTGGGGGGACTGCAGGCTGTGTTCAGGAGCTTGGGCATTGAGCGTGCATTGAGTGGGCATTGAGTGGTTTTAAGCAGGGAGGGATGTGGTCAGGACCACAGTTAAGAAGGTTGCCACTGGGTGTGGCCTGAGCTCAGGAGGCCCCTGGGCTGCCTGCCTCGAGGTTCCAGGCAGGAGCACTGAGGCCAGCCTGGTCCAAACCTCCCCACAGGGTACTTGGCTCAAAGGACGACA
>NW_012116455.1:1153958-1155666 GCF_000951035.1 Colobus angolensis palliatus
TCTCATTACGGTAACAATAACTAAGAATAATTCACAATTGTAAGGCTACCCAAATAGAAGATATTAGTATCCTCAGGAATCCTCTGGCCTTCTGATGTTTGGAGTAGACAGCTCACCTAAGACATTCAGAATAAGCAGATGATTTTAGACAGTGAAAAGCCTCCACACAAGACATTGGGACAGGACCCTTGTCTAATCTCCTGCCCCGTGCCTTCTACCTCGTTCTCCTCATTTTTCTCCTCCTTTTCCTTAGTATTTGCTTATTCTTTAAGCAGTCTTCTCATTTTTTTGTAGACCTGGTAGTTTTCAACCCATATTCATGATTTTTATAGTTGCTGCATAGAATAAATCATCAGACTATTGTTTTGAGCCTGGCTGTTGGTAAGTTAAGGCTCATTCCTCCATCATCTCTCTTCTTTCTTACACAAGATGAATAATCTAGTTAGGAATCACAGGAACTCCCTCATCTGGTGCCATTTGGAGGTTCAAGCTCCACAAACTCCTTTCTGTGAGTGAGAACCCTCATTCTGCCTCCACCACCAAACCACTGTAGAAACCCTGAGCCAGTCTCCTTTCTTGCTGTATTTAGTCATTTTGGACATTCCTGAGATACGAGCACTAATCTTGGCAGACACATCCAGAGGTAATTAACCTTTCCATACTGACATGGGGAACGTGCGGCACCCCCAGATGTGACATCCACACCACATTTTAGTTGCGATCTCTTGGCCTTTGCCTTGTTTCAGCTAGAACTGATGCTGTGAGCTTGGTGCCACCGTTCCTAACCACGGGACACATCTATTCCCTGAATGAACTCCAGGACACAGCTGCACATGCCTGGTGTGGTTGATTCACCCCTGTTATGTTATGAAATCAGGACATTACTTTGTTGTATTCTAGTTTTTCCCTAAAAATATAGGTAGTCATGGGGTTCCTTCAAGTGTATATATTGGATTCTTTCATTTCTTATATATATTTAATTAAATCTTTAATTCAGTGTTGAGAAATTTAAATTTTCTTTAGTTTGTTGAGTGAAGTCCTTAATGCCCTTGTTCGGTCATTTTCTTTTTTCATTTCTCATATATTTTATTCATCTCTGTCTAACTCATTTTCTAACAAATTATGTGTGTTTACATTTATAATATTTTAATGAGGTAAAATGAGCAAATAATAGCCATCCAAGAGCGTGTACAATTTCAAAACAGTGACATAACCTTACCTCACACAACAAGAAAACATCAGTTACCCTCAACATTTCCTCTTGTTTTCCTCGAACTCCTGCTTCCTCCACCTTCCCTTCTCCCACCACGTCCGGAGTCAACTACCGGTTTTCTTTATGTTACATTAGTTTTCATTTTACAGAATTTATAAAAGCGGAATAATATGTGTTGACTTATATTTGTTTGTCTTACTTCACTCATCATACGTACTTGTAAATTTACCCCTGCTATTGAGCATATCCAGCAGTACCTGATTGTAACAGTGGGTGTTTTTCCAGTGAATGAATTTACCACAATTTCATTTAGCTGCTGATTGATATTTGGACTGCTCTCAGTATCTGGGTATTATTTAAAAAGCTGCTACTCTTCTTAGAGAAGTACACAGCTGACAAACACATTCTTCTTCTTACAGCAATATGAACAGCAGCTAAACTGGAAAAGCTGCAGTTTAATCAATTGTCTTCAATACATCATGAAATTGAAGTTAC
>NW_012116455.1:1157511-1159458 GCF_000951035.1 Colobus angolensis palliatus
TGGGGGATTCCTGATGGACAGCTATGCTCTGGGAAGAACCAATGGCCTTGATGGACTTAGCTTGAACCACAGGGTTGTTAGGAATCTCCATCAGACCCCCACCCTTCTCCAGCACTTGTTGTGAGATTGCCATAGTGGACTGACAGTGTCTACAGCCGCACCCGGCCGCCTGCGCACTTTTCTGCCTCTTGCCTCTCCCCTAGACTCCACCACCTGCACCTCACACTAGACACCTACAAACATAGGGACATTGTGGTAAGAAACTGCCACACATAATCACTGTTTTTTCACTCACATCCACTCACGCTCAATATCTCTAGTTCTCCATTATTTGCCTTTGAAAATAGCAACAAGAAAACCCAGTTCAGCCCTAACTCTATGGTGAGCCATGTGTGTTCAGAGCTGATCATCAAATCAAAACTACTGGTAATTCTGGACGGGGCTCTTCTCCCAGAGTTGTCAGGTCAGGGCTCTCCTGGTTTTCATTAGGAGAGGGAGGACCCTATTACCATGTCCCCTCCTCTGTAGCAAACTCTGAGGTGGGATGCCTGAGGAGAGAGCAGAGCCCAGGGCAGATGTGAGACCCCTGGAGGAGTTTAGTGTTGATGGCAGCATTTGGAAAATATAATTTTTTGTTACGTGATTTTCTCATTAAAATTACTAAGCAATTAGTGTTTTATTTCTCTTTTACATATTTGAAAAATTAGAACTATAACTACATTTGCCAAACTTTAAGAGATATGAAGGGAGGAATAGAAAACGATAAAAAAATGAGGAGATTTCAACACCTCACCTTCAATAATATATAGAACACCCACAGAAAGATTGTCAGGAAGCCCGTGGACTTAAGCACTGTTGAACAAACAGACCTAACAGACATCTACAGAACATCCCAACCAAGAGCAGCGTAATATGCGTGCTTCCGGAGCACACTATAAATGTCCTTCATGATAAGTGATATATTAGAAAAAATGACTCTCGGCCTTTAAAAAAGTAATGACAAGCATTCTCTAAGTTTTTCAACAATGGGTGAAGTGCCAGCCTTCTAAATTCTTTCTAAGAGGCTACAATTACCTTATTACAAGTAATAGACAATGGCGAAAGAAGAAAATTAAACTTCAGAGAAATTTTCTTAGTACTTATATATAAACTACTCCCAAATAATAGTCAAATTCTGTAAGACTTTAAAAGGATCATACAACATGACAAACTCAAATTTATTTTTGAGATGCACTGATTATTCAACATTTTCAAATCAGTAAGTTAGGAGTGCTAAATTAAGAGAATAAAGGAAGGCCGGGCGCGGTGACTTAAGCCTGTAATCCCAGCCCAGACGAGCGGATCACAAGGTCAGGAGATCGAGACCATCCTGGCTAACACAGTGAAACTCTGTCTCTACTAAAAAATACAAAAAACTAGCCGGCTGTGGTGGCAGGCACCTGTAGTCCCAGCTACTCAGGAAGCTGAGGCAGGAGAATGGCCTAAACCCGGGAGGCAGAGCTTGCAGTGAACTGAGATCCTGCCACTGCACTCCAGCCTGGGCGACAATTGTCAGGTCCTTGTGGCTCTGGCATGAACTGGGGGAGATGAAAGTCAGAGTCTCCCTGGATAGCACAATTTAAGGACCAAAGCCAAGAAGGAAACAAAATTAAGGTGTCACTAGAGGAATCTGAGTGTCTGGTGACTGCAGAGGAAATGCACTTCAATTCTGGCAGCCACTGCAGTCATGACTTCCAAATGGAGCCCTGAGTAATTTCACACAATTTTCTACAATAAAGGCCTAGAGGCCGGGCACGGTGGCTCAAGCCTGTAATCCCAGCACTTTGGGAGGCCGAGACGGGCGGATCACGAGGTCAGCAGATCCAGACCATCCTGGCTAACACGGTGAAACCCTGTCTCTACTAAAAAATACAAAAAACTAGCCGGGCGAGATGGCGGGCGCCTGTA
>NW_012116455.1:1163566-1164437 GCF_000951035.1 Colobus angolensis palliatus
TTTATTTTCATTCAGGTCTCAATAGATACGCCTTGGCAGCCTGAAAGCCATTGAAAATGGCCTGTGGCCTTGTCCATCTAATGGAGTCCAGTAAAATCCTGGCCATGGAATGGGGAGCTAGAAAGTGAGAAGAACCAAACTCAGCACAGAATGACTGAGTTTAAATCTCTGTGCTAAGAGATGATCAGACTCTATCATGGCTTCTAGTAGCATAAGACCATGTCCCACGAATGACCCTAGGCTCCTGTGACAATGATGACAATGCCTACCTAAGAAAGCTCAAGGCTGCCAGGGGAACTTACTTTAGTTCTAGCCAATACCTGCTGATGATGGTAGGTTCAGGATCTTTCTTTCTTATAGCACTTACTAAGAAGGGAATCCTTCCTCCATCCCTTTGAGAAATGTGTGTATCTCCTAAGGATTCCAGTGTGTCTTTCCCCAGGATCTGAAAGCCATTCCTTTGAGGTGTAGTCCTCAGGAAGGACTGAGCCTCCGTCTTCTGGTCTCTAGAATCCTAACGTCTAATATAGACAGCTGGCAGACATAGCTGGCATGATGAGGCAGAAGCTTACAATGACCAATCTTTTGTAATGTTTCACCTGCGCCCTGACCCCTGCCCTCTCCCCTGCCTCATTCTCTGATTAGAATGCCATCACCTCTGCACAAATGCGAAGGAGCTCAGCCCCTTCCTCAATGGTCAGTAGTTGCTGAATAAAATCTGTTTTCACCGCTTTGATTAATGTCTGATTTATCTTTGACAAAATAAGTGAGTGATCGTTTTTAGCAACATGGCAGCTACAAAGAGAAGCACAGACATGGCAGGAGAGGGAGGGAATCACCTGACCCTTCTCATTTCATAGGCATGGTGTTA
>NW_012116455.1:1164529-1164872 GCF_000951035.1 Colobus angolensis palliatus
ATCAGGCATCCCCTCACCTGCACCAATGAGGAGGACATCCTGGAGCTGGGGCATTAAGATCCACAGATTGTTTTCTCCATGTTGCGAAGTGCAGGACTTGGATTTCACGAGGCAGATGGCGAGCCAAGCCGGGTTCCACTGCGCTGCGTCCTCCATGGCAGAAAGGACCTGCCCCCCCATCACCCTGACAGTGGCTTGCCTGCCCGGAGAGCAGCCAGCACCCAGCACAGGCTTCCCTTGTTCCTCTATTCATCCTCTTTAAGAATCAATCAGAGCCAGACACGGTGGCTCATGCCTGCAATCCCAGCACTTTGGGAGGCCGAGGCGGGCGGATCACCTGAGG
>NW_012116455.1:1168742-1170156 GCF_000951035.1 Colobus angolensis palliatus
AGGGACACCCGAATGGCCTTCGCCCGCCCTGCCCCTCGCCTGCTTTGAAACGCCCTGGTCTGCGACCCGGGCCTGAGCCGCCTGGGGGCCCAAGGGAACCTGAACGCCCGGTGGGCTTCCAGGATGGCTCTTCCCGTTCTTTGCGCCGCCCTCACCCAGTGAGGGAGCCTATGCCCACCCTGCCCAGTCACTTTCAGGGCCGCTGCGGAGTTTCCGCTGCCGTCTTCGTATCCTGTGTCCGCGCGCAGGGGCTCCACCAGGGCAGGGATGGTGGTGAGAGTCGCTCTTGGTCCCCTCGCGGGGAGCAGGGTCTGCCACTCACCAGGGCGCACGACTAGGACTTGTCCAATGAATCCATCCTTGCCTTTAGCTTTTAGTCCTTTGAAGAATCCTGAGAATGTAAATCATGAAGTATTTTTCCGTGGGAAATGTTTGTTTTGTTTTGTTTTGCGACAGGGTCTCACTTGGTCGCCCAGGCTGGAGTGCAGCGGTGCAAAAATGGCTCACTGCAGCCTCGACCTCCCGGGGTCAAGCGATCTTCGTGCCTCAGCGCCCAAGTAGCTGGGACTACAGGCGCGCGCCACCACGTCCGGCTAATTTCATATTTTTTGTAGAGACAGGATTTCCACATGTTGCGGAGGCTAGTCGCGAAGGGGAAGTAAGTTCTTTTTTGGAAAGCATTTATTCCCATTGATTTCTTGGCATCCCTGGAGCTGACAAGGGGCGAGGCCTCCAGTGGCCTCTCTTGCCACTCTGAGCGGTGGAGCTGCGGGGGCTCAGCTGCGCTGTTTTTGGGTGCCTCTCTGGGGCAGGAGGCCGGGAGCCGGGCAAGGGGTGAATACAACAGGGAATTGCGAGGAGGAGGGCAAGGAAGGCGGCAGAGGCGTGGACCCGGGAGACGAAACTTCCCAGTAGCTTTGTGCAGCGGTAAGGACTGCACAAGGGAGAGATGAGAAGTGTTTTTCTATTGTAGCAGAATGGGGAAGAAAGGGAGGAAAAGTGGACAGACACCAAGGAAGAACAAAATCTACGCGGACCCTTACGTCTCCAAAACGGAAGCAGCCCTGCATTAAGTTTAAAGAAGGAGCCCAGCGCGCTTCAGCTCGTATGGCTCGCGGTGATAGTATTGCGGTTCGTACTCTGCGCTGTGGCCGCGGCAGCCTTGGCTGGAAGCCGAATCACCGCAATGTCCCTCCTAGGGTGTAGTGCTCTTTTTTCCCTTTCGCCTCGAATCTCAGCCTAGGCTGCGCCGTTTACCCGTGTGGCCAGAGAGGTCACAACTTTCCTGTGGCTTCGGAGCTCTCTGTAGCGACAAGAATAGAAAGAACCCCTACCCTGCACGCCTAGAGGTCCGGTCATCTTGAAAGACTTTTACGCCCTCTCTGAGCAAGGACAACACCCAAAAGGTGAGGTG
>NW_012116455.1:1170206-1170522 GCF_000951035.1 Colobus angolensis palliatus
CAGGGAGAAGAGGCATTAGATTGTTTTCGTCAAATAAAAGTAAAACCAACATTTATGAAGGAAAGAGGAGAAGAAAAAACTCACCTGGGACGTTTGTGATTTTGCTTCTCTTGGATGAGAGACTTGACAGAAAGCTTTCAAAGAGGTCACTGTGGCCTGTCTTCTCCAGACCCACGAGGCTTGGTCACCACCGAAAACAATTACAGATGGTGGAGGACTTTAAAATATCCTAGAAGTTTAGTAGTTCATCCTATGCCGCAGAATCTCTGTGTGATGTCCACCATGTCCTTCTGTTGTACACTCCTTCAGTTAAGCC
>NW_012116455.1:1172254-1172658 GCF_000951035.1 Colobus angolensis palliatus
GCTGAGAGCAGCCACCATAATGTGCCCTGAGCTAAGGTACATGATTACCTTCTTCCTGTGCACCTGAGATCTAAAAGAATATATTAACAAATCAGGGATGTGGAATTTCAAAAACACTACAGGAAAACAAAAAACTTACCCAAACAGAACAGTCTAGTTAACAAACGCAGGAAGAGATTTTACAAACAAAGCAGAAACACAGAAATCATACAATGAGGTGGTGGAAATGAGACTAACTATGCCCATCATCTCCAACATAACACTAATTCCTCTGAATTATAATGGATCTAAGTCTCTCCGATTGGATAGAAAAGGAAATGCCAGCTCTAATGGTTTAATGGCAGGAAAGGGTTAAATATTCAAAGCAGTCCACATTATTATTATTATTATTATTATTATTATTA
>NW_012116455.1:1178743-1179166 GCF_000951035.1 Colobus angolensis palliatus
GGGGCGCGGAGGGGGCGGAAATGCTGTGTAGTCCTCCTCGGGTTCTTTACGCAGCGGAATTTGTTTTTCTTTTATTTATTTATTTTTGTTTGTCTATTTGAGACAGAGTCTCAGTCTGTCCCCCAGATTGGAGTGCAGTTGCACAATTCTGGCTCACTGCAACCTCCACCTTCCGGGCCCAAGTGATTCTCATGCCTCAGCCTCCCAAGTAGCTGCCATTATAGGCATGTGCCACCATTTCCTGCTAATTTTTGTATGTTCGGTAGAGACGGGGTTTCACCATTTTGGCTAGGCTGATCTTGAACTACTGACCTCACATGATCCACCGGCCTCGGCCTCCCAAAGTGCTGGGATTACAGGCGTGAGCCTGGCCCCCGAGCGGAATTTATCTAAGCAGAGACTTTGCAGAGACTGTCTTTGAAG
>NW_012116455.1:1179216-1180786 GCF_000951035.1 Colobus angolensis palliatus
GCCTCCTGTTCTATCCATGTTATTGCAAAAGACATGATTTCATTCTTTTTTACAGGTGTGTAGTATTCCATGTTGTGTATGTACCAATTTTTTTTTTTTTATTTAATCCACCATTGATGGGCACCTCGTTTGATTCCACGTCTTCACTATTGTGAATAGCCTGGTGATAATCATAGGAGTGCATGTGTCTTTTTGTTTCAATGATTTACCTTCCTTTGTGTATATAACCCGTAATGAGATTACTGGTTGAATAGCAGCTCTGTTGCAGGTTCTTTGAGAAATCTCCAAACTACTTTCCACAGTGACTGACCTAATTTACATTCACTCCAAGGGTTTATACGCTTTCTCTCCAGTTTTATCAGCACTTGTTGGTTTTTGAATTTTTATTAATGGCCATTCTGAGTGGTGTGAGATAGTATCTCATTGTAGCTTTAATTTGCATTTCTCTGATCATTAGTGATGATGAGCATTTATTCCTGTGTTTGCTGGCTGCTTGTATGTCTTCTTTTAAGAAGTGCCTGTTCATGTCACTTTGCCCACTTTTTAATGGGATTATTTTTTGTTGTTGCTGACTTTTTAAAGTTCCTGACAGACTTTGGACATTAGACCTTTGTCAGATTCACAGTTTGTGAATATTTTCTCCCATTCTGTAGCTGGTCTGTTGACTCTGTTAATGGTTTCTTTTGCTGTGCAGAAGCTCTTTCATTGAATTAGGTCCTACCTGTGAATTTTGTTTTTGCTACATTTGCTTTTGTGGACTTGGCCATAAATTCTTTGCCACGGCTGATGTTGAGAATTATATGTCCTAGGTTTTCTTCTATGGTTTTTCTGCTTTGAGGTCCCAGTATATATAGTGTCATTGCAAATGACAACCAACCAGAGACTAATCATTACAAGCCAACAAAGAGAACTTATTGGTGACCAGGAAAAATGTCCAACAAATGAAAATTAGTAAAAGAGATTCCTGGGTGTCTTTTTCTGTAAAGCATGGGGCATTGTTGTCTGTAGACTTCAGCAAACTTTTTCTGCAATGGGCCAGGGAGATAGGAAGTGTTGTAGGCTTGTAAGCCAAGAGGCAAAATAAGGATGTTATGTAGGTGCACATATAATCAGGAAGAAAACAAATTTCTATACCATTTTCACTGATGAGATTCTAAACTAACAGTAGTAACTGAGTAGAACTTCTCAGGTAATAAATGTTCTTTGCATTGAGAGCCTAGGCTCAGCTTCCCTAGGCTCCCTGGTACAGCCCTGGCTTTCCACCCCTCAGGCTGTTTCTTCCTGTTTTCCTCAGAAGAAGAGTTCCATACAAAAGACCTACTACCCTGAGAAACAGTGATGTACTCCTGGGGCCCACCAATGCCACACAAGTCAAGGAGTGGATGGCCTTGCCCCAGTTATGGCTCAGATCACCTTTGCAGAATGACATCGTGTTGGGAGATGGTCATCAGAGCCAGGGCCATGGAAGACGCTGTCAGGAGGAGGTGAGAGGACTGGTGCCCAGGGGGAGAAGTGGCCAAGCAACTCTGCATTCAGACTCACAAAAATCTCAAGGGGATGTAGAAATGGC
>NW_012116455.1:1182125-1183600 GCF_000951035.1 Colobus angolensis palliatus
GCTCACTATGTCCACCTCATAGCCTCGAAAGAAGTCATCAGCTAAAAGAATTTGTGTACTATCTTGAAGGGAAAATAACCCAGAAATAGAGGAAAAGATAAGGATTTTATAAAACAGACATGTGATTCAACAGTTGTTTAAAATGTAGAAAGCTGCAAGAGACAGTTGTTCCCACTCTAATGACAAGAAAAAGCTGTATGGTCTGCAAAATCATATGTGTTTTGATCCCACCAGAGAGCTGAAGTTGCAAGGCCCCTGAGTCAGCTGAAGTACAAAGCATGAGACACCTCCCTATAGAAGGACAAACACATGAAGCAGTTCATCTTTGACAGATAATGGAAGGAAAAGACGGCAGCCATAAATGCTCGTTGGAGAAAATCACTGAAGTTTTCATCACTTCTTAAAGGCCAAGTGTAAAGTATCGTGACAGCTTAGAAACTCTGAGAGTCCCAGACACATAGCATGTTTTTGCCCATTTGCTGGGTCTTTCCTCCCATGTCCTTAGTGCTGACAAGACACATGTAGCAGGGAAAGAGAATTTCTCGAGCTTGCCACAGTGGTGTAGGCATACAAGTCATGATCGCATGATCCACCACCACCAGAGTACAGGCACAAAACCTGGTTGCTTCTCTCACATAAAACAAAAGGCATCTACCACTGATGTTGTCCAACCCTTGGCCCCAGTGACAGGCCAACTGCTGAGGTAAGGTTAGACACAAAAGCTGTCTATACTGGACAAGGGGAGGAGACTTGCTCTTGCCCAAGACTTCCCATCATTGAAAGGTAGAGTTCCACTACCCCAAGGGGATGTCACAGGAACACTAGGACTCAGGCACCCGTGGCCTGAGGTTTGGTACACATTCAATGCAATCAGTAACATGAGTTGGTTTCAATCAATCATTTGAGTTGGTTGCAGACCATTTCCTTTAATGAGGAAAAACTGTGATGTGGATACAAAGTTTCCATGTTCAGAAAGATTGGCCTTGTCCTTAAGGATATTATATTGATTGGATTTCTCTCAACCTCCTTAAGTTGTGTTTAGCATTATTAAAATTAAGTGACCTTCACTTGGATGAAGTGGTAATAAAAAAAAGCTTGTGAGAATTTCTAGTGATTTTTGATCTCAAGCCTTGTATCACAGTTGGGCTGTCATGTGTGTACTTGAAAACAAAATGTGTACAATTGTTGCACTGGTTTGAAGATTTTAATGGTGAAAGCGACCTAATCAGTAATCAGTACTCTATCTAGAAACCAATCTTGGAAATATGTGATTATACTCTTTTAAAATAGCTGAAAAGAAGGCCGAGTGTGGTGGCTCATTCCTATAATTCCAGTACTTTGAGAGGCCGAGGTGGGCAGATCACTGAAGGCCAGGAGCTCAAGGCCAGAAGCCTGGCCAACATGGCGAGACCCTGTCTTTACTAAAAACACAAAAATCAGCTGGGCATGGTGGTGTCCACCTGTAATTCCAGCTA
>NW_012116455.1:1186472-1187943 GCF_000951035.1 Colobus angolensis palliatus
TTAGCTCAGTCATTGGAGATTGTGTCTCAGTTTAGGATGGATGGTTGGAGACCTACCTTGGGATAGCAATGTTTTATTCACATGGCCCATCTGATTCCGAGTGTTAATTTATTCTCTTCTTCATACTCAGATTTTTATGCCGAATTTTTAGCGCCTACGTCTCTATTGCGGACCCTAAAAGTCGCCATTTCACTAAGCTTTGGAACCTGACTCCGGGAAATCTCATTTATTTATCCCAACATCTGAGCCGGAAAGAGAAATCCTCCCGGCGGCCTCTTCAAGCGCGCGGCCTGGGAGCGCGGGTTCTGATCCTCCGCCACCCAGGCAGAGCTCCCAGCAGCACCACCGAGAAGAGGAGCCTGAGCAGCTCTGAGGGGCGACTCTCTGACGGTGGGGCTCCCCCTCGTCCCGTCAGAACCCTGCCCCAAGAAGAAGACGCCTTAGGACGCTACCAGAGTTAAAAATGTTTTCTCCTGCTCTTCAGAGCACTTGGGATGAGGTTCCTGATGGGTCCTGGGAGCGAACTAAGATGTCGCTCCAGGCGCTCAGGACCATCGCTCTCATTTTCATATTTTGGGGCTGAGAGTGATTACGAAGGACTGAAAATCACCGCAATCTTTGAAGGGCTCCGTTTGGAGGACGAGCCGGGGTTGAGTGGGGTGAGATGACGCCTTCTTGGCTCCTTGGAGTGGACTAGAAGGTAAGGAAACACACAAACTCTGTTTCCCCTTGCAGGCTGGACGGCAGGGCCTGGGGAGGAAAACTGGACAAAGAGTAACAATATTTATGTACAGGTTGGCTGCACGCATTAAAAATTGTTATCCCTAGAGGTAAGCGTAGGAAGAGACCAGGGCACTGCTGTTCACCTCCAGTTTTGCAGCATATGTAAATTTGACAACAGTGTATAGTGCATAAAAATTCATTCCTGTTTACAAATAATTGATCACAACCAGTTACAGGTTTCATTGTGCCTTCTCCACTTCCACTGCTTCACTTGACTAGCCTTATAGGAAAAAAAATCATTTGTAAATATGATATTGTTTCAGTTGATCCTCAGCTCACTCATTCCCCATCCCCTGAAAGTAGCTGGAACAACAGGTGTGCACCACATGCTGGGCTAATTTTTGTATTTTTAGTAGAGATGGGGTTTCAACATATTGGCCAGGCAGCTCTCGAATTCCAGAACTCAAGTGATCCACCTGCCTGGGCCTCCCTGCACCTCCCTGCTGGGACTACAGGTACGAGCCACCCTACTTGGCCATCATTTGTATTTTGAATTTAAATATTTTGTAGTCATCACTCTTCAAAGACTCTGGGTTTTGTTGCATGAGCATGGTGGGGTTCATGACTTGCTACTCCAAAATACAACATCTTGGGGTATTGAATGTTTTATGCTAAAGGAATTTGAGTAAACAACAGAAGCAGGAAGGTCATTGTCACCCCACCACCGGCTGCCCTTCTTCTCTGAAGT
>NW_012116455.1:1192129-1194283 GCF_000951035.1 Colobus angolensis palliatus
AGCCAGTGAATAAATAGCTTTTTGTTGAGCTATGAAGGAGGCTACAGTTTCATCAGCAGTATTTGTTTCTTTCTTTTGTCTTTTTCTTTTTTTTTTTTAAGACACAGTCTTGCTGTGTTGCCTAGGCTAGAGTGCAGTGGTGCAGTCTTGGCTCACTGCAGCCTCCACTTCCCTCGCTCCAGCAATCCTCCCACCTCAGCCTCCCAAGTAGCTGGGACTACAGACATGCACCGCTATGCCTGGCTAATTTTGTTTTTGTTTGTTTGTTTGTTTTGTTTGTTTGTTGAAAGACAGGGTCTCCCTATCTTGCTCAGGATGGTCCCAAATTCCTGAGCTCAAGCAATCCTCCCACCCGAGCCTCTCAAAGTGCTGGGATTACAAGCATAGGCCACCAAGCCTGGACTCTATTTTTTTTTCAGAGAGTAGGAGTGGCTCTGTCACCCAGGCTGGAGTGCAGTGTCACATCATAGCTCACTGCAGACTGGAACTCCTGGATTTTAATGATCCTTCCAGCTCAGCCTCTGAATCACTGGGATTATAGGCCAGAGCCACCATGTTCAATTTTTATCAGCAATGTTACCTGAGGTAAAAGAAGGATTTCTAACCATGGGAAGCAACATCCTATCAAAGCAAAAATGTGCTCCCCCAAAAAAGTTTGGAGCTATCTTCTTAATGGCCAGGCAGATAATTAGCAAGTTTTCTCCCAATAGGCTCTCCAACTATTACTAAAATAGAGTGGTGGACCTACCTAGTGAAAAGTTTGAGAATACTCTTCCAATTTTTTTTTTTTTGAGATGGAGCCTTGCTCTATCTCCTAGGTTGAAGTGCAGTGGCATAATCTTGGCTCACTGCAACCTCTGCCTCCCAGGTTCAAGTGATTCTCCTACCTCAGCCTCCTGAGTAGCTGTGAGTACATGTGAACACCACCATACCCAGCTAATTTTTGCATTTTTAGTAGAGACAGGGTTTCACAATGTTGGCCAGGCTGGTCTCATACCCCTGACCTCAGGTGATCCACCCGCCTCAGCCTCCCCACTTATCCAATATTGGGTTTCTTCAGAGGTATACATGTATAGGCATGACCAAATATCCTAAAAGACATTGCACTTCGTCATTCCATGTCTTTAGACATTTAAGGGCCATGAATGGTGATCTCCTCCAGAGACAAAATAAATGCTGGTGCAGAACAGGTAAGTGTAGTACAATTTGGCTACATCAGCTTTCAGCATTTAAACCATGGGTCACACATGTTAGAGCAAGAGGGCAGGTTGGATCCTGATAGCAGGAGGGAGTGTTTTTGTCTTAGCTTTCCAATAGCATCATGGTGTTCACCACTGTCATTTCGGAGTGAGGCGGCAATTTTTTGTTTGGTTGGTGTTGTCTCTGGTTTTTCATTTTTTTTTTTTTTTGCAGCCGGGGTCTCACTGTTGCCCAGGCTGGAGTGCTGTGGCAACATGACAGCCCAGTACAGTCTTGATCTCTTGACCTTCAGGGCTCAATGAATCATCCTACCTCAGCTTCCCAAGTGCTGGAGTTACAGGCACACACCACCACACCCAGCTTATTTATTTACTTTCTGAGACAAGGTCTCACTGTTTTGCCCAGTCTGGACTGCAGTGGTGTCAACAGGATTCACTGCAGGCTCGAACTCCTGGGCTCAAGTCATCCTCTCACCTCATACTCCTGAGTAGCTGGGACTACAGTTGGGTGCCACCATACCTGGCTAATTTTTTTATATTTTGTAGAGACATTGTTTCACCATTTTGCCCAGGAAGCTAGTCTCAAACTTCTGGGCTCAAGTGATCCTCCTGCCTCGACCTCCCAAAGTGCTGGGATTACAGGCAGTTATTTTGACAGTACAATTATGATGGTTTAAACTGAGATGTGGGGCAGGAATGTTAGGAAGAGTCAGACAGATTCGATAAAGAGGTTTTGCTTGATGTGATCCCGAGTTGCATCGTGAGTGTAATCAGGGGAAATACTGGTGAAATTTAGCACAGGATGTACCAATGGTCATTATGGCCAAAGGTGGTTGGTGGTTTAAGGTAGCAAACCCAGCACCTTGTCAAATTTCCCACAATGGCAATGGTTTGTGAGATTCTGATGAGAGAATTATCCCTCCCTGCTGTAATCAAATTAATTAGGGACAGTAAA
>NW_012116455.1:1194748-1195159 GCF_000951035.1 Colobus angolensis palliatus
AGCCCAGTTATATATGACATCTGGAAGTCGGCTACAACAGATGTCAGCTACTTGCCATCTTGGTCAGGGATACTGCAGGTCACCTTTAAGTGAAAACCTCACTGACAGATGTCCACTCTGGAGAGCTGCCTTTTAGATATGAGAAACATGAATCTGTGTGTCAACGCCCTTATGTTTACTGCCACAGAGATTGGGCAATAATACCTGATGTGAGCCAGGTGCCGTGACCCACACCTCTGGTCCCAGCTACTTGGGAGACTCAGGAAGGAAGATGGCTTGACCCCAGGAGTTAAAGGCTCCAATGAGTCATAATTGCGCCACTGCATTCCGGCCTGGGCTACAGAGGGAGTCCTCATCTCAACAAAAAAGGAAAGAAAGAAAGAAAGAGACAGAGAGAGAGAAAGAAAGAAA
>NW_012116455.1:1198314-1200955 GCF_000951035.1 Colobus angolensis palliatus
GCTGCCGCTGCCATCTTCGAATCCTGTGTCCCGCACGGGGGCTCCACCAGGGCAGGGATGGTGGCGAGGGTCGCTCGTGGGTCCCCTCGCGGGGAGCAGGGTCTGGCACTCACCAGGGCGCACGACTAGGACTTGTTGAATGACTCTATCGTCGCCTTTAGCTTTTAGTCCTTTGAAGAGGCTTGAGAATGGAAATCATGAGAGATTTTTCCATGGGGAAGTTCTTTTTACAAAGCGTTCATTCAAGTTGATTTCTCGGCACCCCGCGGGGCGGGCAATGGGCGGGGCCCCCAGTGCACCTTCTGCGCGGTGGAGAATAAATGGAGAATCTCAGCTGGGCGGTGGTCAGGCGGTGGTGGGTGGTGGGGCAGGACGGCGGGAGCGGGGGAAGGAAAAAGCAAAAGCAGGGAAAGAAGCTGGGGAGCGGTGGAACAGACATCCAGACCTCCTGAAAGGTTCGTGGGGAGGCACAGGCGGGATCTTCTGGAGGTGAGAATTGTTTTTTTATTGTAGCAGAATGGGGAGGAATTGAGAGGAAAATGGAGATAGAACCTGAAAGAGCCCGAAACGAGAGAATCTGTAGCTCCCCAAGAATAAGATCTTCCAGAAAAATCAGACTGAAAACTAGGCGTCTGGGAGCCCTGAAATCCTTGGAGGAGTAGCACCATCATGACCCTCTGTGTTCCTCTTGGCAAAAGGACTTGCTTCCATTGTTTGTTTGTTCAATTGTTGTGTTTGTTTAATAAATAAAACCCTTTTCATGTATCTTTGAAATTATGTTGTTTCCATGACTTTATGATTGCAAACAATGCTGCGGTCGTCATTCTTGTACATTTCTCATTGGCCACTGGTGTGTTTTATAGGGTAGAGGCCTGGAGAGCAGTTGTTCCAGCATAGTGATTACATGGTTTTTTGTATCATTCCATTTTCTTTCCTTTTTTGGCTTATTAGCTATAATTCTTTCTTTTATTATGTCAGTGATAGCTTTAAGGTTTCTAGAATATGTATTTATCAGTTTGCCCTCAAGTGACATTATACTTCCCCTTCTGGCCTTTATGCTAGTGTTGTCATGTATTTTGATTTTAGACGTGTTCTAAACCCCAACATCTAAGTACATACATAGCGATTTCCAGGCATCTCCATTTCTTTGTGTAGGTCCAGATTTCTGTCTGATATCCTCATCCTTAGGCCTGGAGGACTCCTTTAACGTTTGTTGTAGTGTGGGTCGGTGAATGCTTTCATTTATTTGTATGTCTTTATTTTTATTTGTATTTTTTTTTTGGAGATTGAGTCTCACTCTGTCACCCAGGCTGGAGTACAGTGGCATGATCTGGGCTCACTGCAACTTCCATCTCCTGGATACAAGTGATTCTCATGCCTCAGCCTCCGGAGTAGCTGGGATTATAGGCATGTGCCACCACGCCTGGCTAATTTTTGTATTTTTAGTAGAGACAAAGTTTGCCATGTTGGCCAAGCTGGTCTCCAACTCCCTGACCTCAAGTGATCTGCCTGCCTCGGCTTCCCAAAGTGCTGGGATACACGCGTGAGCCACCGCACCTGGCCTCATTTTTTGTATGTCTTTCAATGTCCTTATTTCAGTCACATTTTTGGAAGACTTTTCGTTGTGGCTTAGAATTCCAGAATAACTTTTTTCTCTCTCTCACTACTTTAGTATGTTGCCACTTTGATGCCTTGTCATTGATATATCATCTTTTCTGTTTTTGTAAAACTGGCATAAAGGAGGCTTCCTATACTTGTTATATAAGTTTTGGAATGTGTATTTAAATTTTAAAAACTTTTATTATACTTTAAGTTCTGGGATACATGTGCAGAACGTCCAGGTTTGTTACATAGGTATACACATGCCATGGTGATTTGCTGCACCCATCAACCCGTCATCTACATTAGGTATTTCTCCTAATGCTATCCTTCCCTTTGCCCCCCACCCCCTACAGGCCCCAGTGTGTGATGTTCCCCTCCATGTGTCCATGTGTTCTGATTTTTCAACTTCCTCTTATGAGTGACAACCTGCAGTGTTTGGTTTTCTATTCCTGTTAGTTTGCTGAGAATGATGGTTTCCAGCTTCATCCATGTCCCTCCAAAGGACATGAATGCTTTCTTTTTTATGCCTGCATAGTATTCCATGCTGTATATGTGCCATGTTTTCTTTATGGCACATATTGGGCACATATTCTTTATGGCACCATTGATGGGCCTTTGGGTTGGTTCCAAGTCTTTGCTATTGTGAATAGTGCATGTGTGCATGTGTCTTTATAGTAGAATGATTTATAATCCTTCAGGTATACACCCAGTAATGGGATTGTTGGGTCAAATGGTATTTCTGATTCTAGATCCTTGAGAAATTGCCACACTGTCTTCCACAATAGTTGAACTAAATTAAAAATATGAAAATGGGTTGGGTGAGGTGGCTCATGCCTGTAATCTGAGCAGTTTGGGAGGGGGAGGCGGGACGAACAGTTGAGGCCCAGAGTTGGAGACCAGCCTGGATAAGATGGCAAGACTCTCTCTCTCTCTCTCTCTCTCTCTCTCTCTCTGTGTATATATATATAATATATATACTATATATAATATAATATACATAACTATATGTAATATATATACACACACACAGATATAGACA
>NW_012116455.1:1204144-1205498 GCF_000951035.1 Colobus angolensis palliatus
CTTTGGACACAATAGGAATTTCCCCTCTGGGCACTGCTCTGGTTTTCGCATGTGCCTTGGGCATTCAGCAGTGTCCTGATGACATGCCTAGGTGTGGTTTGTTTGTCCTTATGCTGCTTGGAGTTCATAGCTCCTCTTGCACATGTGGCTTGATGCCCCGTTGGGTTTGTTTCTCATAATTGTCCATAGGTAAGAACTATTTCCTTTCAGTATTGTTTCTGTCCCATTTTCTGTCTCCTCCAGCTTCCAGGACTTTAGTGACATATTATGTTAAGCGTTTATGACATAACTCACATATATATATTCTCATATATATATATGCACTCATTTCTTAGTTTTCCTTCCTGCTAGCTCTCTATGCTTATCTGGAAAGTCTCCGCTTACTTATCTTCAGGCTAGTAATCCCTCTTCACATGGATCCAAACTGCCATTACACCAATCTATTGACTTTTTAAAATAATAACTATTGCATTTTATTTCTAACTTTGATAGATTTTCTTTCCAATTATAAGTATTTATTACATCTCTATGTTATTTCTACCATGACCATATTTTATTTCTATGATTTCCATTTTATTTCAAAATAGGTTATTATTTTCCGGTGAAAAATTGTACCATCTCTTCCATTTTTCTGAACATCTAAATCATATCATTTTAATGTTACTATCTGACAACCTCGATATCTCCGTCATCTGTGAGAAACCTATTGTTTCCTGTTTTGGGTTTGTTTTCTCTTGCCTCTGCTACTTTATATGCCTAGAATATTGTGACTGAATGATGGGTCTTTGTGTGAAAAATTATGAAAGGATTGAGTCATGTTCTTTCTCTCTGAAGATTAATTCCCCTCTGCCCCTGGCAGGCTGCAGAGCGGTGGATCACCCCAACCCGGTCTCTGTCTACGCTGATCTGCAGCTTGTTTTTCCTCTTGGGAAACTCAGCAGCAGGATTTTTCCCTCAGAGAAACATCACATTTAAAGCATACGTAGAAAAATGTGAGTTTTCTTCATAAAAAGTCTTAGTTTTCTTATTGTAAATTTAAACACATGATTATTACTGTTCTTAAGCTAATTGGGCCAGCCTGGGCAACACGGTGAGGCCCTATAACTCTGAAAAATAAAAACATTAGGCAGGCGTGGTGGCATGTGCCTGCAGTCCCAGCTACTCAGGAGGCTGGAGCAGGAGGAGCACTTGAGCCCAGGGGTTCAAGGCAGCGGTGAGCTAGATCATGCCATTGCACTCCAGCCTGGGTGAGGAATAGCGACTCTGTCTCTGAAAATTAATAATAATCGTATAATAATAATAAGACTATTGGGGCAGTACCTCCTTTATATTGATCAGATACTTAATTTGTCTA
>NW_012116455.1:1206813-1207851 GCF_000951035.1 Colobus angolensis palliatus
GTAAAAGCCAAAGAGCTCAATTTCTATTCATGATATTCATTAGAAGAACCAAGGGAACAGGAGCTAATAGCTCTAAGGTTTCAGGGCTTCACAAGATGCCTGTAGGGCGGAGGGTTCTGTTGGCTCCAGTGATGTTTCTCAGATAGGCTAATTGTTATGGACACATCCCCTGAAAAAAATCTATCAAATAATAATACAGGGACAGCTATCTGCATGCTAATTTACCATTGTATAGGAGGGAGAATGGGCATTAGATTGGTTTTGGCAAATAAAAGCAAAACCAAGATTTATGAAGAAAAGAGGAAAGGGGAGAAGAAAAAATCGCCTGGGACCTTTGTGATTTTGCTCCCTTTGTATAAGGGGACTTGACAGAAAGCCTTCCAAGAGGTCACTGTGGCGCATCTTCTCCTGACCAGCGTGACTTGGTCATCACAGAAAACAATCACGGATGTTGCAGGACTTTAAAATACCTTAGAAGTTTATCAGTTCATCCTAGGTCAAAGAGTATCTGTGTGTGATGTCCACCATGTCCTTCTGTTGTATAACCCCTCAGTTAAGCCAGGAGGGTGCCTCTCCCCTTGTGACCAGCCTGGGCAACACGGCAAAATCCCATCTCTACAAAAAAATACAAAAATTAGCCCATCGTGTGGCACATAGCTGTAGTCCCAGCTCCTTGGGGCACTGAGGGAAGAAAATCGCTCTGCCTCAGGAGGTCCAGGCTGCAGTGAGCCATGTTTGCACCACTGCACTCCAGTCTGGGTGACCAAGGCTGGAATATCACACATCGATGTGTAGAAAGTTTGTTGTGCCGGCAAATAAATGACAAAAGGGACATTGACAAAATTGGGAAACAAATTGGAATATGATTTGGTACCACTCCCACGAAAGATTAATTTGCAGAATGTACTCACATTAGAAGCATTAAATAAATTCTATAATGTAAAAATAGCACATCTTGTTCTCTACACTATAGAAATATCTGCATGAGTGACTGAAGATATGTGTACAAGAATGATGGTGATTGTAGCATCATTTGTA
>NW_012116455.1:1209396-1211148 GCF_000951035.1 Colobus angolensis palliatus
GGCCGCCTTGGGGACCCAAGGGAAGCAGGACGCCCGGTGGGCTCCCGGGATGCCTCTTCCCGTTCTTTGCGCCGCCTTCATCTACTGAGGGAGCCTGTGCCCACCCTGGCCAGTCGCTTTTGAGGCATCTGCGGAGCTTCCGCTGCCGTCTTCGGCTCCTGTGTGCCGCACGGGGGCTCCACCAGGGCAGGGATGGTGGTCAGGGTCTCTGGTGGGTCCCTTCGCGGGAAACAGGGTCTGGCACTCACCAGGGCGCACGACTAGGACTTGAATCAATCCATCGTCGCCTTTAGTTTTTAGTCCTTTGAAGAGCTCTGAAAATAGAAATCAGGAACTGTTTTTCCATGGGGAAGTTTTGTTTTGTTTTTGAGACAGGGTCTGATTTGGTCGCCCAGGCTGGAGTGCAGAGGTGCAAACACGGCTCACTGCAGCCTCGACCTCCTGGGGCAGAGCGATTTTCTTGCCTCAGCCCCCAGAGGAGCTGGGACTACAGGCGTGAGCCACACGACGGGCTAATTTTTGTATTTTTTATAGAGACGGGATTTCGCCGTGTTGCCTAGGCTGGTCGAGAAGGGGAAGTAAGTCCTTTTTAAAAAGCGTTTATTCCGATTGATTTCCTGGCATCCCGAGGGGCGGACAACGGGCGAGGCCTCCAGTAAACCTTCTGCCAGGTGGAGCTGCAGGGGCTCAACTGCGCTGTTTTTGAGTGGGTGCTTGGGGCATCAGGGCGGGAGCGGAGCATGGGGCGGGTCTAAGGGGGAACTGCAAGGAGGAGAGCAAGGAAGTCGGTAGAGGCGGGAACCCTGGCGAGGAAACTTCCCAGTAGCTTTGTTCAGCGGGAAGGACCGGATCCTTGAGAGATGAACCTCATCTTTTCTCCTGTAGCAGAGTGGGGAGAAAGGGAGGAAAAATGGAGAGACACCAAGAAAGAAGGAAAATCATGAGGACTCTTAGGCCGAAGCAGCCCTATATTAAATTTAAAGAAGAAAGCAGGCGGCTTCCTGTGATCGTATATTGGTTAGTACTCTGCATCTTGGCCAAGGGTCAAATCCGAGTCCAGGAAGTATCCCTCCTGGGGCGTGGCACTCCTCCTTTCCTTTAGACTGCCACCTCTGCCTAGGCTGCGCTCTTTACCTGCGACTAGAGAGGTTAGAACTTACCCGTGCCTTCGGAGCTCTGTGCAGCGGTGAGAATAGAAGGAACCCCTGCCCTGCACGCTGGGGTCCGGTCATCTTGAAGGTTGGGCTTTTGCTCCCTCTCTGAGCAAGTGTAACACCCAAAACGTGAGCTACTCCTTCTCAGTCAGCCTTATTGACACGATGTGGCCATACTGTTTTTCTGGTTCAGATATTTCAAACATCGGTTTGGCCTTTTAAGGCCAAATCAGAAACAAGTGAAAGGACATGAGGAGAGTTTGCACTCCAACTGGGAATTTTAAGTAAAGCCTAAAGAATACAATAAAATCTAAACTTAATGTCATTGCCCAACACAAAATTTTTATTTCTGTTTTTATTTATTTATTTATTTTTGCTATCAGTAAATGACTGAAATATAATCCACACAGACCAAAGTGTGCCAATCTTAAGTGCACAGCCCAGTGCATTTTGATGTAAGAAACCATCACCCAGATCAAGTTATAGGACATCATTTTCACCAGCCCAAAAAGTCATTAGAGCCCCTTTACAGTCAGTCCTCACCCCATCCCCAGGTAGGCAATCACCATTCTGATTTCTGTCTCTATGGATTACTTTT
>NW_012116455.1:1213600-1217427 GCF_000951035.1 Colobus angolensis palliatus
AGGAATATTGTACTATGGGCCTTTTTATGGACCTGTGCCTTCATTTCTCTTGAGTATAAACCTAGTAATGGAATGGCCGGATCATGGAGCAGGCGTATTTTTAACTTTATCAGAAACTATCAGACAGTCTTTTAGAATGGTTGCACTATCATATTCTCTTGCCAGCAACAAGGGATATATTTGCTCTGCATTCTTATAGACTAGTGGTTTTCCCTGTCTCTTAAATGTTGGCCATTCTGATGGGCATGTAATGGTGTCTCATGGCATTTTAGATTTGTTTTTTCTGAATGAGTAATGGTGCTGAGAATTCTTTCTTTTGACATTTGGACATGAAGAAAGCCTCTTTTGTGGAAAAACACTGTTCAAGTGTTTTGTTCATTTTAAATTGGCTTGACTCTTTCCCCTTGCCCCTTTCTACACAAACTTTACTGTTAGAATAGAAAAATTGAGAAGCTAGTACACGGAATGGAGTAAAGAGGCTGGAATGGGTTTTGGGGAACCAACTCACATTTTATAGTTGTTTTAACATCCCCATCCAAGAACAATGTATGTTTTTCAAAGACATCCCCTTATTGAAATATGCAGAGAAAGTGTGGGATAAAAGAGCATATACTAAACTTCTCAGAACGAGTTTCTAGAAGTGGACAAGGGAATAGGAATCAGATAAACAGAGGAAAGGATAGACAGTATGGGCCTTGCTCAGAGTGGCCACCATAATATGTCCTGAGCTAAGGACATGGAATTTCAAAAACAGTATAGGAAAACAGAAAGTTTACCCAGACAGACCAGTCTAGTTAAGAAAGGCAGGAAGAGACATTAAAAAACAAAGCAAAAACAGGGAAATCATACAATGAAATGCTGGCAATGAGACTAACTATGCCCATCATCTCCAACATAACACTAATTACTGCTAATTATAATGGATCTAAATCTCTCAGATTGGATAGAAAAGGAAATGCTGGCTCTAACAGTTTAATGGACAGAAAAGGGTTACATATTAAAAGCCGTGCATATTAACCTTAGCACACTAATGCAGGATCAGAAAACCAAATACCACGTGTTCTCACTTATCAGTGGGAGCTGAATGATGAGAACACTTGGACAGATAGGATGGGGGTGGGGACAACACACACTGGAGCCTGCCAGAGGGTGAGGCTGGGAAGAGGGGAGAGCAGCAGAAAGAGGAGCTAATGGATGCTGGGCTTAGTGCCTGGGTAATGGGATGATCTGTGCAGCAAACCACCATGGCACAGGTTTACCTATGAGACAAACCTGCACATCCTGCACATGTACCCCTGAAATTAAAGTAAAAATTGGAAATGAAACATTTAAAAAGAAAAGAAAACAAACAACAACAACAACAAAGAGAGCGGTGCAAATCTGTACCAGGCTTATCAGAAACAAAAGAAGGAGAGTGAAAACATGGATATCAGACAAAGGCAAACAGCAAAATAACGCTTTACATTAGCTAGAGGAGTAACATCCTAGCATCTACCTAGAGTCGAATGGAATCGAATGGGACTGTTTTTTCCTGAACTGGCCTCCTTGTGTGGCCGACCAGGGCATTGTGAAGGGAAAAAATCTTGAAGCGAAACGTCCATTTCTTCGCTCTTGTTTTGGTCTCTGTAAGGCATAAGAAGGTAAAAGCAAGATCTGATCCCTGGAGTTTTCCAGGAATTCGAAATAGGTATATGAGGAAAGAAGCTCAGTTATCACCCAGGTCTCCGGGTGTATCCCAGGTATAGTGCCAAGAGTCCAGCTTTCCAAACCGGGGTCCCTGGGTTCTGAAGGCCTTTTTGGGGAAAGTACTGATGTTCGTGTTAAGGTTGGGAGGAAAGGGTTTGGAAGGCCCCAAGCGGCGGGAAGGCAAAGAGAAGATATCGAGAAGCGAGGCAAGAACTTTCCACAGGCCCACGTTGGATACAGCACCAGAGACAGGAAACCGGGTGAATTTCTGGTGTTTTCCTACAGAGGTTTGTTACCCAGTTACACAGAGCCTACTTCAAAATAAGCCTTTTTCAAGTCAACTCTTTTAATGCGAAGCCATAAGTTTGTGGTGTTGCCTGATGCAAATCTCCACTGTAAGCCTTTGCTCTGAGTGTCTTTTTTGTTCGTTAATCTTCCAAAGAGAACGGGGAAACCTTGAGTCCGTATCTTACCTCTTTCCAGGGAAAGGTCACAAGGTTTGCGACCAGTGGGCGTTGGTGGTTCAGTGGTAGAATTCTCGCCTCCCACGCGGGAGACCCGGGTTCGATTCCCGGCCAATGCAGGCTCTGGTTTTTCCATTTACTTACCATAACTGTTCTTCAGGTAGGTCACAAACGCGGTAATAAAGAGAAGAAAAAGAGAACTACTGTATAGCTTTCGGGTTCCTTCCGGAGTGGAATTTCTCTAAGCAGGTACTTTGCAGAGACTGTCTTTGAATTAGCCAGTGTGTCTGGTTGGTCTCTGCGTCTTTGCATGTTTGGCCCTAAAACCGGAGGGACTTTTATTGTCTCTTCTGGCGGATCCCTGAAATACAAAGAGTCACCTGGACATTGATTTCACTGCCTGGACCTTGGACAGACCATATGACCATGTCTCGCGATGGAGTGCAGCTTAAGAAATAAATGACATTCCCGAAGGGAGAAAAGCTGTGGGGTAGGGCGGACACATGCAGTGATGGGGAACTGGAACCCAGGGAAAGGGGAGGCGTGTGGGGAGGAACCCGAGTGCAGATGAGGGGAGCTGCGGAGAGGGGCCTCGGACCTTCCTGTTGAGGAAGGCCCAGTCTTTGGTGGTCTGGGCAAAATGAAGGATGGGCCCCAAGTGGAGAGTAGCACGTCCCCAAAACTCATTTCTATCTCCCGCGTTTGTTTTACACTCCACCAGGCAAATCTTCTGTCCAAGGGATTCTTTTTATTGCTTCTCTTTAAGCAGCGTGGTGGGGAGGCCATGACAACCACTAGCTCTGGAGGTTTGCAGAGGAAACCTGGAAAAAGAATGCTCCAGGATCATCTGGTTTGTCCGCCCGTTTTCATCTACCCTTTTCCTCAGCGAAACTTATATGGGTCCAGGATGTAACATTGCAGCTGTCACATTGGCGGATTAAGAAACGCTGACAAATCTTCCCCCAAAGGGGAAAGAGCCCTATTTGGCCCATAGCCATGGAGTCAGAAGCAAGAGCAGAATCGAAAATGCTTTTCTCTATGTCGTTCTCTCTCTCCTATCTGTGAACATCAACCTTCCACGCACGCTGGTTCAAAACCGCCTTAGTCTCTATAGGAGGTTTACCATTTTTCACAGTTTTGGTAAACCATGTTTCTTTCTTTCTTCTACAGTTCTTCCAGGGTTGAGTTTCAGGAGCTGCTCAGCAGTGCAGGCTAGTTCTACATCCTGGTTCAAAATCATCTGTCTAGTTTTGCTACTAGGGTAAAGTTCGCCTCCTAGACCAGAGTTAAGACGTGTTCCCTCGGCTTCCATTTTCTAGAGATAATTGGTATCATTTCTTCCTTAAATGTTTAGTAGGGAAACCATCTAGACCTGGTGCTTTGTTCTGGAAGGTTGTTAAGCTTTGCTTCAATTTCAGTAATAGAGATCTATTTAGGTTATCTACTTCTCCTTGTGTGAGTTTTGGTAGACTGTGTCTTTCAAGGACTTGGTCCACATCAAGTTATCAAATTTGTGAGCACAGAATTGTTGATAATCCTCATTTGTTATCCTTTTAATGTCCATGAGATCAGAAATGAGGACCTTCTTTTCTGTTTTTATTAGTAATTTGTATCTTCTCTCATTGTCTCTTGGTTCATCAGCTAGATGTTTCTCAATTTTATTGATTATTTTAAAGA
>NW_012116455.1:1220272-1222071 GCF_000951035.1 Colobus angolensis palliatus
ATCAATCTCAATCTCTTTCTCTCTCTCTCTCCTCTCTCTCCCTCTCTCTCCATCTTTATTTCTATCTATCTTCTGTTGGTTCTGTTTCTCTAGAGAATGTTTACTAGGATTTGCATGCCTAGGTGTACAGTTTTTAGTATTTACCCTGCTGGGTGTTCTCTGAACTTCTTGGATCTATGGCTTGGAATTTCTTATTAATTTTGGAAAAATACTTCTTTTCTTCCTGTGAGAGTTAGTTTTATGTGTCAATATGGAGAATGTTTTTGGATGAGACTAATACTTAAATTGGTGAATTTGGGAAAAGCAGATTGCTTTTCACGATGTAGGTGAACCTCATTCGGTCAGTAGGAGGCCCAACTAGAACAAAAAGACCAGCCTCTTCAAGCAAGAGGGAATAAGAGCAAATTCCCTGACAGATGGCCTTTGGAATACATCTGTACCATCAGTTCTTCTGAGCCTCCAACCTGTCAGGCCACACTGCAGATTTCAAACTTCCCAGCCTCCATAATCACATGAACCAATTTCCTGTGCGGTCATTTCTCAACATCACTGGGTGATCGGTGCCAGGACCCCGTGCAGATAACAAAATCCATGGATGCTCTAGTTCCTTATACAAAATGATGTAGAATTTGCAGATAACCTACTCACATCCTCCCATATGCTATATAAATAGTTGTTATGTGGTATTGTTTAGGGAATAATGACAAAGAAAAAAGTCCATATATGTACAGTACAGACACAATCATAAGTTTTCAAAAAATATTTTGGAGTCAGGCCTGGTTGAATCCATGGATGCAGAACCCACAGATATGAAGGATCAAATGTAATAAATCTCTTACTCTTTCTCTCTCTATATATATGTGTGTGTGTGTGTGTGTGTGTAGTTTGTGTGTATTTATTTATATATATATATATAGTGTGTGTATGTATATGTATGTATATGACCTATTGATACAGTGGTAAGGAGTAGGGGAGCTAAGTGTTCTATAATCCTATGATTAGGTCTCAGTCTTGTGGTGAGCCTGTGCCCCTGGGCTGTGACCTTCAAAAGTGCTTCTCAAATTTTGTTCCCTCTTAGGTGAGACAGGATGGCTAGAGGTCGCTGGCGTTGGGTTTTTCCCTTTCCCCACATTGGTTAGACTCTGGAAACACAATTTTCTTTTGAGGGCACGTGTTTGTTAAGTAAAACAGAATGCACCGGGCACGTTTTTCAATGGTTACCTCTTCTTGCCCTCCAGAAGCATGCAAGGAGTTGTCTCCGATTCTCACCCTAAGTCTTCTGGAGACAAAACTCATGAAGATATGGGAGGCTCCCACTAGTTAGGCCCCCAGGAGTTTTTACCTCTCAGGCTGGGCTGCTGTCAGCTCCAGCAATTAGCCAATTCCCTTTGAATTATGTCTACCCAATGCTGGCTCCAGCGGTGGTTTCTGATTCAGGTAAGTTGTGATTCTCTGTATTTGCCCATGGCTCAAAGTTTCATAGGATTGGCATGTCTTAGGACCTCCATTTTCTGTTGCATATAAGTAGAGTTATTGATGTTTGGTTTGTTCAGCTTTTTTTCTGGTGAGAGTGGGAGTGATGGCTTTTAAGCGCTTTACAAGTCTAGTTGTAATTTCTGATAACCATGTGACAATTTTAGATCTCTTTAAAAAGGCAATATGTTTAATTCAGGAATTGCAAAAAGCCTTGCAGCAGCTACAAGAAGAATTGCAGAACAAGAGCCAACAACTTCGTGCCCGGGAGGCTGAAAAATACAATGAGATTCGAACCCAGGAACAAAACATCCAGCACCTAAACC
>NW_012116455.1:1222711-1223742 GCF_000951035.1 Colobus angolensis palliatus
TTTTCTCTAGCATACAGTCCTCTTTCTTCTTCACTTAGGAAATCCTAGTCCTTTAAGACTCACCGCAAATGTTACCTCCTCTGTGAGGTCTTTACTGACACCTGCAGGCAGAGTTTGGCAGTGCATCCTGTGTTCCCCTGGTAGCTAGCGTAGGATGCAGAACAGTGAATTCTGTGTGCTGTGTCTGTTGTATGTTGCAGAATAGTTTACAATTTATATGTCTGTTATCTCTGCTAAACTTGTTACTTTTGAGGAGAGTGATCACATCTTGTTTTTATCCTGAATAACTAACAAATTACTTGGCAATTTGGTTAATATTGAATAAAAGAATAAAAGAAACTATGTTTTGGTCTCAGGAATTTCGGGAGTTCCTACAGTATCGAGATAACTCAGACAAAACCCTTAAAGCAAATGAAATGTTTTTTGAGAAACTTCGCCAGCGCATACATGATAAAGCTGTTGCTCTGGAGGTGTGTATCATCAATTTGCCCACTATGCTACGGATTATTCTATCTGCATAGGTATTATAGAAGTTTGTGTTTACTTAAATTTGCTGCTTTGGGATTTGGTTTTCTATTCGGCCATCTTGTGGAATAAGAGTGATCAGGATAGGTTATTGAACAGATGGTGTGTGAGCACTTGGAATTTCTCTAAGAGTAAGGTAGGACAGATTAAACAAGTGGAATGAAGGGTTTTGCAAAGAGAGAGATACAACATTCTCCAGACTGTGGGGGATGTTGAGCCAGTATGCTCTTTCCCACCAACATAGGGCCTTCCTTCCCTGCTCCTTAACTCTGCTTGTCAGGGCAGATGTGCTTGAGGTCATCTTTCTGCTGAGCTCTGGCCCCATCATAATAAATCAATCCTCCTGTGTTCCTTTCACCAGAGCACTCCCAGGAAACGGAAAGCCTGAGGGAGGCTCTGCTGTCCTCTCGATCCCACCTTCAAGAGCTCAAAAAGGAGCTGGAGCATGAGAAGATGGAAAGCAGCAGCTTTTGGAAGACTTGAGGGAGAAGCAGCAAGAGGTCTTG
>NW_012116455.1:1229567-1229871 GCF_000951035.1 Colobus angolensis palliatus
ATTAAACAAGTGGAATGAAGGGTTTTGCAAAGAGAGAGATACAACATTCTCCAGACTGTGGGGGATGTTGAGCCAGTATGCTCTTTCCCACCAACGTAGGGCCTTCCTTCCCTGCTCCTTAACTCTGGTTGTCAGGGCAGATGTGCTTGAGGTCATCTTTCTGCTGAGCTCTGGCCCCATCATAATAAATCAATCCTCCTGTGTTCCTCTCACCAGAGCACTCCCAGGAAACGGAAAGCCTGAGGGAGGCTCTGCTGTCCTCTCGATCCCACCTTCAAGAGCTCAAAAAGGAGCTGGAGCATGA
>NW_012116455.1:1229921-1232544 GCF_000951035.1 Colobus angolensis palliatus
GTCAGAATGCAAAGAGCACTGTAGGAGCAGTAAGGAGACTGCTGGTGTGTCTGTTCTGCTCTGAACTAATGTAGGTAATGGTGTGTTTTCAAGCAGAGTTACTTGACCTCCCTCAGCCACCATTTCCACATCTGCAAAATAAAAGTGATGGTCTTCATGACCCCCTGAGTTGACATCTGGGGCTCAGATGTAACCCTAACCGTAATCTTTATGACCCCCTGAGTTGACATCTGGCTCTCAGCTTATTGCTCTGGTGTGGCTGAGTGGCTCTGCCATCTCAGTGGGTCTTGCCTCTCCCTGGTCAGACTGCAGCACAAGCTGGTCCTCCTGCAGCAACAGTGTGAAGAGAAACAGCAGCTTTTTGAGTCCCTCCAGTCAGAGCTACAAATCTAGGAGGCACTTTATGGCAATTCCAAGAAGGGGCTGAAAGGTATGTGTTCTTCTCCCCTCACCTCATAAGCTTTTTACCCTTGCACTGGCTGCTAGTGAGGTCTTAGGTCTTTCCGTTGGGAGTTGTGGAGATCGAGCTATAGAGTTCTGTCTCAGAAACCCCCACCCAAGCCTGGGGCTCCCAGTAGGAACTCTCATACACAAAGCCCAAAGGGACAGGTTGGTGGCATGAGCAAGATCCAGCCTGATCATTCCTAACTACTTTAAGAAAATCTAGACATTCCTATCAATGTCTAGATTATAACATTTTTAAAGCAAAAGAACTGCCCTAATGATATCACAATTTGAAAAGGCCTTTAATATTGTCAGTAATACATACTGACAACCCATTCAGCCCAATGTAGCAGGCGGTCTGCTCCTACCCTGACCCTTTCCCTAGTGATATCTGACTCTCAGCTTATTGCCCTTCCATTTAATTTTCGTAAACCCTGATTTAGTTTCCTGATTTTCTAAAGAGAAGGTGAACTGGAATTTGAAGAAATACAGTGGCTTACCAGGCTGGGCGAATAGCTGAAGTACAAAGCCATGGTGAGTGTTGAGTCAGTGGGGACCAGCCTGCCCACAGGAGAAAATTAAAAGACACGAAAACCAAAAAAACCCTATATTTCCATCCTGGATTTAAATGTTAAGGACATTTATTGAAGACTTTGCTGCCTGCTTAAATAATCATCTAATATTTGAGAATTTTGATATATTTCTTCGTTCTTCTTTAAATGGAGAAGGGTACTCAAAACATAACGTTAATAAGTCACAGCAGGCTGGACAGAGGACTGACATCAATGTCATGAAATTTAGCAAAGATAAAAAGCAAAATCCTGAGCTCGATTAAAAATATCAGTGGTAGAAATACAGGAAGACAGTAGAAATATAGGACAGGCAGCCGTTCATGGACTTGAGGGTTTGGGGTTTGGTAGAAACATGTTCATACAAGTACAGCAGACGCCAAAGGTTGCGAGAAATGCCAGCTCAAACTGACACTATGGTAGTGTAAGTGTGATGTTCACCTGTGGAGGCCATGTCTAAAATATTGTTAGATTAAGAGGCATCATCTTTGAAAAGGGCATTGACACACTAGGGAACATATTGAGGACAGGGCGCACAATGGTGTGGACCAGAAATCTCCAACTGGTCAAAGAAACTAAAGAAATTTAGGCTTTCAAAAGATCTTGAGGACATGAGAACTGCCTTCGGATATTTGAAGAACTGTCAGGTGAAAAAAACTCATGTATTTTATGTCCCTCCAGAGGGCTAAGCAAACGTGAAGAGCATTGGAATTTAGATTCGAATTATCATAAATCCTGATTTAGTTTCCTGATTTTCTAAAGAGAAGGTGAACTGGAACTTGAAGAAATACAGGGGGCTCACCAGACTGGGAGAATAGCTTAAGTAAAAGTCATGGTGAGTGCTGAGTCAGTGGAACCAGCCTGCCCACAGGAGAAGATTGGGGCTGGGGGTGTGAGAAGTCAGGATAGTGGAGCAGAGTCCCCAAATCTTGAAAGCTCACAGGTCAGGGTGAAAGTTGACATTCTGTATAGAGATAATTAAACTAAGTCTGTTCTTTTTCAAAGAAGATAAGCATATGATGAAAACGGAACTTTAAGATGCTAAGTCTCAGGGGATGTCCTGGAGTTGGGAGACATTAGAATCTGGGAAACCTATTGGATGGGTCTAGTGCTATTCTGGCACATTAAGAGATGACAATCTAATATTGGGTGCTATTGGGAAAATGAAAGGGTATAGATCCATTTTAAAACATCTCTTTAATAAATAAGCAAAATTTAGTGAGAACTTGGATTGAGGAAGAGAGAGAGGAACATCATAAAACTTTGGGCAAAATTCAAGAGTAGATTATTTACCAAAGTCTCTAAAACTACTTCATCCTGAGCTACCTTTCCTTTCATGCTTTTCTCCCTGCCTTTTAGGACTCATTTCAAAGCTACAACCACTAAAGCTCCATAATCTCTTCTCTGTAATTTCAAAATTCCTAAGATCTCCAAATTAAATTTTTTCAAATACTCATTTAGTGACAAAATCTAGATGAACTGACAAGAGGATATTCATAAGTCTTTATTTATCTACTTAGAATATTCACATAGCTGATTGCAGAAATAGTTATATATTTTATTAAGGATTGTGGCTCACATGCAACTGGGTACATGTTATATATGATATA
>NW_012116455.1:1235114-1255866 GCF_000951035.1 Colobus angolensis palliatus
ACTGGGCCACACTTGCCTGAGCAGGACCTTTTCTACCTTTTTTGTGATATTTTCCAATTCCTCCACCATACGGTTGCTTTTTAGTCTCCAGCAAGACAACGTTAACCCACCAAGCCTTCTGTCTCCGTTCTTCTCATACAAGTCAATTTTTTTCAGTATTAGCTCATCAGAATGATGACTACAATGTTGAGTTTAGTCCTCCATGAATCCATTCATTCCTTGATTCTACATTTTAATATGTACTATGTATATTTATACATATTACATTTAGTTACAGGGCATTGTATTAGATACCACACACAAATTATACTCAAGACTTGGTTTATTAAAATACACCTAATAATTTTTCAAACTAGAGGTTTCTTTCTCACGGAACACCCCTCAGTCAAAGGAATATCTTTTTGTTCTGAGGAATAGAAACATTCTGAACTCACTGACTCATGGGCTTTTGCTTTTGCTTGTGGGGTATGGATACTTCTGTAGGAGGAGAGTCCTGCCACCTTAGGCCTCAGTGGGGACAGCTAGGTGTGCATGTGCTTCACAAACAGGGTGTTCCAGGGCTCCTGAAAACTGTGGTTGCCTTTACCCCCTAGATTCAGCTGCGTCCCCTCCAGTCCAGGATGTTGCGATGAATTCCCCAGCTCTGGTCCTCCCCAGCTCTGCTTCCTCGACTCCTGGCTCAGAAACGGCCATAATCCGCAGAACAAATGGTAAATATGGCAGCTAAAGGGCCCAGGGACTGATGATGGAAACTGATTAATGCAAGCAACCTTTTGTTCTCTCTAAACATATTATCTGTATTTAGAGAGTTTTCTCTGCATGCCCCGAGGCCTTTAGTCTTACTCACTGCACCTTCTGTGGCTGCCTTTCTTGCCATTGTTCATCCTCCTGTAGTTTACCTACTGCTGTTTTCGCAGCACCATAATCTCTCCATTCTTGAAAATGCTCTCTGTATCCAGCTTGATTTCCTTGTCTGTGTCTGTGTATTTATTATGATTCGTCCTATTTCATTTGCCAATAAGGAAAAAATTGTCTCCTGGCAAATTTATCAAGAGATAATGTAAGAAACATTATAGAAATATAGAAGCCAGAAGATCTCTGTGGACTTTGCCCCACCCTTGTACATTCCAAGGCTTGCTTTCTTGTTCCCAGCCTCTTCCTTCTCTTGTTCTCTACCTCTTTTGAGTTGGAGTAAACTGACGATATCATTATGAATAACAGAAGATTCTGTTGTGTTATTTTCTTTTCCAGACTTGGGTTTGGATACTTCTCCAGTAATAAAGACCCCTCCCAAGCTGGAGGGTGATGCTACTGATGGCTCCTTTGCCAATAAGCATGGCCGCCATGTCATTGGCCACATTGATGACTACAGTGTCCTATGACAGCAGATTGTGGAGGGCAAGCTGCTGGTCAAAAAGATAGTGTCTCTTGTGAGGTCAGCATGCAACTTCCCTGGCCTTGAAGCCCAAGGCACAGAGGTAATCACACCTGTAGCTTTAGGTGCACTCTTTCTTTGTGTCCTTTCTTCCTTTGATATTAACTCCTTCTCCCACCATTTTTGTTTTCTGTTTTTTGTTTTTTGTTTTTCATGCTTTGCGTCTCTCAACAGCTGAGGCTTCCTCTTCCATGTATAGCAGCCAGGCCCTGTCTTCTCTGTCTCCTATTTTCACTGTGAGTTCCGCTCTGTTCCAGATGTAGCTGACTGGATATTTCCCCTCAGCCCCACAGAAACATGTGGCATTGCCTAGCAGCCTTTGGTAGCTTATTATGTACCACACTCATGCAGGCACATGACCATCTGTGGGCAGAGTTGACACAATGGGGTGGACAGAAACTGAAGGATTTGCAGGTGTATGGCCCCCACATGTGGAAAGGGTGAGAAGCCTGGCAGCCATGGCATTTCCTTGTGCAGACTGCATAGGGGGAGGGAAGGCAGTCAGCAAAGCTTCTCAGAGCGTCTTGCCAGTGAGAGAGACCAGGCAGCAGTGGCTGTGCTGTCTGAGCTGCTGGAGACCCATGGATGCGTAGGGACAGCCCTGCCTCCACAGAACCCCACACTAGAGGGCAAGACACACACCCAAGTAGATCAGCACAGTAAGGGGCTACAGGCACAGCATGAGAAGCCATCCTCTGTGCTGTGAGGCCGCCAATGCAAACGTGGTCATTTATCTCAGGCAAGGAAGGTAACAGGTTCATAGAGGACACAGCAAGGGGGGTGAGTTTTGAAAGCCTTGTGGGTTCTGCAGGTGGAGGGAGGCATACCTGGTAAAGGGAGCAGCACCTTAGTTCTGAGAACTGCAAATGGTTGTGTGAGGGCTTCACAGTTCAAGCAGGTCCATGTTCTGTGCCTCACTCACAAAGGAAGCTGGAGCCCATGCAGGGGGAAGAAAGTAATCTCTCCGCTCCTGTGGTGTTACCTTTCCCCAGGTGCTAGGCAGCAAAGGCATTCATGAGCTTCGGAGCAGCACCAGTGCCCTGCACCACGCCCTAGAGGAGTCGGCTTCCCTCCTCACCGTGTTCTGGAGAGCGGCCCTGCCAAGCACCCGCATCCCTGTGCTGCCTGGCAAAGTGGTAAGATGCCAGTGTCCTTTCTTGGTTCAAACCCAGTTCTCTTGCCCTCCAATACTGTTCTGTCTCCTCAGTGTCACAGCTTTTCCAGAAAATTGGGAGCCACATACTGAATTGGGATAGACAGGACCTTAGAGGAGTGTCCCTGGAGGGACATCTCTGACCCATGGTGGCTGCTCTCATTGCAGCTCTGAATACATCCCACTCCCTGCCAGCCCCCTGGCCCCTGGTAAGAAATCAAAGAAGAGGAAGGGGTGTGGAGAAGGCGGAGACATCATAACCCTAGCAGTCTATAAATGTTCAGTTTCTTTACCTCTCTGAAGTTTGGCTGAGCTGAAATTCAGTTAAAGCTTCAGCACCCATCTCCCACCCCTCAGGTCCCATGGTCACATGATCACAGAATGCCCCCATGAGACTGAGCCTTTTTAGCCACTGCCTGGAATCCCAGCATAGCACTTCAGCTGGCATCTCTGGACCAGGCCTGGGGAAAGTCAGCCACCCCTCAGGATCTGCTCAGAGCTCAGGCTAACTCTGATTGGCAGACCCTTGAGGAGACAGGTTTCAGGATCCCCTCCCCAGGGATTCTAGCTCCAGATCAATGTCACCAATACCTTTTGGGATCCAGCTAGGCTCATTCCAGGGAGAGGGTGTTTTGCCATCTCCATATTGGCACAAATATTTACAAACTTGCAAACTTTCCTGAGTCCAGATCTCTCTCCCGAATATATCATTTCTGAACTCTCAATCTTGCCTGTGAAGGGAGAGTGACAGAACTGATATCAGGACTAAAGCAAGGTCCTCTTCAGAGTTGGGAGTTTTATTCCAGCCTGAAGCGAGGTCCTCTTAAGCTACAGGTGTGTGGGCCTATGCTAGTCTACGTGGGGAATTCCAGAGTCTCAATATTCCTACCTAATGGCCTCATCCTAAACTGTCCTCAGCTGGAGGTATCTGAGGCTGTGAAGGAGGAAATCCAGTTCAGGAGAGTGGAGAAGATTGTAGAATCCTTCTTTGAACTGGAAAGAGCCACAAAGCACAGGGTGCTTTAGGCCTTCTGCCTGTTCAGTAAGAGTCTGTCCCTGTTATCCAGGGAGAATCAACAGAAAGGGAACTTCTGGAACTGAGAACCAAAGTATCCAAACAGGAGCGGCTCCTTCAGAGCACAGCTGAGGGTCTAAAGACCGCGAACCAGCAGAAGGAGAGCATGGAACAGTTCATCGTCAGCCAGCATAGGTTCCCTGAGAGGGAATGGGGGAAGAAACAGGCAGTCTTCCCGATGCCCCACTTGTGCTGCAGAGGAGCAGTGACCGGGGGGCTTGGAGATGTTGGGAGTAGAGACTGATTTGATGTCCCCAAACCTCCTGTGCCATAAGCAATTGTGGATGAAGAGGGAGGGGAGGACAGGGGGTGGATAGGAGACTCCAAGCTGAATGGCCAGAAAGAAATAAATGGTTTAGAATTCTCATGCTAAGCAAGTAGGGTTAATTTCTGCTGGTGATTTTTACTCTGTGGTGTTCTTTTGTTGTTTCAGTAACCAGAACACACGATGTTTTAAAGAAGGCAAGGACTAACTTAGAGGGAGGGAAACTACTGCACCAGTCAGAGGCACCAAGCCTGTCCCCAACCCATCACCATCCGTTAGCAGATCTTGTAGGTGACCTTGGCCTGCTTTGGCCTTCCAGGAGAAGATTTGGGTCCACTTGCAAGATCACAGGTCCTCAGTGAGCGTCCTGCTAGTTTCTATTCCCATCACCCTCCCACTCCGTCAGCTCCTGCCCCTGTATTTTGGTTCACTCTCACATTGTCATCATCTCTCCTTTATACTCCAGTTTTTCTTCTTTGATGCCGAGTCAGGAGACTGGAGAAATGCAATTCAGCTGACTCTTGAAGTCATTAGACATTCCGGAGTCTGCCTCGGAATGAGCTTTTGGTAGAGGGATCTTGAGGCCAGTTATGTGTTCTACTCTTCATGAAAAAGTAAAAGCAATTTGCAACCTAGAAAACTGATTTCGCTGCACACTCCTGGGTTAAGAACAGCAATTTGATGTTGCTATATCTTTAAGCAACATGACAAAAGAGATTTGCTGGGTCTCATTTGTCTAAAAGAGAATTTGTTAGTAAATAACAACTGAACCTTCAGGGGAAAAATGTTACAAATACCAGACATTATCTATGTTTACTTAAAACACTAAGTGTTAATCATTCCCTAGGAAATGCTTTGAAGAAAAACTTGAGGTATATGAAATGGTTTAAAAATCAGAAACCAAACCTGGACTTCAAAGCTTTGCCATAAGCAATTGAGCATATTCCTAGAAATGTTTCTAAGCTATAACCTGAGAGAATGTTGATCTCCACAGTGTGAAAATGGCTTGGGCCAGTTTAACTTGCTTTTTTTTTTTTTCACTAATTCCCTTTTGTTTTTCTCTGATAATTCTTCTCTTTCCTAAGCCTCTTTAGAGCAACACTTACAGGATTGCCTCTGTAAAGCCTTATTCCTGTCCCAGAAAAGGTATCCCAAAAAGTCCTTAGTATCCACTAAAAGGTAACCCAAAAGTCTCTAGTATCCACTGGCTTTCTCCAGTGTGGAAGCTTTACCCCTCCACCTCCCATAGATCACTGGAGAGGACCCGAGGCCTTGGTTCTAATCCCTGGCTTATCACTAACTGGCGTGTGGCTTCGGCTTGTCCCTTAGTCTCTGTGAGACTGCTGCACCCTCATCTGTCAAAGATGGACCTGGACTTAGTTGAGCTTTGAGGTCCTTGTGGACTTGGTCCCTCCACACACTCATTATGGCGACTGGACATAAACTTAAGAGAGGACTTCCCCGCAAAATGTCCTCTTCTTCCTACAACAGGCTGTTTCTATATGTGCATGTTTCATGCTAAGCACGTCTTTCTTGGGTGGAGATGGCAAAGGCCTCTTTCTGCTGAGACAAAATGATTTGGAGAGTCACCTGGCCCCTAAAGAGGCAGTGGTAGGATCCAGCCACCCAGTGTGCAGTGAATTGGAGCAGGGATCTCAGCACACAGGGAGGTGGGGAGGCTCCCCCTAACCTCGGGCACCTGTTGCTCCTCCAGACTGCAGCGCATGCTCTTAGCTCATCCTCTTAACTGGCTCTCACCATGCTCCTGGCTTTGGTCACCCCGTAGCTCTCACTCCAGCTTCAGGTAGCCATCAGTAGGGCCTGGCAATATACACTGATTTGGATTGTTTTATTTTTGTCTGCAGGTGAAATCCCTAAGGGCTCTGCCGTGTACTCCAGCCTTGTGACCCTTGCCTTCCAGGCACCATGCAAGAAGCGCAGCCACCAGAAGTCCTTAAAACAGCAGGAAAGGTGGGCCTGTCCCCCTTTTGCACAGCTACCTATCTGCTGAGGAGCATCTGGGCCTCGTTCCTCCAAGTCCACCGGAGGGTCCAGAAGAGACAGTCAGAGATGTATCCTGGTGGAGCTGGGAGAAAGCCGGAAAGCCTTTCTGAGAGCTATGGAATACCGTTAGCCAAGGTCCACTTGGCCCAGCACTAAGCAGAAGATGCGTAGTTTGCATAGAAGGTTTCGTGGTACTGCTTCTCAGCAGCCCCAGCAGCTTGGGAACTAACAACGGCACATTTCTTGCCTCATCGGCTGTCCTGAGACGGAAAACTCAGTGGATATAGGACCCTGATTCCAATGAATGGGGCACATGGTCCCAATGCTGGAGCTCCTCTGGCAGGTTCTAAAAGCACACTACTGAGCAGCAGTGCCCTGCCGGGCACTGCTGGCGGCGCCCAGTGAGCACTACTCACAGATCCACACCTGACCCTGCTGGGTCGAGTCAGGCTGGGCTTTGGTCTGCACTGTAGCACCTGTGTTCTTTGAGTTCACATCATGAATGTGGTGAATTCCCAGCTACCATCTCAGGCTTAACCTAGCACATCCGATTTCTTTTCTTGTGTGATATCCAAATTGGACTGACCTCACTTCACATATTTTGTCCCATTTTGTCATCCTACCTTACCTCAGGGAAATTGGGGACTGATGGCCAGACCAACTCTGTTGAAATTCTTGCATAGAGCAAACCTGTGCTCATTTTTAAGTGGCATGGGAGAGCCCCCCAGCCATAGTAAAGCCTGGTCTGTGTCTTTGCAGTGCTGATAGAATATGTGTGTGTGTATAAATGTATGATATAGGTTTATATACGTTGCTATTGCCATGTACTGAAGGCCAACATAACTGGTGGACAGGGTGGGTGACAGATAATGAAAATGTTTTTGGTGATTATTAAAGCAACATGTGTATTAAAAAAATAGTTTTTCTTTCGCTGCTTTGTTTCCCATTTCTGCCCCAATCCCTTGACAGTATAAAGAACTGGAAAGGGAAAATGGGAAAGACAAACTGTGTTGAAGAAGTGCACAGTCTAACGCCTGAACTCTAACTTTAAAAGATTAAGATTTTCCTCCTCTGTCATTTTGTAAGAATCCCCAGTCTGAAAATATGAAAGAATGGTTCTTAAACTTGATGTGCCTTAGAAGCAGCTGTGGAGATTACACGAGCTACCTGCTGGTCTCCAATCCCAGGAGATTTAGTTGGTGTGAGCCCTAGAATCTGCATTTTTTTATATAAGCACCCCAGGTGATTCCATTACATGTGTGGGCTGCAGACCACAGTTTAAAAAAACAGTGTTCTATAACATTGAATCAAAACTAAAACAACCTTTAAGAACCTTGAATCAAAAAGCATGTCATTCCATAAACAATATAAAAATTTTAAAATATTCCTTGGGAAATGTTCTTAGCTACATGCTTTTGATCCCCAAGATTTAAATAAAGCTATCACTTCGCAATTATTTACTAGAACATGTAAAAACTAAAAACAGGTAGAAGGTGGAGTAAGATGGTAGAACAGAATTCTCCAGCAATGGTCTCCCCGAAGGAACATCAAACTGAACAACTGTCTATGCAAGAAAACACTTTCACAAGAGCTAACCAGGTAAGAGATCACAGCACCTGCTTTTAACATCATAATAAGAAAAGATAATTGAAGAAAGGAGGAAGGACAGTCTTGCATTGCCTATGACACCTCTCCCCCAGCCACAGGAAAGCATCTCTGAGAGAGAATCTAATGGGTTGGGGACAAGGAGGAAAATGTGGGACTTCATATTGAAACTTAGTACCAGTCTTGCCATAGTGACACACGGCACTGGACAGAACCCCACAGCACTTGATTCCAGGCTGGTGCTCACAAAAGAAGCATTTAGACCCACGCTGGGCCACAAGGGAATCAGCTGCCCCTGCAGAAAGAACCCACCAAAGTTCTGGCTGGCTTTATCACTGGAAATTTCTTGGGCTTCAAATAAATTTCAGTGGCAGGCAGGCTGCAGTGACAGCAGTCCTTGGGCAAGCCCTGATGCTGCATAGGTCTGGAAGACCCTGGACTTGAGGTGTGAGCCAGTATGACAGCAGCAGCTGCAGCAGCTATGGGAATGCCTGTATCACCCCTCCCCACACTCCAGGCAGTGCAGCCTGAAGAGAGATTCTTTTTGCTTGGGGAAAAGAAAGGGAAGTAAGCTAGGGGCTTTACCTGGGAATGCAGAGAACAATCCCTGATCTCCCCCAAGTCCATAGGGCTGGGGACCTAGGAATCTGTAAGAACTGCAGTGTACCTGGGTCTAGGGTGCCCTGTAGTACAAACATGGCTGCAGTGATCACTGGCTTAGGGAACTCATCAGCCTACTTTGAATTCCTGGAAGGTCCTCTGAAGGGCAGGTACAAACAAGACCTGACTTCAAAGGCTGGAATAAATACCTTATCCTTCAATGCCCGGATATTGACAAACATCGACAGTATCAATAACATTGAAGTCAATATGACTTCAACCAATGGACCAAGTAAGGCACCCAGTGACCAACCCTGGAGAGATGGAGATGTGTAACCTCTCAGGGAATTCAGAATAGCTATTTTGAGAAAGCTCAATGAACTTCAAGAAAACACAGAGAAACAATTCAGAAATATATCAGACATTTAACAAGGATACTGAAGTAATAGAAAAAAATCAAACAAATGCTGGAGCTGGAAAATGCATTAGTGGGTCTCAGAAGAATTGATCAAGCAGAAGAAAGAATTAGAAGCCCTCATATGAGGATAATGTGTGGTCATGGCCCCTTTGGCCAGGTCAGTTTTTGTGATCTGTTTTTTTTCTTTTCCTCCAGCATCTGTTTTTCTCGGACACTCAGCTTTCCTGAAAAGTGTTTAGTGTTTCTAACTCATCCAAGTTTTCCAGCTGTATTTTTCTTTCTCATCTGCTGCAGTTTTCATCTTTAAACTAGCTAGATCTGTAGATGAAAGAAACAATGAGGTACCTCCAAAATTGAGTTAGATCAGTGTAACCAACAGAAAATGATGAGATTAGATAAACACAGGTGACCTGAGCCAATGGAATATAACTTAACAGTTAAAAAACTCAATGATATCTATAAGGCAAACTTTATGACAGGGAAAGTTGTTATGATATTACAATTGTTCATCTCTCTAAGATCTCTCGGATCAGAAGGTCAACTTTCTCCAGTTTTTTTCATAATTGTATCAGACTGAGGCACTAAATTCTAGGACACCTCTATATTTTTCTTGAATTATAGATTACTTGTCTTCCTTTAAATCTTTTTTAGAAATTTACTTATCCAATAGTCAAAGAGGATTCTTCTTTACATTTTTATTAATTCTGTTTACCTAATTTTACTGTCTCTAGTCAGGTCCTATTCCTATTCTGGGATAGACGAGATTCTCAGTTTTATAGGTAAGTAATAGATAGGGGAAATAACAACTAGACAGAGAATAACCTGGAGTCTATGGAAGGTTTCAGAGACATGAGAAGAAAACAATGAACACCAAAAGTAAAAGAATGGCATAATTTCAAAAAATATTTACTTAAAAAAATAAAAATTAATTTAAAATCTGTTTTGTACTCTCAAAAAAAAAAGTTAAAGAAAACATGGACTCTATAAAACAATACATGAAGCACAAGATAATAAGGTACTACACTGAATTGTAAAAGGAGCAGGCAGAGTTAGCAAACAATGCCACAGCAGAATTTAAGAATAAAGAGCAGAATTAGCAATACCTAAAACCAAATCAATTTTGTGAAGAATCAATATCAGAAATTTGCCCAAATGCCAAAAGAAAGGACAAAGAGATGAAAATTATCAAAGAAGACATAATGGATATGGAGGAAAGACAATTAAAATGCAACACATAGATATCGATGGTCCTGAAGAAAAGTCAGGACAAGTGAACCATAAAGCCCTAAAGATACAATAGGAGGAAATTTTCTTGAGCTGATAAAAGACGTGAAATTGCAAATTGGAAGGGACTCATCATGCACCGGGGAAAAAAAAAATCTAGATAAATTTTAATTTGCAAGTATAAAGACATAATTCTATAATTTAGAAATGTAATGACACAACCCCTGCAATGGTTTTTTGTACCACTGTTGAACAGTTGTTTTCACATTCTTGTCTGCTTGTGAACACAGAGTAGGGTCATACCTCTCTCACTGGAGGTGAGGCTTCCTTGAAGATAGTAGATATTTCAAATGTCAACTGCTGAAAAAAGAAAGATTCTAAGATGAGAAAAGAGAATTTGGAAGGTGGGCCTTAAACAGGAACAAGCGGGAATTCCTTTCTCTGAGCCTCATTCTCTTGAGGCTGCAATCCAAAGAGTCATAATATGCTCACTAGTGCTTCCAAAAAAAGAAGGGAAAATGGCATCTGCCATATGGAGGCAAGCTAGGAACTAAGGCGGGGAGTTAATGAGTTAATACAAGTCAAGATCTTAAAACAGTACCTGGCATATAGTAAGTACTCCACAAATATTAGCTATTATCACCATAATTATTCCATGGGATACGATTACTGTAATTCAGCATAGCCTTATTATTATTATTGAGACAGTCTTGTTCTGTCACTCATGCTGGAGTCTAGTGGCACCATCTCGGCTCACTGCAACCTCCACCTCCCGAGTTCGAGCAATTCTCCTGCCTCAGCCTCCAGAGTAGCTGATACTACAGGCATAGGCCACCACACCTGGCTAATTTTTGTATTTTTAGTAGAGACAGGGTTTCACCATGTTGGCCAGGCTGGTCTGGGACTCCTGACCTCATGACACCCACCTCGGCCTCCCAAAGTGCTGGGGTTACAGGCAGGAGCCACCGCACCTGGCCTCGTCTTATTATTAAATGATGCACCTTAGACTCAGCTTTGATAGAGATTTAAGAAAAGGGTTTATGTGATCTGGAGGGTAAAGGAGAGAGATTCCTCCTCTCCCTCAGAGGCCGCTGTTGGTCATGGGGATGAGCAATAGCTCAAAAGGAAAAGGGAAGCTGGAGTGAGCATAAGGAACCAAAACTCATGGCTCTCAGTTTCAGCCAACCCTCTCAATGTGGCGCTAGTCCTTCCAGTGCCAACTGTGGATGAACAGAGTGTTTATCAAGTTACTTACAAAGGAAAACAACATCAGGCTGGCACCATACTTCTCCATAACACATTAAATCTCAGAAAAGAAGAGATTATCCACAGAATATTGAGGATGAAAAATTTAAGCTGAAAACTCCACAACAAGCCAAATTTCATTCATGTGTGAAGCCAATTGAAAGGCACTCTCAATTATGCAAAAGCTCAAAATACCTGCAAACCCTTCTTTAAAGAAAAATTTATTTCATAACCCACTCAAGCCAAAAGAGAAATATATTTTTTGTTTTTGGTGTTGTTGTTTTGTTTTGTTTTGTTTTTTGTTTTTTTGAGACGGAGTTTCACTCTTGTTGCCCGGGCTAGAGTGCAATGGTGCGACCTTGGCTCATTCAACCACCACCTCCTGGGTTCAAGCGATTCTTGTGCCTCAGCCTCACGAGTAGCTGGGATCAGATGCGTGCGCCACCACACCTGGCTAATTTGTGGATTATTAGTAGAGACAAGGTTTCACCCTGTTGGCCAGGCTGGTCTCGAACTCCTGACCTCAGGTGATCCACCTGCCTCAGCCTCCCAAAGTGCTGGGATTATAGGCATTAGCCACCGTGCCCACCCAAGAGAAATATTTTTTAAAAGAATTCAAGACGGGGCATAGAGGCTCATACCTGTAATCCCAACATTTTGGGAGGCAGAGGTGGGAAGACCGCTTGAGCCCAGGAGTTTGAGATTAGCCTGGGCACATTGTGAGACCGTGTCTCTACAAAAATTTAAAAATTAGCCAGGCATGGTGGCACACGCCTATAGTCCCAGCTACTTGAGAAGCTGAGGTGGGAGGATCACTTGAGCCCAGCAACTACAGTGAGCTGTGATTATGCCATTGCACTCCAGCCTGAACAACAAAGGGAGATGCTGTCTCAGAAAAAAAAAGAAAGAAATCAAGAAGGTAAAGTATGAAAGAGGCTGATGATGAATACTGAAGACATTTAAGCATAAAATGAATTAAATGTAACTATTTGAAGTATAGTTACAAAACAGAATACAAATATCATAAATAATCCTTAACAAAAATATATTTTTAAAGTAAGGTTTAAAATCCCAGATTACACCAACATAAATCTGGGTATTGTGTGGGGTGTAGGGAGTAACAAAGAAGGAGAAATGTGAGAAAGTAGAAGTGTCCTGGTATTCTCAACTTACAAAGATACTATTTTATTCTCTGTGTTAGTAATAAGAAAAATATAAAGTTGCATGTGTTATTTTAAAACAAACTGCATGCCTTCCAGATTACTAGGAAACAAAACAAGAAACAAGGACTACACAGTCCATAGAGCAAAAAGAAGAAAAAAACAACAGGAAAAAAGCAAAAGAAAGACCAAACACACAAAATACAAGAGCAGAATCACTAAACCAAACCAAAATATTGATCTTTATTAATATAAAATATAATATGCAACAAAGATATACTATGAATCATTTTGCACTGAAAAATAAGGCACCGGACTGCATGAAGCTCTCAGAAATACATGGAGATATGGACAGAAAAATAATAGTAATAAAAGACTTCAGTCCTTGATGAATTGATAGAAGACAAAAATAAAGAGGACCTGAATGTAATTTACAAGTCTGATTTAATGAATATGTAATGAAATGTTAAACAAAATATTTCCTATGTCTTGGAGTTTCAGTAAGGTTACATAACGAAGGGCAATAAATGCTCAATGTCTACACTTTCTAAAAAGTGGTACAAAGCACAATCTAGAATTCCTTAAAAAAAGAGGTAGCCCCCAAATGGTCTTGCAACTCCTAACTCACAATCCACCTCTGGGTTATTTAAGAGAAAGTTAAGGGTTAACCGATAGGAGCAGTCTTTGAAGAGAGTTGTCAGACTAGAAGAAAGAGCTGTGGTGTTTCTCATCCCCTTCCCTCACTTCCCTCCAAGTGAGGGGCTCAAGGAAAACCTCTGAGACTTTCTGGGAAGCACTTGCTGGGAGGGAGGCCTGACCTCTTTCTCGCTAGTCATTAGTGGCCTATTCATCTGCAGAAGTTCACAGGCTCACCTCCGGCTGCCACAGCAGCCCAGCTTGCAGGAGCTTGATGTGTGTCCTCAGAATTTGCTGGGACACAGACACAGTGACCTTCCCTTGCCCAGGGAAAATTGGAGGCTTGAATAAGTGTTTCTTGTGGGCCAAACTCTTCACCATCATATTATTTTATTATAGTAAACAACACCAAAAAAAAAAAAAAATCCAAAAGGTAGATTGGTTAAGTTACTCATGACATAACCATATGATAGAATGTTATTGAGTCAATAAAAATGCTATAAAGTCTTTGGCACGAGAAAATATTCATTATACACATTTTTTTGAGACAGGGTCTCACTCTGTTGCCCAGGCTGGAATGCACTGGTGCAATCACAGATTACTACAGCCTCAACCTCCTAAGCTCAAGCAATCCTCCCACTTCAGCCTCCAGAGTAGCTGGGATTACAGATGTGCACCACATCGCCTGTCTAATTTTTTTTTTGGTAGAGACAGGGTCTCCCAATGTTACCCAGGTTGGTCTCAAACTCCTGGGCTCAAGTGATCCTCTCACCTCAGCCTCCCAAAGTGCTGGGATTTCAAGTTTTAGCCACCATGTCTCGTCTATAATACTACAACGTATTTCTCTCTCTCTTTTTTGTTTTTGAGACGAAGTCTTGCTCTGTCACCCAGGCTGGAGTGCAGTGGCACAATCTCAATTCACTGCAACCTCTGCCTTCCAGGTTCAAGCGATTCTCCTGCCTCAGTTTCCCGAGTAGGTGGGATTACAGGCATGTGCCACCATGCCCAGCTAATTTTTGTATTTTTAGTAGAGACAGGGTTTCACCATGTTGGCCAGGATGGTCTCAAACTCCTGACTGAAAGTGATCCACCCACCTCGGCCCCCCAAAGTGCTGGGACTACAGGTGTAAGCCACCATGCCCAGCCCCATAATATATTTCTAAAATGAAATATAATGAAAACTATATAACAAAATAGTATGCTCATTATCTTAGTTCAAGCTACTATAACAAGATACGGTACATTAGGTGGCTTAAACAACAAAGTTTTTAAAATTTTTTATTCTTAAGTTTTGTGGGTGCATAGTAGGTGTATATATTTAACAAACATTTACTTCTCACCGTTCCAGAAGCCAGAAGTCCAAGATCAGGGTGCCAACATGGTCACTTCTTGGTGAGGGCCCTCGTTCTGGTTCACAGACAGCTGCCTTCTCATGGTATACTCACCTGTTAGAAAGAGAGCGTGCTGGTTCCTTTATCTCCTTGGAAGGGCATAAATCCCATCATGGGGCTTCACTCTCATGACCTCGTCTAAACCTAATCACCTCCCAAAGGCCCCTCCTCCAAATTCTATCACATCGGGAACTAGGGCTTCAACATATGCATTTTGGGGGTACACAAACAGGATCCATTTTTTCAATATTGGATCACAAGGATTCCATAGCACTCCTTGTGATCCAATTTTGGGAAAACCAAAAGGTATATGTGCATTGGTGTGGGTATGCATCACGTTAACCAAGAATAAGAATGAACATCCCAGACTTTGGAAATATGCCAGTGTTGTACTCCTTTGCAACTGTCTTAACGTCATGGTGGCAAATCTCAATCCAGTGGTAAAGGTGGGGACTTCTTTAAAATAAGTGAATGTCCCTGCTGGTAGTTATCCCAAGAAGTGGTTAGTCCTGGAGCAAGAATTGGTGGGACAATAGAGAGAGCTTTCCGCTCTGCCTGAGCACAGATGTCAGGGGGCCAGAGGTTTGGAACAGTTCATACAATAAGAATATGAACATCCTTTACTTTGAACTTCAACTAATATATTCAATTTTAAATTTAATCTCTACATATTCTTCCCCTTTGTTCACAAAATATGTGGATCAAATTCATTCTGTATATAATTATATTAAGAGAATCCCAAAATTAGTTTTAATAAACGGAAAAAGTTGGTGTTACATATTTCGAATAATGCCTCTGAATCTTTCCAAATTTGGGAGCTATACAATCATCAGTCTTTTCAGTATAATTTGAATAATCGACAACCAAAACTTTAAATATACATGTATAAATATATATTGAAACTAATTAACAATGAAGGAAAACTGAATGTAAACTCATAATAATAATAATAATGGGTAAAAATTATTGCATACTTACTATAAAGTGCTTCTTTTCCTGAGGGCTTTATGTATATTACTTAATCTTCATAATAACCTCTGAGATAAGATACTATTACTATCTCTATTTTTTAGATGAGGAAACTGAAGTACAGAGAGGTTAGTAACTTGCATAAAAGCACACAATATTTAATCTTCTTTATTCCTCAGGAACACGGCCTCAAGAACAACCAAGCACTTGATACAGAATTAACTCTAACTCATATGAACCAATCAAGGCCCTGGACAGGGTGGTACATACCAGGTCAGCACCAAGGTTGATATAGTCAAAATGAGATTGTATAAGAGGAAAGGACTGGAATGCACCTCCAAGAAGGTCTGGAAAAGTGAGAACCAACTAGGCAAGAGGTTCAAAGCTCAAGGAAGATGAAGGGAAATTCTTGAGCCAAAGCACAAGTGGTTGGAAAAGATCTTTAGGCTTCCTGAGGCTATGGAGTGAGCATATCTAGAGAAAGGGGGGCAGGAGTGGAAAAAAGCAAAGAGCAAAGGTAGCACCACTCTGGTCCTCAGTCCCTTTCTCTAGGCAAATTGGAGCTGACATTTTCCTAGTGTGAAGGCGCTCACTCACTCTAGGAAAGTTTTGAGATGGGGAGCAGAGTCTCACAGCCAGTCCCCAGTCAGTGTGCATAAGAATCTCCCAGGAAGCTGTTAAAAATGCAGGTTCCTTCTTAAAAAAAAAATTGAACTCACAAAAGCAGAGAGTAGAGGGGTGATTACCAGGGGCTGGAGGGGAAGGTCGGGTGGGGTTGGGGAGATGTTAGTCAAAGGATACAAAACTTCAGTTAGATAAGAGGAGTAAGTTCAAAAGAAGTTGTGCAATATGTTGACTATAGTTAATAACAAAGTATTGCATTTTTGAAAATCTCTGAGAGAGTAAATTTTAAGTATTCTCACCACAAAAATAAATATCTGAAGTAATACATACGCTAATTACCTTGATTTCACCATTCTACAATGTATACATATTTCAAGACATCATTTTGTGTATGATAAACATATATAATTTCTACTTATTAATTAATTGACTCCTGATTCCTCCTGGGAGTCACTTTCAGAAATCCCAAGTCCACTGGTCTACATTAGGGCTTATGAATCTACATTTTAAATAAGCTCCCCAAGTCGTTAGAGAACCACACTTTGAGAAAACTGCACCTGGCCGGGCGCAGTGGCCCACACCTGTAATCCCAGCACTTTGGGAGGCCGAGACGGACAGATCACGAGGTCAGGAGATCGAGACCATCCTGGCTAACACGGTGAAACTCCGTCTCTACTAAAAATACAAAAAATTAGCCGGGCGTGGTGGCGGGTGCCTGTAGTCCTAGCTATTGGGAGGTGGAGGTAGGAGAATGGCGTGAACCCAGGAGGCGGAGCTTGCAGTGAGCTGAGATTGCACCACTGCACTCCAGCCTGGGCGACAGAGCGAGACTGTCTCTCAAAAAATAAAAATAAAAAAGAGAAAACTGCACCTATACATGTTCTAGGTATCAGGTATAGATACTGTCCATGGGACCATTGGGAAATAAACAGTTTTCCTCTGAATACTTGGGGTTTCCTGTCCAGCTGACACTGGTGACTTAGTGGGGCACATAGGGGAGTTCAGAGACTCAGTGAACCTGGCACAGTGGGCAAAACTACAAGATAGGATGTCTCTCCATGAAGGGACACAGCTAGAGTAGGATGCCACGGAATTGGTGATATGTCTCAAAAGATCCCAGACTTACAACTGCATTTGAATCTACAACTATATCACAATAAGTTAAAAGTTTCAAAAGAAAATCCCTAACAGAGATCATCCAGCCACAGGTATGGGCAGGTGCTATGTATGTGCCTGGAGAAGAGGTACTAGGGTGTTTCCCAGGGATCTAGTGTTAGTGTCAACTCTTGGGTCCAGTCCTTTGCATTAATTTGGAGGAAGGGGGTGAAATAGTTAGCTGTCAGGTGGTGCTGGGAAGTGTGAGAGTACAGTAGGTATGAACACTGCAATTGCTATGAAAAACGACGGTAAAGTTGTGTGAACAAACACTCGTCCAAAGGACACAGACTGATTATCTTGTCAATCAACTCTTTATAGCCCATCTATGGGACTGGCTATAGATCTCTGGATGAGTGGCAAACAATGGCTACTAGTTATGAACATGACATATTTTGAAAAGCTCCCTTGGAAAAATAGCACAAACTGGGGACTCGGAGCCCAGATGGTTTGACTGTCCATGGAGGCAGAACCAAAAGATCTCACTATTCTAAGAGGATGGCAGCAGCTAGAGTGGATCGGGAGAATATTACCGTGGTAGAGATGGGAGGACAAGTCATTTTAGTGTCAGAGTCCACCATCAGCAGTAGAGACTTGCTTTGAGAGAAGAGTCAATTGGATACTAAATGCATTGTGAAGGTTTCTAAAGACATTCCTCAATCAAAATCAGGGGGTAAAGCAGTCCCTTGAATCACCTAGGCCTGTCCTTTACCTGGACACAAGTGGTACAGCAGGGAGAATTCTGAATGGTGTCACCCAAAGCTTTCCATAGGCCTTAGGCCAGCAGGCATTGCACACCTTTCTCTGCTATTCCTGGTTACTGAGACTCCAATCTCCACTGTGCATCCCAGTAAGCCTACAAGGTAAACTGCTTGCCTTGATCGTCTCTCTCGGCACTCTGCAGTATATACAGTCTTGACTGTCAGTTAGGCGCTGTTACGTGGGAATCTACCTGCTTCCCTAACAGATATGGCCAGGACACAAAGTTCTCTGGTTATGACACTCCCATAATAGAGCTGCCTCCACAGCCCCTTGAAATTCTGGATCAGCGATTGGACATCTAACAGGCAGTTTTGACTGCTTGGCATGACAGAGTTCAATCCAACCAAAGGAAGACACGTTTTCTTATGTGTAATGAATCTGCAAGTCACTTATTCAAACTGTAGTAGTCTGAACTTAGACGCTGGATGTCAGGTGCCCTCAGGATTGTCTTCCTGGGTCTTGACTGCAGCCACTCCTACACAGGGTGATTTCCTGGGCTGGAGCCAGTTTGCAGGACTATGAGACTATGTGGACTACAAAGACTAGCTAGGCCCCAGGGTGGCGGCAGAGTAAGCCCCACAGCAATGCACTAAGCCTTCATGAAATGAGTGTTGAATGAATGAGGTGGTGATTCAGTGTATATTTGATCCACTGCAACAGGTGGGAAGGGGGCAGAAGGAGCAGCTACTTCCTAAAATAACCCTTCTTCAGACTCTTAAAGAACTGATCCTTGTTTTGAATTAAAATCTGTCTTCATTTAACTTCCAGTCCTTTGCCCTACAGATAACTGTCAGCGCCACATCAGTTCTACCCATTCTTTCACATGAAGACAGATGTCAGGCCGGGCGCGGTGGCTCAAGCCTGTAATCCCAGCACTTTGGGAGGCCGAGATGGGCGGATCACGAGGTCAGCAGATCGAGACCATCCTGGCTAACATGGTGAAACCCCGTCTCTACCAAAAAATACAAAAAACTAGCCGGGCGAGGTGGCGGGCGCCTGTAGTCCCAGCTACTCCAGAGGCTGAGGCAGGAGAATGGCGTGAACCCGGGAGGCGGAGCTTGCAGTGAGCTGAGATCCGGCCACTGCACTCCAGCCTGGGCGACAGAGCGAGACTCCGTCTCAAAAAAAAAAAAAAAAAAAAAAAGACAGATGTCAGGTTCTGAGTCATCTTTCTTTGCCTCCTTCCACCAGTCCTTAACTGGTGACTCACATTTGAGCAAGCTCCAATATGTCTCTATATAATCTCTTTTTTTTTTCTTTTCTTTTCTTTTCCTTTTTTTTTTTGAGACGGAGTTTCGCTCTTGTCCAGGGTGGAGTGCAATGGTGCGATCTCGGCTTACCACAACCTCTGCCTCGCGGGCTCAAGTGATTCTCCTGCCTCAGCCTCCCTAGTAGCTGGGATTACAGGCATGCGCCACCACTCCCGGCTAATTTTGTATTTTTAGTACAGACGGGGTTTCTCCATGTTGGTCAGGTTAGTCTCGAACTTCCGACCTCAGGTTATCCGCCCGCCTCGGCCTCCCCCAAGTGCTGGGATGAGCTACTGCGCCGGGCCTGTAAAATCTCTTAAAAGTGTGGTACACAGAGTGCAGTACTCCACCTGTGGCCTGACTGATATGCAGTACAATATTATCACTAAATTGCTACAGACGGTGTGCTTTTCGTTGTTGTCACAGAAATGTATTTGGTTAGTTATATTTGTTAACGTCTCGTCTGACTTTCCAGTCTTCCCTCACTTTGTGCAGTCATATTTGCCGAGTCAAGTAAAAGTTGTAACATTTAGGACACAATGCCTGACTTACTATAATTACCATTATTATCTTATGATCTTTACAAAACAGAATTGCTACTTAGGTCTCAGGCCCTACCTCCTTCAGCCTCCGAAATGTTAAAGCTACTCTGCACTGCATACTTTTAGTATGGCTCCTAATAAGCCCCGCTCCTGGGGCCTCAGCGGCTGGAGCCTGGCGTCTGCCCCACCCACGCCGAGCTCGAGGCGGGGCTCTGGATGTAGCCGCTGATTGGCTGGCTGGGGCGCAGCTTGATGGCGTCGGGCTGGAGAGCCGCAGTCCCGGCTGCGGCACCGGGGAGAAGGCGGACTGTGTAAGGGGGCCTGTGGCCCCAGCGTGCGGTGGCCTCGGGGAGTGTGAAGTGGAGGCAGGAGCCCTCCTTACACTTCGCCATGAGTTTCCTGATCGACTCCAGCATCATGATTACCTCTCAGGTGAGTCACTGCCTCCCGCCCCGACACCCGTCCGCTTCCCTTTCCCGAATCGCCCTCTCGGGTCCTCCGCGGTGCGGGCTGGTGCGGGGTCTCACTTCTCTCTCAAGCGGCCTGCGCCAGTTACTCCGGGACCCAGAGCACGAAGAGGGTGTGCGATTTGCTGCCTCCGGTTCCCTCTACCCGGGCTGTCAGGAGGCTGGCCTGCGGCCGTCCGCGGCCCCACCCGGCACCCGTCCCTGGAATTTCGGTCCACCTTAGCCTCCGCGCTAAGAGCTGGCGCCGCCACCTAAGGCGGCGGTCCTCAGAGCTCCTCGAAGCTCCTCGAAGCTTCCGGGCTGCGTTGCTGACCCTGGTCTGGGGAAGCCTGTGTGGTTCCGGGCACCGGGTGTGCGGCGCGCCAATCAGGGCTGGATACTGAGGACACGTCAGTGTAGGCTTTGCTGTTAGATGTCAAATCCTGCATCCAGGTGTGGAGAAATTTGCTGCTTCAAAGTGTCAATATAAGGTTATACGTATGCTTAAAAGTATAAGGTTTCGTTTTTGCACTGACACCTCATCCTTTATCCTCTGCTTACTTACCCACCTTTTTCGGATGTTTGTCTGACCCTCATTTCTTCTCCATTGGTCACCTTCATTTGTTTGTACAGTCAACAAACATTTATCGACCGTTATATAAAGCTCTGAGCGTACGAACATATAAGACATTGTCTGTGCTCATAGAAGCTTCGTCTAGTGAGCCTCTTGCTTTTACCATGTAATCCATTGTTAATTATTGTTTCTTCCTAGCATTTATCATAGCACTGGCAT
>NW_012116455.1:1256301-1337946 GCF_000951035.1 Colobus angolensis palliatus
TTTTTTTTTTTTTTGGTTGTTTTTACTTGTTCTTTCTCTCAAACGGCAAGTAACAGAAACAGTTACCTTTTGGAGCTTAAAGTGAACTAAATTTTTGTTCTTTGATTGAGTTTTTGTATTGCTTCATCCTAATACTCGTCTCCGTAGAGCGGAGCATTGTCCTTTTCTCTTCAAAAACTTTTATAATATTTAAGAAGATAAGAAAGAAGGAAAAGCCATCCATGATCCTACCACTCTAATGCAATCTTTTTTTTAAAATTTTTTAAATTTACCACCTTTTCTATAGTCTTCATAATTGTTTTTATTGACTGCATAGTATTCAAATGTATTGTTAAAAAACCTGGACATGTAATTCTTCTGCTTAAAACCTTTCTAAGACTACCTAGTGCCCTTGGTGACAACTTAGGGTTATTTTTAACCCTAGTACCAATTTAAGAAAAATAGCAATATTTAATTAGCTTTTCTTTTCACTTAGAATAAAGATAAGAATGTCAGTAGAAAATTGGCTTTGCATTGCAGCCTCTAAGATTTTTAGCGTGGATATAATTGATACGTTGAACCAAGGAAGTGGCTTTTCTAATTTTGTATGCCTTGTAATCATAGACTTTTACTTCACACATGCATCCACATGCAGTAATTAATTGTGAAACTAATGTGGAAGAAAGACCCAAAGATTCCTTTGCATGGAATGTTCTCTGTTCAAATATTTATGTGGCTACTTTATCATCATTTCGGCATTAGTAAAAATGTCACTTTAGGAAGGTTTTACCTGACACCCTGCCCACAGCCAAAGTGGCTTTCCATTTCGGCTGCCTTCTTCCTCATTTCCATGTTTAATTTTCCTCTTGGCATTTATTACTATAGTTCATTTGTATGTTCATGTGTTTGTTATCTGTCCATGAAGTCCAAGACACTGTCTTTCTTGTTCTCTCCTGTATTCACCAGCATCTAGATCAGTTGCGGGCACATAGTAGAGTTGTAGTGAATATTTATTTAATAAAAAACACTTCTCTAGAGAGGTGTGGTTACCTTGGAAACACCACCATTGCCCCCTGCGCCCCTCCCCCCTCATTTTTTCTGTGTTGTATTAACTGAAAGGTTTATTTGAAATGAAATCTGAAATCAGAGGTCACATATTGAATCTTGCTCACCGCGCCACAGGATGAAGTTCACGCTCCTTTACGTGGCTTTTCAGGTCCGTTATGGATGGGACCCTCGCTCTTATCAGGTCCCTTATTGATGGGACCCTGGCTTTTCTCTCTTCAGCTGTGGCTTTCACCATTTTATTCTTTAGATTTCCTGACCTTCTTTTAGTTCCCTAACCTGGCCATGCTGTGGTGCCTCCAGATTTCCAGAGTGTGTTTTCTTTTTCTGAGCCTTTTCCTCATGTCCCTCCCCTTTCAGCCTTCAGATCTCAACTTGAACATCCAAGAAGCTTCCCCTAGAGTCGACTAGATGTCCCTATACATACTGCCATAGTACCCTTCACCTACTTCCCCTGTAACAACGCTACCACATTGTTTTGTAATTACTCGTTTATCTCCTCCGTAGATTATAAACTCCTTGAGAGTAGCATTCATGCTCTCTTGTTTGCCATTCTATCCTTTGGACCTGGCACATATTAGGCACTAATAAATACTTGTTAAATGATTAAAAGGGTGAATAAATGATCCAAGAAAGGTGTCTTTTATAGTTAATTCTTTAATAACTATCCTGCTGATGGCCATCTTTTTTTTTTTTTAACAGTAGCTAATTTTCAACCCAGAATTCACTTTTATAAAAGCAACTGTTATCTAACTCATGTTTTGAGCCCTCTATACAGTCATTAAGACTTATCAGTTCCAGAGTACACTCTTAAGTCCTAAGGTCAAGATTTTACTCTGTACAATTCTGAAAGTATTAAGTCTCGTTTTTAATAAGAAGCTATGCGCCTTCCATTTTATTTGCAAAGCTATTTGAAATTGCATTTTGCTTCTGCATTCTTTTTGGATCCTCTATAATCTTGCCAGAATTTGTGTTTATCTTGGATGTAAATGAATTCTCCAGCTACTTTTGTGTATGTGTGTAGTTTAAAAGTCTTTTTTTTTTTTTCAACTTTTATTTTATTGTAGATTGGGTACTTGTGCTGGGTATATTGTGGGAGCTGAGGTTTGGGATACAAATGATTCTGTCACCCAGGTACCAGGTGCATAGTACTCAATAATTAGTTTTTCAATCCTTCCACTTTCTCCCCTCCCCTGCCCCCAGGTAGTCTCCAGTTTCGTTTTTTGCCATCTTTATGTTGGTGAGTACCCAATATTTAGCTCCCACTTAGAAGTGAGAACATGGGGTATTTGGTTTTCTGTTCTTGCATTAATTTGTTTAGGATGATGGCCTCTAGGTGCATCTGTGTTGGTGCAAAAGACATAATTTTGTTCTGAAAGTCTTTTTACACTTTCTTTGTCAATGCAAAAGGAGGCCACAATGAAATATTAAAGGTATATATCTGTTTCTCTTTTCTTCCATTCCCCTCCCCACCATATAAACTTAAAATTTTTGCTTGTTTTCTCTTCCTTGTCTAAAGTTCCATTTCACAGCAATCTTGGTGATTTTTTTTTCTTAATCATCCATTTCCACTCTACATACTACTCTCATTCCTAACTGCCCAACTTCTCTATCTTCAGTTGTGGCTTCATAAGTCATATAAATATGGTCTCTAAACTCTGAATTTACATCTGTCTCCACTGGTAACTCTTTATAATAGCCACAGGATATCCTGGACATTTTCTCCTAATCTGTTTGACCCTTTCCTTTTCTACTTGATCTAGATGCTTGGATCCAACTTACTTTCTTACACCCACTTGTTCATTTACCTTCAATATGTCCACACTTGGATCATTGCTATAGTTTGTCTGCCACTAATAAAGAGGCCTGAAGGCTACTGTAGAAAATCACACAGCTGTGTAGTTTGCCAACACCATGAGTTTAACCCTCAGCTCACTGAATTATTCCTTTTCTTGACCTTAATCAGCTACTTGTTTTATTCCCCTCAAAGTTTGTCTGAATCTTTGTCACTCTCCTCAAAGCTGCCTTTTCTATACTCACCTGTCTTACTCTTAGCAGGTAACCTTGCCTTGTACTTACTCAACAAAAGTGAAGCCAAAAGGTATGATCTCCTACTATGAATACTTTCTGCATAATCTAAAATGTTATCTGTGTTCACAACCATTCTCACCTCCTTTCTTTCCGTTTCAGAAAATTGGGTTCCCGTACTCCGGTTTAAGGCCATTCTCCCTACCTTTGATCTTAGAGTAGCTTATTTTGAAGTGGTTAAAAGCACAGATTTTCTAAACAGACAGACTCAATAAGAGCTGAAAACATAATATTAAAAAAAAAGGCACAGATTTTGGAGTCAGACAGGCTTGAGTCCAATCTTGATTCTGACACTTACTATAAATTGATTAACTTCTCTAAACCTCATCTTTCTCTATGAAATAGGACAATCAAACCTACCTTACTGGGTTTTTAATGATTTCTATAAGATTATAATGCTAAGTATTACTTAGAGAGCCTGGAATATAGTAAATGCTCAATAAAAGTTACCTAATAATAATAATAAATTAATAGTATCAGTTCATCCTCCAGCATTCCATCATCCTTCTCATCTTTTTCTCCTTACTTGACTGCTTTCTTTCCCCTTGGCCAATAAACTGTCCCTTTATTCCACATTCTTCTCTAACCTATTATCTAGTGTTTTCTTTTTTTCTCATTCCTGGCCCTCCCTAGAGTAATTTGCATTTACTATCCCCACTGCTTTAGCTCCCATTCATTCTGACCTGCTACACTCTGGTTCTTGCCCCTACCTCACCATTCAAACTGTGTTCCTTATCCTCTAGTGTTTTCTTCTTGGCACATTGCTCTCCTTACTGTAGATACTATTCACGGGTGATCTTGTGTACTTTGATGGTTTCAACTCATAAGTATATCTTAGACCTGCCTTCACAATCTGTCTTTTATTCAGGTGCTTGCTGGATATCTTGACCCATCTTGCTGGCTGTCCCTCAGGCCCTTAGTGTGTTCAAAATAAGCTCATCATTTTCCCCATCCTCTGCCCCCTTTCCTAAACCTCTTCTTTCTCCAATATTCTTAATACAAATTGGGTAGCTTCACTATCATCCTGTATTCCAAACTAGTCATCCTTGACTTCTCCCTGCTGATTTTACCTTCTAAATAGTTCTCAAATCTGTCGTCTCCTCTTCTGTCACCAAATGTCTTAATTCAGGGCTTTATCATCTTTCATCTGAACTCCCATAACACATTTCTATGATGTTTCTCTTCCTACAATGTTATTTCCTTCAAATGTGTCTTCCACACAGCCACCATACTGCTCTCTATAATATAAAACAAATCAGACCATGCCATTTCCCTGCTTAAATAACCCTCACCACCTACAGACTATAATCTTAGGGTGGCCTTCAAAGCTCTCAGTGGTTGGACGTCCACTCCTCCTGTCTAGCCTCATTTTTAACCTCTTCCTTTGAATTTCATCTTCTGGCATCTCCAAACCATGTGTAGTTCCTGGCATATACCATGCTTTTCACTCTGTGCCTTTACTCATGCCCTTTGCTATCTGGAAAGCCCTGTCCTCCTACCCCTACCACCTGTTTTTACCCTACCTGATTCGTTTTTTGTTCATTTGTTTTGTTCTGAGACAGGGTTTCGCTTGGTCACCCAGGCTGGAATGCAGTGACGTGCTCACGGCTCACTGTAGCCTCCACCTGCCAGACTCAAGTGACCCTTCCACCTCAGCCTCTCCATAAGCTGGAACTACAGGCACGCACCACCACACCTAGCTAATTTTTGTATTTTTTGTAGAGAAGGGGTTTCACCATGTTGCCCAAGCTGTTCTCGAACTCCTGGGCTGAAGCGATCCACCCGCCTTGGCCCCCAAAGTGCTGGGATTATAGGCTTGAGCCACCGTGTCCAGCCTCCCTACTTGATTCTTATTCATCCTTTGAGAGGGTGGTTTTTAATATGTTAGGGGTGGTGGAAACCTTTGAGTGTGTGATGAATACCTTCAACCACTCTAGAAAAATGCACATAATCCCAAAATTTGCATACAATATCAGGTTGTAACTGCAAATTAAAACTTCCTTCAGCTCAAGCATTATCTTCTCCAGAGAATCTGTCCTAAGCCCCTACAGATTGGTTTGGTCTCCCTCTTTCATATTGTTTTACAATATCGTGTATGTATTTCTATCATTGCACGTCCATATTATGTTATAGTTATTTATGTGGTGTCTTCACTATATTGTGAGCTTGTAGAGGGTAGTGACCTCCTACTCATCTTTGTATCCTCAGCACCTAGCATAGCACATAGGAGTTATTACAGAAAATTTAAGATTGAATGCTGAAGAATAAACCATCTTTTATGTAGACCACTTAGCCATTCAGCAAGCACTTATGGAGAGTCTGCTACATACCAGGCTTTGTGCTGGATGCCAAGGATACAAAGATTACAAGACAAACATGGTTTTTGTCCTCATAGAGCTTATAATCTAATGTCAAAAAATATTTAAATCAGGCATTACAAAACCATATGGTAAGCACTTTGATGAGGGAAGTACAATGTAGAATAAGATTATATAAAAAGAGCAATTGATCTGTGTTTGGGAGGGCAGAGAGGGCCTTCCAGAGGGAGTAAATAGCATAACTGGGAGAGGGCTGGAGAGAATTTCCTGTCAGAAGACATCTAGAGAGGTCTTGATGTGAAAGAATATGGGTCTAAAGAACCAAAGGAAGTTCCAGGAGGCTGAACACATGAGTTTGCTAGGCAGCAGGGGCATGATAAGAAGCTAAAGTAGTCTGTGCTAAACTACTGAGTTTACACTTGCTTAGTAAAGTAGTCTCTAGGAAGACATAAAATCATTTTCTTTTTCTTTATAAAGGTCCTAGCCAGTTTAAGAAGAAAAGATTAGTCTTGTCAGTGCGTGTCTATGTATAGAAAGTTCTGTTTACTACAGACCAGCTTTGTCAGCTGTCATGTGGCTACGGTCTCTGCCAGTTTGAAACAAAACTGACAAAAGAGGGACCTCAGCTTTACACTGAGATGAAAACCACTTTATGTAGATTAGGCAGGATGGTGGAGAAGCTAAGAAAACTCTCTGAAGGAAACAGATATAAAACACATTAGGCTTTCTACTGCTCGTCTACTTTTGGTCTCAACTCCTTTCCCGTGAAGTTTTTGTTTTTTAAATTGATTTATTTTTATTTATTTTTTGAGACAGGGTCTCACTCTGTTGCCCAGGCTGGAGCACAGTGGTGCAGTCATGGCTCACTGCAGCCTCAACTTCCTAGGCTCAGGTGATCTTCCCACCTTTGCCTCCCAGGTGGCTGGGACTACAGGTACACCCCACCACCCCCAGCTCATTTTTATGTGTGTGTGTTTTTTTGTAGAGATGGATTTTCACCATGTTGGCCAGGCTGGTATTTTTTTAAAATACTTGCAATCAGGGATCATCCATAAGAAGCAAGTCTCACTCTGACTCCTTTTCTTTTTTTTTTTGAGACCGAGTCTCACTCTATCACCCAGGCTATAATGCAGTGGCACAATACTGGCTGTCTGCAACTTCTGCCTCCCAGATTCAAGCGATTCTCATGCCTCAGCCTCCAGGAGCAGCTGGGATTACAGGTGTCCACACCCAGCTAATTTTTGTATTTTCAGTAGAGACGGGGCTTCGCCATATTGGCCAGACTGGTCTCGAGCTCCTGACCTCAGGTGAGCTGCCCACCTTGACCTCCCGAAGTGCTGGGATTACAAGTGTGAGCCACTGCGCCTGGCCACTGACTCCTTTTCTATTTGCGAACTTCTCTGGCTCATGTAATTATTGTCATAAGATTATGGGAAAATATGTACTTCCATTTTTGTCTTGAAGCATACTCTGTAACATATATAACTTAAAACATCCAAGAACATTTAAACATTTATTTCCAGTGTCATAAGCTTTAATAAGTAGGTCTTGTAAGAGTAGATCTTATCTTTAATCCCTGAAATAAGTTAACCGTCTAGTTAGCAGACCTTTTATCATAAAAGAGTTTCTGTAAAACATTTCTCAAAAGAAAATATATATTGACATTCTATCTTTTTTCTCTTCCAGATACTATTTTTTGGATTTGGGTGGCTTTTCTTCATGCGCCAATTGTTTAAAGACTATGAGGTGAGAAGAAATAATTTTGTCATACTTACACTATATGAATTTAGATTGACAAGAAAAATGTCTCCATTAAAGAAACATTATGTTCATTTCCAAGATAGGAAGCTTTTACCAAATAAGTACTATATAACTATTAGATTGGAGAATATAATTAGGCTTAATTGATTTAAAAGGGGCGAAAAAGGCAAGCCAAATATAGCCCAGAAGTTAGGAGAAAGGAATGTTACGCCTTAGTCATATCAGGATATGCACCAATAGCGAATAGTTATTCTGCAGGAGAGAATTTAATTCATAATGTCTCACAAATGTTCCCTTTCATTTGTCTATCTGGGCCTGAATTGCCAGTCTTATATTCTAACTTAATACCAAAATCCCAAGGCTATCAGGGGAACCAGCCCCCTATATTTCAACATAGGTTCTTTCTGTTTTCCCTAAGTGTCGGCCAGTCTCAGAAATAAAGAGAAAGAGTACAAAGAGAGAAATTTTACAGGTGGGCCCCTGGGGGTGCCATCACATATTGGTAGGACTGTGACGGCGACCCTGAGCCGCAAAACCAGCACGTTTTTATTAGGGGTTTCAAAAGGGGAGGGGGTGTATGAATAGGGAGTGGGTCACAGAGATCAGTGCTTCAGACGCAATAAAAGATCACAAGGCAGAGGCAAAAATTAGAATTACTGATGAGGGTCTGTGTCCCACTGTGCACACATTGTCTTGATAAACATCTTAACAGGAAACAGGGTTCGAGACCTGACAACTGGTCTGACTAGAATTTACCAGGCTGGAATTTCCAAATCCTAGTAAGCCTGAGGGCACTGCAGGAGACCAAGGCGTATTTCAGTCCTATCTCAACCGCATAAGACAGACTTCCTAGAGCGGCCCTTCATAAACCTCCCCCTAGGTGTGCATTCCTTCCCCAAGATTATTCCTTGCTGGGAAAAGAATTCAGCGATATTTCTCCTACCTGCTTTCTGCAAGAAGAAAAATATGGCTGTATTCTGCCCGACCCTGCAGGCAGTCAGACCTTATGGTTATCTTTCCTTGTTCCCTGAAAATCGCTGTTCTGTTATTTTTCAGAGTGCACTGATTTCGTATTGTTCAAACACACATGTTTTACAAACAATTTGTACAGTTAACCTAATCATCACAGGGTCCTGAGGTGACATACATCCTCAGCTTATGAAGATGACGGGATTAAGAGATTAAGACAGGCGGAAGAAATTATAAAAGTATTAATTTGGAGAACTAATAAATGTCCATGAAATCTTCACAATTTATATTCGGAGATTGCAGTAAAGACAGGTGTAAGAAATTATAAAAGTCCTAATTTTGGGAACTAATAAATGCCCATGAAATCTTCACAATTTATGTTCTTCTGCCACAGCTTCAGCCGGTCCCTCCATTGACTTCCCGCAACACAAAGCTGGTGTTTTTATTTTAAGCTTTGGATTCAGAAGATCACCATCCTAGACTGGACATTTCCTAGTTAGTTTTCCTAATTAGTAATAAGATCAGGGGTTATAGTCTACATTGGGTAGTTTCTAGGATGTTCTCCATTAAACTTTCTCAGGGAGTTTAATTGTCTGAAAGAGCCTGGAATTCTGGAGATTTTCTTCTGCCCAGTACTTTAAGGCCTCCCAAGGGAGGTTCCAGAACTGATCCAGGATCTGCAGAGTGTTGAAGAACCCCTTTAAACATTAACCATTATATATGAGTCTGTCAGTTTTTTGTCAGTGTGCATCAGGAATTCTAAGTGCTGCCTGTGACCCTGTCACTTCATCTTCTTGTCCTCAAAATTCTTCATCCACAAGAGGATGCTGGTAATAGTGACTCAAGATTCAGAAGTGCCACCTACTTTGATCTTTTTCTTTAGCTCCAGGCAAGTTGCTGTTGTGACCTTACTTCCAGTGACTTGAGAATTTCCTCAAAATAAGTTTTCTGACTTATAACCAGTTCAGTTTTTAAACATGTTCAGTTTAAACATGTTCAGTTTAAACATGTTCAGTTTTTAAACATGGAAATAACTTCTAATTTCTATTTGGCTTTTAACAGATACGTCAGTATGTTGTACAGGTGATCTTCTCTGTGACATTTGCATTTTCTTGCACCATGTTTGAGCTCATCATCTTTGAAATCTTAGGAGTATTGAATAGCAGGTGAGTAAGAATACTGAATAACTCCTCTTGAAGGGTTCTGTGCTACGTTCTTTACAGTGGAAAAGCTATCTGGATCTCATAACAGATAAAAAAAAAAAAACACTGTGTTAATAATTTAGTCTCAGTAACTACAATGATCACAGCAGATATGGGTCACAGCCATCTAATAGCTGGTTTGACAAAGATTATGAGAAACCAGGAAAAAAAAGATCTGACCATTAACTCCGAAGAACTCATTGAAGTGAGGCTGTGAAGCCGCAGACTAGGCTTCACTCCTAGAAGCTTTATTTTTCCGGGACTACTTGCTGACTGAATCCCAGTAACAGCCCTTCACATTGTTCTGCCGATTGAAAATCTCTACCTGAAAAGATTAGAGTTCCTCAGAGATACTTAACAATCTCTCTGAAGACTGAACTCCAGTTCTTACTTAACTTAGTTACTTTTATTGATTTTACAGTCATGGTCACGTTTGTTTTTTTAAAGTGTTTCTTAAAACACTTTTTAAAAGTAACTCTTTACTGCCTTCTGAATAATAGACCTGTTAGTTTATTAGATAGTCTATCTGAAATATTTCTTGCTTGTTAATCTGCAAGCTTGAGAATTTTTTTTAGTGGCATTTATATGTAGGGTTCAGCTATGCTATGCAGACTTTGTTGTACTTTTTTATCACTACCTGGAAAAACCTTTAAGAGTAAAGTAGTCTTTCACTCTAAAGTTAGGACCCAGCGCCAAGATAAGTTCATTATAGACCCCTGACACTTGAGACTGGTAGAGAGACTGTACTCTCAAATCATTTAATAATCAGAGTTGAAAACAAAATTTGAATTAAAAAGAAAAACTTACTGTACAAATGGTTAATCACAAAACATTGAAAGGTTAAAAAAAGAGAGAGGGGCTAGACACAGTGGCTTACGCCTATAATCCCAGCACTTTGAGAGGCTGAGGCAGGAGGATCACTTAAGTGCAGAGGTTCAAGACCAGCCTGGGCAACAAAGTGAGGCCCTGTCTCTACAAAAAAATAATAAAAAAATTAGCAGAGTGTAGTAGTACACACCTATAGTCCCAGCTACACTAGATGCTGAAGCAGGAGGATCCCTTGAGCCCAGGAGTTTGAGAATGTGCTGTGAGCTGTGATCACTGGACAAGACAGTGAGACCCATCTCTTAGGAAAAAAGAGTGAGACAGAATCAGAGTTGATAATAATGGTCTCTTGATAGAACAATGAATAACATGTATTATGGTAAAATAGAAATATGTTCTGATTCTCCTACTTTTAAACTTTATTAATCCAAACCTTTTTTTGGATGAGCTAGATATAGATCCTATGACTATAGAGAATAGACAAGTATTATTTTACATATGGTTATTAAATTTTATTATCACAACCTGCATCTTTCACTGCTATTTAAGCAGGGGTTGGCAGACTTTCTTCTGTAAAGGGACAGATAGTAAATATTTTAGGCTTCTGTGGACCAGAAGGTTTCTATTGCAACGACTCAGCCCTGCTGTTGTAGAGCGAAAGTAGTCATAGGCAATATATAAACAAACAAGCATGACCATGCTCTAATAAAACTTAATTTGTAAAAGCAGGTGGCTGCCAGGCCATAGTTTGCCAACTACTCATCTACATATAGATACAGAGGATTCAGTTATTCTAAAGCTATAGTTTCTGTTTTTGGTAGATGATGTCCCCCAACTTTTAACTTATAGTTAATAACCCATATAGTAAGAAACATCAGTCATACTGTAGTGTATATTTCTTAAATTTCTTAGTTAGTTAAAGAGGATAAGAAGTAGCATTGCTGAAATCTGATTCTTCTTTGTGTGTTATGTAGAGGATTGGGTTTGTTCAGTCTGAGACATGTCTTCAGTTATACCTGTTTTTTCATGCTAGTGTTCCACCCAGTTATGGAACACAAATGTGAACCTTGATGATGTAGTATAACTGTCCATTGACTGGACTCAGAATCGTTTTGAAAAGAGAATCTTGACCAGAATATTCCTTTGACTCACCTTTGAGCAGAGATTGTATGACTTCCTATCCAAATATGTAATCTTGTTGGGATCCTTAATTTTTTCAAGAGAATATCACTTTGCTGTCAGCTCAAAAGATTAGTTAAAACATGTGCTTCACTTTTAATAGGCAGTCCTGCCGGGCGCGGTGGCTCATGCCTGTAATCCCAGCACTTTGGGAGGCCGAGACGGGTGGATCACGAGGTCAGGAGATTGAGACCACCCTGGCTAACACGGTGAAACCCCGTCTCTACTGAAAATACAAAAATTAGCCGGGCGCGGTGGCGGGCGCCTGTAGTTCCGGCTACTCAGGAGGCTGAGGCAGGAGAATGGCGTGAACCCGGGAGGCGGAGCTTGCAGTGAGTGGAGATCGCGCCACTGCACTCCAGCCTGGGCGACAGAGCGAGACTCTGTCTCGGAAGAAAAAAAAAAAGGGCAGTCCGTACTGCCAATTAAAGTTGCACTTGTTATTTCAAACCCACTGCCTCCCAAAATCTTTCAGAAACTCTGCTGAAATACTATGTAGGATTGCCTGGAGGATGTCCACCTTGTTTCCTTCTCTAAATGCTCTAAAGTAGGTTAACCTAGAGGAGCGAAAAGGTGTCAACGTATCTAGTCTAAATGGTATTCACTCCCTGTAGGGTAGCTTTTACTGAATGGCTGTTTGTTTTGTGTTGCCTGCCATCTGTACTAAGGAAGGAACAGTAAGAAACAGCCCTTTGAAACTGATATTTCTCTTGAAAGGATCGATGATACTGTTAATTGCCTTTGCATTTTCTTCTTTATGAAGTCTTTGAAGAAATTTCATTGTAATCTTAGTAACAATTCAGTAACAAATGATAATTGTGCTTCTTTTGAGAAATTAATTTGTTATTTTCTTGCAGACACAATGATTTTATCTAACTGATCAAATTTTTTGTTTCACATTGACCGTTAGAAAACTTAAAGCTAAATTTATGACCTACCCATAGCAACTTTCTAGAATTCTATTTTATAATAGCCATCAGGCTTAGCCCAGTATTTTACCTATCTGTTACCATTGTTGTTCATATTTCCTTATAGTTCATTTCATCATCCTGTATTTTATTTATCTTTGTAAGCCATTTAACCACTTATACCTTTTTTGAAACAAGGCCTAAGTAAATTTAAAATCGGTAAATACAAAGGACACCATCAAGAAAGTGAACAAACATTCCAAGAACAAGAAAAAATTTTTATAAATTACGTATCTGATAATGGACTGGGACTCGTATCTACAATACATAAAGAATTCTTACAGTTTAATAATATAGTACAATTAAAAAATGAATAAAGGATCTGAATAGGCATTTCTCCAAAGATATACAAATGGCCAGTAAGCACATATAAATAGATGCCCAGTACCATTAGCCATCAAGGAAATGCAAATCAAAACCACAGTGAGATACCACTTCTCACACACTAAAATGGCTATAACAAAAAAAAAAAAAAACAGACAATAACAAGTGTTGGCGAGGCTGAGGAGAAATTGGAACTCTCATGCACTCCTGAGGAAAATGTAAAATGATGCAGCCACATTGGGAAACAGTGGGAGTGCCTCAAAAGATTAAATATAGATTTATCATATGACCCAACAATTCCACTCCATTTTTACCTAAAGAGAAATGAAAACATACGTCCACACCAAAATGTATACACACACATTCATAGCATCTCTATTTATAATAGCCAAAAACCCAATGTCTTCAATTAATGAATCCAGAAACAAAATATAATATATCCATTTAATGGGATGAATATTGTTCAACCATAAAAGGAATTATTGATAGGTGCTACAACATGGATGAACCTTGCAAACATTATGGTAAGTAAAAGAAGCCAGTCATAAAAGATTACATATTGGTGGTTTCCTAGAAACAGAAAGTATATTGGTGGTTTCCTAGAGCTGAGGAGGTTAGGGAGAAACAGGGAGTGACTGCTAATGGGTACAGGATTTCTTTATGGCCTAATGAAAATGTTCTAAAATTGATTGAGGTGATGGTTGCCCAACTCTTGAGTATATGAAAACCATTGAATTGTACACTTTAAATGGGTAAATTATATCTCATTAAAACTTATAAAAAGTGCTAACAAAAAGTTTTAATAAAATACATCTTATAAATTAATAAAAGTAATTCATGCAAATCAGGTGTTTATTTCAAGAGTACAAAAGAAATATTTTTGAACCTTTATAGCATTTATTACTGTTAATATTTATTTTCCTTTAATTCTTACATTGGAATAAGATTCCTAGGGGAGAGTAAACAATAGTCATTCTACCAGCAATGTCTTACGTTGATACATGTTAGTGGTATATGTTGCCTATGAATAGATCAAAAACATAAACATTCTTATTTTAATATATGAAATTCTTCAGAGGTTAAGATGGTCATATATACCTTTCAAAAATTTGTGTTTTTTAATCTCTACAAATGAGTAGATTATAAGAGCCTAGTAGGCTGATTAGATAGGATATATTCAATATTGAGTCCAAAGAGCAAAAGACCCTTTGGAAGACTAAAGAGAAAGAAAGTTGCTGCCCTCTCTCCCTCGTAGTGACAGTCTTTGATATATATTTCAGCTCACGTTATTTTCACTGGAAAATGAACCTGTGTGTAATTCTGCTGATCCTGGTTTTCATGGTGCCTTTTTACATTGGCTATTTTATTGTGAGCAACATCCGACTATGTAAGTATTTTGCCCTCTCAGTCAGCACATAGATTGAGATGAGTATTTGAGGGGACTTAGATTGTGAATAGCTTCATTTCTACATTAACTTTCAGTAGCTACTGCTATTTGAGGACACCTCACACATAACATCTTAAAAATAAATATAAAATAAATATTGAATGAATTGGCACAAAGTAAATATTGAGTGAATGATTAGGTTATTTGTTCTGCCACAGCTTTATTTTTCTACCTATTAATAATGTCTCCTCTAATTCATCCCACATCTTAAATTCAGCTGAATTTCTCTTACGATGGTAAGGATGCTTTCACTAAAAATTATACTGTTCGTCACTCATTTGCCAAGTGAATTAGCAGCTAAATATTAATTAGCATTATCTTATATTTTTAAATAGAGCAAGCTCTTTAACCTATATCTGTTTTTCCTAACAGTTTTGTCTCCTCTGTCTCAGTGCATAAACAACGACTGCTTTTTTCCTGTCTCTTATGGCTGACCTTTATGTATTTCTTCTGGAAACTAGGAGATCCCTTTCCCATTCTCAGCCCAAAACATGGTGAGTATATATGGGAGGGCAGAGGAAGGAAGGGAGAAGCTTTGTTTAATTTTCTGATTTCAAAAACATTTAATTAAATTTCTTGGGGAAAAATTATTTGGGGAAATAATTTATTAATTCATAGGTTCTTGGGATTGGGAAAAAAAAATTCTGATTTTGAGGAGGATAGCAAGCTGTTTCTCTGAAAAATGTCTGATTTTGAACCACATTTTCTCCTTTATTCTAAGAGATAACTAATGCTGGTTTTGGAACTCACTTCTATCATTCTGAAGTAGGAATTTTTGACCTTCCTTTACTGAATATACTTACTTAAAGGGTATAAGGAAAGAGAATGGTGTCTAACTCATATTGTATATGGAACTACAGGAATATATTTGTATGTGTATTTGGAGGTAAGGTATCAATAAACTTTTACCAGATTTCCAAAGGGGTCTGTGACCCAAAAGGTAAATGGCCACTGTTTAAGTGATGATAAAGATACATTAGGGAAGCATACGTATTTGGGGAAAGGTGACATAAAATGCCCACAATTAGTAGATAAAGAAAAGCTTTCCAAGAATCGGTGTCTCCCCTCTAACAAAAAAAGTTTATTTTAAAATGAGATTTGGCAGAGCCCTAATTTTTAAGTTAAAATCAATGAACAAAAGTACCTCAGCTAACAAGTCCTTCCAGAACTATTTCAGAAGTATGTATGAATCTATCTTAAAAAGATTAGAGAGCCCATCTGTAATAAATATACTGCAGCTTTCATGCTAGAACCTTTTTAAAAATATATTTATACCTGTTCATTCACCATCCTGCCATATCTATTATCAGGGTTCTTATTGCAGAAAACAGATTCTACTGTAACTAATTTAAAGCAGAAAGTGATTAATTATACAGTGTCAGGCAATGTATAGACTTTCTAGGAAAGCAGGAATGCAAACCTTAACTGCTGTATGGTGAAGAGAAATACCCAGCTGTGCCACAATACTAAACTAGAAAACCTCACTGAAGTCATCACATGCCACTCAGGGTCTATGACATCAGGGACCTCACTCCCAGCTATCTGAGCTCCTAAGTGCTATCACCACCCTTACATTGTTCATTTCTGCCTCTGAGGCCTCACATGGGCCTGGTTTTTTGGTGAAACCTAGGTGACATTTAGAACCTTAGCCTCAAGGAAGTCTGAGAAGGAGTGTTTGGCTTTCTAAACTCTGTAGTACCAAAACAAATGCTAGAAAAGGATATTGGAATTAATGTTGAATGAGCCAGTGTCTATTATAGAATCTGTCATACCTCCCACACACCCTTCCGTGTATACTCATTGCCTATAGCAGGAATTTCGGGAGAGAGAGGTTATGAGACTCTCCTGCAGTAAGGTCAGAGGAGATAACGCAGTTTTGAAAAGCATATGCAATACCAAATAAATAGTTGTGTATTTTTAAAATAAGAATAACTGTTTCAAGATTTCAAATAATGTTAAAGGCCAGAAAACTTAACATAACACCAGCCTACCAAAAACATTCAAACTCTTAGGTGGCGTATGAGACCTTTCATGGCCTGGCTACCGCTCTCTATACATGTTGCATTCTCCAGTCCTATGAAGTTATTTCAAGTTTATTTATTTATTTTCTTTTTGAGATAGGTCTCACTCTTACCCAGGCTGGAGTGCAGTGGCATGATCTTGGCTCACTGCAACCTCTGTCTCCCAGGCTCAAGTGATCCTCCCACCTCAGCCTTCTGAGTAACGGGGACTATGGGCGAATGCCACCACACCCGGCTAAGTTTTGTATTTTTTCGTAGAGATGGAGTTTCTCCACGTTGCTCAGAATGATCTTGAACTGAGCTCAGGGGATCGACCCACCTTGGCCTCCCAAAGTGCTCACAAGTGTGAGCCACCACACCCAGCCTCAAGTTTCTAGAGCTGTTCTATCAGCCTGGACAATCCTTCACCAACCCTGTCTACCTAGAAAATGCCTATTTATCCTTTCTAGATTCAACTCTTGTCAATTCCTTTAGGAAGATTTTCCTGGCCATCATTAGGAGATATTAATTGCTCCCAACTCAAGGTATCTATATCATCTATAAAACTTAAAATTTCATGTTTCCTTTTCCAACTTCCTTATCAACCTGTGGGCTCCCTGAGATCAGAAAACTACATGTTATTTGTCTTTGTATCCCTAGTGCCTAGTGTGGAACCTAACACATAACAAGTGTTTTAATACATGTTCTTTGAATCAGTGAATGGAAGAAAATTGAGTCTCTCCAAAGTGGTAAATGAGTTTACTACTTTAACACTCTGGATAGGAATTTAGGAAATGCTAATGTGATCAGCATGCCTATGTCAATGGTCAACGAAAGGAAAGACTTGCACTAAAGAGTCCTGGCAGTATAGTTCTCATATAAACCTGTTTGAAAGAAACCCACAGACAGACACATTTATCTGTGATGGTAGAAGTCAGAGAGAAGAGTTACAAAAGGCCCCCAGGGCTGCTGACAGGGCAAACACAGGCTCACATGCAATACAAAGACCTGACTCTGACACCTTTCTCCAGCTTTCTTCTGTGTGCATTCAGCTCACATGACCAGTGCAGCCAGGACACACCAAAGGGAAGATGAAGGCCAGCCATTGTATCTATTGTCCTTTCATCCACCCCTTTTTCTAAATTCTGTGGTATGACCCTGAAAAGGACACTGAGGGAGAAAGCTAGGGAGACAGTTTCAGCTTTCTGCTTTCCATTGTACTCCAATAGGCATTACAGTTTTATGACTGAATGTTCAGGTATCTTAATTTATTTAACCCTCTAAGATAAGTAAGGAGGAAGAAAAGTTTAGGTGGTAGCTGAGAAGCAACCAGCCTTACACTACCTTCCTAGAGCTTTCCCAGGACTGTCCCAACAACCACTGTAGTTGTTTATTGCTGTGGAGACCACCCAAAAAATGGGCTGGGCAGTTTGGCTCACCCCTATAATCCCAACACTTTGGAGGCCAAGGCAGGGAGATCACTTGAGGCCAAGAGTTAGAGACCAGCCTGGTCAACATGGCAAAACCCCGTCCCTACTAAAAATACAAAAATTAGCCAGGCATGGTGACACATGCCTATAATCCCAGCTACTCCCTGGAGGCTGGAGACACAAGAATTGCTTGAACCCAGGAGGCTGAGGTTGCAATGAGCTGAGATCATGCCACTGCCCTGCAGCCTGGGCAACAGAGTGAGACTCAAAAAAAAAAAAAAAATTCCATAAAAGTACTTCTTGTGTGGTGCCTGAACCTTGGAATGTCTTTAGTGGGAAAGAGTCAGAGAGATAACAAAAGACTGTAAGGAATCTGTGTGAGCAGGTGGCAAAGGTGAAATGGTCTTCTGCTAGTCTCCTTATTCATCTGACTTTCCATGTATTAACTGGTAAATGAGGATAATGATGACTGACTCCTACTTCCTAGAAATGCTGAGATTAAGTAAATAGTATCTGCAAAGTACTTTAAACCATAAAAAGGTATATAATAAAAGGACAAAGACACCATGTTAAAAGGAATAAAGGTAGAGGGGGGAATTTTTTCATATTTAATAACCCATATTAATCCCTTGGATTTTTTATGTTATTGAGTGATATTATAGTCAACAAACATTTGTTGAACACCTTCTATGTGCCAGGCAGTAAGGAAAACAAAGATCAATAAGACATGATGTCTTCTTGTAAAGGGGTTGCAAATTCAAGAGGTATATAGCAAGTAGAATCAACAGAATTTAGGTGAGGATTTCTTCGTTCATTGAGCATTACACAAATATTTAGTGAGCATCTACTTTATATAAATTAAGCACTGGAAATAAACCACAAACAAAACAAACTTGGTTTCTGCCCCCCTGAAATTTACAGTCTTGTGGGTGGAACTAGACAGTAAAGAGGTAAATATACAAATAACTGATTGCCAATTGTGATCTTTGTCATCAAGGAGCGAACAGGTTGCTGTGATAGAGAAAAATGCAGATAATGTAGTGTAAGTAGTTAGATCCACCCTTTCTGAGACAGCGATATTTAAGCTGAGATTTAAAGGACAAGACCAAAGGAAGACCCACCAAGAAGGCACAAGAGACATCGTATAAAGCCCTGAGGCAGAAAGACCTTGGTGTATTCAAGGAAAGGCGAGAGATAGAATGGAGAGTAATCGTATAGTGTATAGATTTTATTATTATGGTGATTATGTCATTTTCTAAGACAGATAATGCAGAAGAAGAAACAAGTTGAGGGGAAAGATAATTTTAGTTTGGTATATGCTGAATTTGAGTTACCTATGCATATCCAGGTGATGTTAAATAAGCAATTGGATGTACAAATCAGGAGCTTAGGGAAAAAGTATACATGTATCAGTCCTCATAGAGATGACTCCAGGAATCTAAACAACTAGAAATCATCAACTAAATGCCATTAGATGAAGCTGGGGAAGTTGGTGAGATCACCCAACCAAAAACTGTGTATACTGAAATGAAAGAACTCTGGTCCATACAGAGCAAGAAGTGACCAAGAAAAAGCAATTAGAGAAGTAAAAGGGTAATCCTTGGGAAATGGTGTTGTGGAAGCCAAGAATATAAAATAATTTTAAACAAAAATGATTCAGTGTCATAAAAGAGCCAATAAAACAAGGATTGGAAAATGATGAATTTTGCAACCAGAAGAAAACTTATTACCAAAGTGTTATAGTGGTTAAAGCCTAGACTCTGGAGCTAGACTGCACTTGAAACCTGACTCTGCCCCTTTTATCTCTGTGGCCTTGACTAAGTTACTTAACCTCTTTGTGCCTCCATTTCTTCATCTGTAAAATTAGGTTTTCAATAATATCTACCTCGTAGGATTGTTATGAGGGTTAAATGAATTAGAACACGTGAAGTGCTTAGAACAGTGCCTAGTCATAGCATGTGCTTGATGCATATTACCTATTATATTGCCATTACAATTATTAGAGAAAGTGATTTCATTCAATGTAGAAGAATGGGAAGAAAGCTGGATTGCAGTCAGTTAAGGAATGAACTGGAGGTGAAGAAAAGGTGACAATAACCATAAACTTCTTTTAAGAAGCCTGGCTAAGCCGGGCGCGGTGGCTCAAGCCTGTAATCCCAGCACTTTGGGAGGCTGAGATGGGCGGATCACGAGGTCAGGAGATCGAGACCATCCTGGCTAACACGGTGAAACCCCGTCTCTACTAAAAAATACAAAAAACTAGCCGGGCGAGGTGGCGGGCGCCTGTAGTCCCAGCTACTCCGGAGGCTGAGGCAGGAGAATGGCGTAAACCCGGGAGGCGGAGCTTGCAGTGAGCTGAGATCCGGCCACTAAAAAAAAAAAAAAAAAAAAAAGAAGCCTGGCTATTAAGGAGGAAATAGATGGGGATTGGTAACTACAGGTAAACTCAAAGCCAAGAACAGAATTTCTCTTAGAAACAGACTTGAAACTAAAGCGAAAGAACTAGCAAAGAAGGAAATATTGAATATGCAAGAGAGAGGAGACAGATGATGGAACAAGACTCTGAAAGAGGTGGAAGGGATTGAATACAATCAAAAGTATGGTGACTTCTAGTTCCAAGATGGTGGGGTAGGGGCAAGCTGGCTTCACTTACCCCCATGACAGAAACCCAAAAACAAATAGCACCAAGTTTATCACCAGCAATATCCCAGAACTCACATAAAAGGATGAGACAGTTCCCAGGGCCCAGAGAAGATCAGAAGCACAAGTGGAGAAGTCAGCTTTGGATGCTACTTTGTTCTGAAGGAGACAAGCTGGGAGGATGATTGCAGATGTATATTCAATGTTATAAAAGAGCCAATAAAACAAGAATTGGAAAATGTTGAATTTTGCAATCAGGAGAAAATTCATGACCATAGTGTAGAGTGAAGGTAGTTTATGTCTATTAGCTTATGTCTTTTATAATAAGGACATTGGTAAAGGAGAAGGACAAAGGTAGGAAAAATAAAGAGTAACTGCCAAAGACAATGGAGAGAGATGGCTGACCAAGGGCAAGATAAGGATTAGTCAGTAGTGTGAGAGCTCTCTTAGGACCGGAGACCATACATTTGTAATGGCTCCAAAATCAGTATGCATTCTAGCAATTTTAGGCAGCAAAACATGGGCACAGGGAAGGCAGAGTGTTAGACTGATCCAGAGTTGTGAATTTGTAGGATTAGCGCCTCAGAAGGAAGATATTAGGAGATTGAGGCTCCTGGTGAGAGAATTTGAAGCCAGCAAGCCTGGAGTCCAAGCTAGGTGAAGAATGGAGAAACAGTGCACTGACCTCTAAAACGAGTGTGGTGGAAATAAAGGAGAAAGAGAACTTGAAGACTAGGAAGGGAGGCCAGTAGTCAGAAAAGGAATATTGAAATTTTCAGTTTTGAAGCTGACAGAATTCCTGAATTATAGCTCTGGCATTTGACCATAGGAGTGGATGGCTGAAGTGAATTCTATCCTAGAAATAAAAGTGAAAACCAATTAAAACCATTCTTTTTTTGCAACGGCAAACTTACTGAGTTATTCTTCAGCATTGCTTTCTCTCATTTATCCCAAATACATCAACCAGCAGTATTTATTTTCACTGCTAAGTTGATTTTCAGCATTCTCAAGTGATGTGAAACAATTGATAATTAGGATAGAATTTATAATCTAAAAATGATGTGTTTGCCTTTGAATTACTCATTCATCTATAAGTGTAGCTCATTTATTAGATGAATTCTGTGTTTATTGGATGCAAAAAAGAATAAGACAAAAGCAAAAGAGTATCACCTTAGAGGAAATACATATATATCAAAGATAACTAGCACCAAGTATTTCCTGCTATTTATACTTTCCCAGCAGATTTACTTTCCTAGTTTTTTTTGCCGATGCTTTTACTAAAAGTACTTTGCTTTGTTAGCATTCATGCTACCAAGAGTAAACAGTCAATGATTGTTATTTATAATTATTGTTGTTACTATTTTACTGTTATCACCCGATAAAAGAGATCACTCTGAAGCATATAGGACAAGAGGAAAATCTGTAAACTTTTAGTATATTTACTATACTCTATTTATTATCTATATGTACTATATATATTATACTCTATATACTATATTTAGTATATTTATTATACTCTTTATTATCATCTACACATTAATAATTAAAAGTTGGCTTGTATGAGTTAGTTATGTGTAATGGTTAATGTTTTCAGTAATGTTTCCTTTTGCAGTACAGATGAGAGCCATTTTATCTGTGTTGCCTGGCATTAATGTGCCTTGATGTTTTTAGGGATCTTATCCATAGAACAGCTCATCAGCCGGGTTGGTGTGATTGGAGTGACTCTCATGGCCCTCCTTTCTGGATTTGGTGCTGTCAACTGCCCGTACACTTACATGTCTTACTTCCTCAGGTAACAGAGCGCTTTGCATCCTTTCTTTTTTGCCCCATTACTTCTTGAATATATATGTCATATTATGCCACCATCTTTAAGATTATATATTAGATCTATGACACTGTCTTTTTATTCTTCTCTTCCTCTGTCCCTATGGGCATTGACCTGGAAATCTTTCTAAATAAGTCTTATCACTTGTACTGCTTGCCTTTGCTATTTGTCCTACATTCATTTATATTTGGAATGGCAAATTTCAATCTGACACTCCCCTCCCACTTTTTAAAGGCACATTTCTAGTGACCAGCAGTATAAACCAACCCCAACTTCAGCAGTTTAGTTCCTAGTAGAAGACAATACCAAGTTAATAGTGTGCTTAAACATACATCCTAAACGTCACTGAGCTGAGATCACACCACTGCACTCCAGCCTTGGTGGCAGAGCAAGACTCTTTCATAAATAAATGATGGGTTGATGGGTGCAGCAAAGCACCATGGCATGTATATACTTATGTAACAAACCTGCACGTTTTACACATGTATCCCAGAATTTAAAGTATAATAAAAAATAAAATAAAAATATTTATATATATATATAAATGTCACTGGATCAAAGCTAAGAAAAACTGTAAGAGAGCTGGGTAAATTCCATTTCCCTGAGATCCCAGAGGGTTAGCTATAAGAAATGAGAGCAAAAGCATTTTAGTTTATTATGGTCATTTTACTATTTTCTAGAAAAAAGTAGTGGGTAAAGTTGAAGTCTGTGTGTCTCTCCAGATACCCTGTATCATGCCCAAGAGTGGGACCCCAAAACATTTTGCTAGCAGTTTGTGCTTTTTGTAGGAATGTGACTGACACAGATATTCTAGCCCTGGAACGGCGACTGCTCCAAACCATGGATATGATCATAAGCAAAAAGAAAAGGTAAGATATCAACACTGTAAAACATCTGGACTCTGTTACAATTTCTCAACAAGAAAATTTGACTATGAATTGGTGCTGGCAGGGAATGTTATCTTGTTCATTTTTATTATAAGGTAAAGTACTATCAAAGATTTAGTGTTGGCTGAACACAGTGGCTCACACCTGTGATCCCTGCACTTTGGGAGGCCAAGACGGGAGGATCACTTGAGCCCAGAAGTTCAGGATTAGCCTGGGTAACATAGTGAGACCCCATCCCTTTAAAATAACAATAATAATAAAATTAAAAATATAAAAAAATTTTTTTAAAAGATTTAGTGTTTTGTGTGAAAGAAAATTCTCAAATTCAATCTCATTTCTTGAATTTAGATCATTCTCCTTAGATAAATTAAAATTTGTTTAATTTTTTAAATTGTAAATTGACAAATTATAGTTGTGTATATTTGTGGCATACAAAGTGGAATAATTAAATCAAGCTCATTAACATATCTATCACCTCATGTGCTTTTTTTTTGTGATGAAAACATTTGAAATTTACTCTCATTGATTTTGAAATGTACAATACATTATTATTTATTATATTCATCATGCTGTACAGTATATCGCAAAGAAAAAAAACCTTATTCCTCCTGTCTAACTGAAGCTTTGTACCCTTTGGCCATCATCTCTCCATTCCTCCCACCCATCTAGCCTCTGGTAACCATCATTCTACCCTCTGCTTCTGTTGAGTTCATTGTTTTAGATTCCACATATAAGTGAGAATATGCAGTATTTGTCTTTCTGTGTCCAACTCATTTTGCTTAGCATGGTATTCTCCACTAACAAATGAAAGAATTTCCTTCCTTAAGCCTGAATACTATTCTGTTGTCTATATATGCCATATTTTCTTTATCCATTTTTCTGTTGATGGACATATAGATTGATACCATAACTTGGCTATTGTAAATAATACTGCAGTGAACATGGGTGTACGTATATCTGTTTGACATTTTACTGATCTCATATCTTTTGGGTAAATACTCAGAAGTGGGATTACTGGATCATATAGCAATTCCATTTTCAGTTTTTGTAGGAACCTCCACAGTGTTTTCCATAGTGGTTGTGCTAATTTACATTTCCACCAACAATGTCATAAGGGTTCCCTTTCCTCAGCGTCCACACCAGCATTCTTTATCTTTTGCCCCTTTGATAGTAGTCATTCTGACAGGTACGAGGTGATATCTCATTGTGTCTTAGTTTGCAGTTCCTTAATGGCTAGTATGTTAAACATTATTTGATATATCTATTGGTCATGTGTATGCCTTCTTTTGAGAAATGTCTATTCAGGTTCCTTGCCCATTTAAAAATCAGGTTATTTGTTTTCGTTCTATAGCGTTGTTTGAGGTCCTTATGTATTTTGTATACCAACCCCTTATCAGACATATGGCTTGCAGATATTTTCTTCCAGTCCGTAGGTTGTGTCTTCACTCTGCTAATTGTTTTCTTTTTTGCGCAGAAGCTTTTTATTTTGATGTAATCCCGTTTGTCTATTTTTGCTTTAATTGCTTGCACTTTGGGGATTAAATCTGAAAAGTTATTGTTCAGAGCAATTTGTGTAGTTTTTCCCCTATTTTCTTCTAGTAGTTTTACAGTTTCCAGGCTTAAGTGTTTAGTCCATTTTGAGTTAATTTTTATATATTGAGTGAGATAAGGGTCCAATTTCATTCTTCTGCAGATAGATATTCAGTTTTCCCAACACCATTTAGTGAAAAGACTATCATTTTCCCAGTGTGTGCATGTGGCACCCTTGTCAAAAATCAATTGACCATACATGTGTGGGTTTATTTCTGGGTTCTCTATTCTGTTCCCTTGGTCAATGAGTCTGTGCTTATGCTCGTATCATGCTGTTTTAATTACTATTGCTTTGTAGTATAATTTGAAATAAGATAGTATGATGCCTCCAGCTTTGTTCTTTTGTTCATGATTGCCTTGGCAATTCGGTTTTTTCTGGTTCCATATGCATTTTAGGATTATTTTTTCTATTTCTATGAAAAGTGGCATTGGAATTTTGATAGAGAAGGATTACATTAAATCTATAGATTGCTTTAGGTAGTATGGACGTTTTAACAATACTGATGTTCAACGAACATTCTAATAATGAACCATCCCACTTAAAATAGCTACAAGAAAAAATACTTAGGAAGAAATTTAACCAAGGAGGAAGAAAGACCTGGACACTGAAAACTATAAAACATTAATAGAAGAAATTGTAGAAGACACAAATAATGGAAAGATATTCCATGCTCATAGACTGGTGTGTGACTTTTGTATTTGAGGAATAGAATATTGTCTATTGTCTTGAATTTTTTTTTTTAAGACAGAGTCTCGCTCTGTTGCCCAGGCTGGAGTGCAGTGATGTGATTTCAGCTCACTGCAGCCTCCACCTCCCAGGTTCAAGCAGTTCTCCCGCCTCAGCCTCCCGAGTAGCTGGGATTATAGGCGTGCCACCACACCCAGCTAATTTTTGTATTTTTAGTAGAAAGGGGGTTTCACCATGTTGGACCAGGCTGATCTCAAACTCTTGACCTCAAGTGATCCACCTGCCTTATCCTCCCGAAGTGCTGGGATTACAGGCGTGAACCACCACGCCCAGCCTTATTGTCCTGAATTTTTTCTACCTGGGAGGCTGAGGCAGGAGAATTGCTTGAAACTGGGAGGCAGAGTTTGCAGTGAGCCAAGATTGCACCACTGCACTGCAGCCTGGGGGACAGAACGAGACTCTGTCTAAAAAAAAAGTGAAGTTGTGACCCATGTCAAGTGTGGATGTATACTTTTAAGCCATTTCATACTAATACTGCTAAGGAATTGACTCTGATCTGTACATACTATAGCCCATTTCCCCTATAATGCATTGTCTGGTCAGGATCAGGAATGGTTTGTGGTCCAACAGTAGGTTTTATTAATTTGAGTGGCTCACAGAAGAATCAGCCTCCCAACATGACCCCATTAGCACAGTCCTTTACCCAGTGGAACTAACAGGGCAGATAGACAGCTAACATGACAACACTGGGGCCCTTAGGATTCATACAGTGCCCTTGCCATTTACCACAATATAGAAAAACTGTTTTTGTTGTTTGCAAGTGGTTTTACAAAATAAAAATTTTTTTAATAAAAAAGGAAAACTGTTTTTGCAAACAGTCATAGTTGGGGAGCAGTAGTGACCAGAAAACCATATTTTACCTTAACAGTAGAGGGCCAGTGAGATGACATACAAGAAAAGTAACATTTGTTATATACAAAAAAGTTAATGGTTTAAAGTGGGAGAAGGAAAGAGGCATATGTCTTCCCGTTTGGAACAGTGGAGGAAAAAATGTTAACCTCTACCTTGAATTAGTTTTTCTAGGATCTCTTTGAAATTTTGTAGGGATAGGGGAAGAAACATACTCACTAGTGAAATTTCAGCACCACCCACAGCCACTCTCAAACGATAATAGAGGAAACTTCCAGAAATGACAGTGGAAAGAATTTAAGCCTTTCCTTACAGAAAATCATGAAAACTGGAAAAAATGTTAAAAGCAAGTATTTGAAGTCACTGGAAAATGAACAGAGGCAGGTAGAAATTTGAGAAGAGCATCAGGTAACTATTGCAAGTTTATGGCTTTCTTGCCTGGAAGTGCTCCTCAGCCACCACCCACCCTCCCAGCACCCACTCAAGCGTGCAGATTGATAAAAGTTTAAATCAGCTGAGTAACTGAAAATTTAAAGGGGAAATTTTGGAAATGAGGGAAATGCAGAAGGACTATGATCCAAAATCTCAGTATAAACCCTTCCCAAATCCCTGTATCATCATTAAATAATGTATTTCCATGGTAAATACCAAAGAGCCTGAGGGAAAATAGGCAGAAACTGGAAGAGAGTCTACCCTTGATATATTGAACTGCTTCTTGGTGTGATTTGCAAGGTTGCTGTGCCTTTGATTGAGTGCATTTTCTGAGCTATGTGCAGGTTGAACACACAGCTTGGATGACAGAAAGTGAAAGCCTTACTGGCTTGAGGTGTCAGAGGGTAGAACTCAAGACTGGCAAAGCAATTGAAAATTTAAGAGAGATCCCTAGAAGCAAAAGATCCACAGAGAGGATAAGCCCTAAAATATGACTATAGAATCTGTCCAGACTACCACTACCCTATACAAGCTCAAGCTCAGTGGAGACTGTCAGGGAGTTAGGCTAAAAAAGGAGAAGCTAGAAACCAGGAAACTGAGCAGAAACATTAGCTGCTGCAGGTATGACAGATTTCACAGTTTGAGTCTAAGTAAATAAACTGCTTACTAGTACCAAAAAATTAACAGTTCTCAGAAAAACAAAACAGATTCCAAAGTCACTACAACATATTACCTTCAACTAAAACTTGCTAGACATATAAAGAAACAAGACTATATAACCAACGTTCAAGATAAAAAGCAGCCAATAGACACTAACTCCAAGTGGATCCAGATTATAGATTTAACAAAGACTTGAAAGTAACCATTACAAATATATTCAAAAAAGTGAAGGAAAGCATGATACAAGTGAAAAGAGAGAATCCCAACAGAGAAATGGAAACTTTTAAAAAACAACAAAATAGAAATCCAAAGACTGAGAACTACAGTAACTGAAATAAAAATTTTACTAGGCTGGCTTAACAGGAGAATTGAGATGACAGAAGAATCAGATCAATAAAAATTCAGACTGGGCATGGTGGCTCATGCCTGTAATCCCAGCATTTTGGGAGGCCGAGGTGGGTGGGTCACCTGAGATTAGGAGTTCGAGACCAGCCTGGCCAACATAGTGAAACGCTGTCTCTACCAAAAATACAAAAATTAGCTGGCGTGGTGGCACGTGCCTGTAGTCACAACTACTTGGGAAACTGAGGCAGGAGAATCTCTTGAACCCAGGCGGCAGAGGTTGTAGTGAGCCGAGATCAAGCCACTGCACTCCAGCTTGGGTGACAGAGCGAGACTGTGTCTTAAAACATAAAATAAAAAATGAGATAGATTAATAGAAATTATTTAATCTGAAGAATAGAGAGATAAAAGATTGAAGAAAAATGGCCAGGTAATCCCAGCACTTTGGCAGGCCAAGGCAGGTGGATCACTTGAGGTCTGACCAACATGGCGAAACCCTGTCTGTACCAAAAATTTAAAAATTAGCTGGGCGTGGTGGTAGGAGCCTGTAGTCCCAGCTACTCAGGAGGCAGAGGCAGGAGAATGGCTTGAACCTGGGAGGCGGAAGTTGTAGTGAGCTGCAATCTCACCACTGCACCCCACCCCAGGTGACAGAGCGAGACTGTCTCAAAAAGAAGAAAAAACAAACAAATATTTTTTTAAAAAAAGATTGAAGAAAAATGAACAAAAGTCTCAGTAGGAGACAATATCAAGCAGTCCAACATTATTATGGTTGGAGTTCTAGAAGAAAAGGAAAGGGGCAGAAAAAGTATTTAAAGAAATACCAGCCCAAAACATAAGAAAACTACACCTACGTGTATATATAGTGAAACTGCTAAAAGACAAAAATAAAGAGAAAATCTTGAAAGCAGCAATGGAAAACAAAAGTAATGGTTATTCAGCAACATTGTAGAATATTAAAAAAACATACAAAAATCAATTGTAGCCAGGAGCAGTGGTACATGCGCCTGACCAGCTACTCAAGAGGCTAAAGCAAGAGAATTGTTTGAGCCCAGGAGTTTGAATGCAGCCTGAGAGCAATATAACAAGACCCCGTCTTGAAAATCAAATTTTTTTAAATCAATTGTCTTTCTATAAGCTAGCAATGGACATGTGGACATCAAATGTTTAAATACACTACTTACAATCACTCACAAAATGAAATACCTAGGTAGAAGTCTAACAAAACATGTATACAGGACCATTTGCTGAAAATTATAAAACTAATGAAAAAAATCAAAGAAGATACAAATAAATAGACATACCATGTTAATAGATTGGGAGACTCAACATAGTAATGATGTTAATTCTCCCCAAATTGATATACAAATTTAATGTTATTCATTTCAAAATCCCAGCAAGATTTATTTGTAGATATACACAAAACTATTCTTTTTTTTTTTTTTTTTTTTGGAGACGGAGTCTAGCTCTGTCGCCCAGGCTGGAGTGCAGTGGCGCGATCTCAGCTCACGGCAAGCTCCGCCTCCCGGGTTTACGCCATTCTCCTGCCTCAGCCTCCCAAGTAGCTGGGACTACAGGCGCCCGCCATCTCGCCCGGCTAGTTTTTTGTATTTTTTAGTAGAGACGGGGTTTCACCGTGTAGCTCAGGATGATCTCGATCTGCTGACCTCGTGATCCACCCGTCTCGGCCTCCCAAAGTGCTGGGATTACAGGCTTGAGCCACCGCGCCTGGCCCACAAAACTATTCTAAAATTTGTACAGAAAGGCAAAATAACTAGAATAGTTAATACAATTTTTAAAAAGAGCAATATGAGAGGAATTTGTCTACCTGATCTTAAAACATATTATTTAGCTACAATAATCAAGACTGTGGTACTGGTAAACATAGATCAGTGGAACAGAAAAGAGAACCCAGAAATACACATGGCCAGGCACAGTGGCTCACGCCTATAATCCAAACACTTTGGGAGGCTGAGGCAGGTAGATCACCTGAGGTCAGGAGTTTGAGACCAGCCTGACCAATATGGCGAAACCCTGTCTCTACTAAAAATACAAAAATGAGCTGGACATGGTGGCATGCGTCTGTGGTCCCAGCTTCTTGGGAGGTTGAGACAGGAAAATTGCTTGAATCCAGGAGGCGGAGGTTGCAGTGAGCTGAGATTGCTCCACTGCCCTCCAGCCTGGGCAACAGAGCAAAACTCCGTCTCAAAAAAAAAAAAAAAGAAAGAAAGAAATACACAAATACGCCCAGCTAATTTTTGACAGAGATGCAAAAGTTCAGTGGAGGAAAGATAGCCTTTCACCAAATGGTGCTAGAGCAATTAGGCATCCATAGGTTAAAAAAATGAATCTAAATCTAAGTCTTACACCTTATATAAAATTAAAACAGGCAGGGCACAGTGGCTCACACTTGTAATCCCAGCACTTTGGGAGGCCGAGGCAGACGGATCACTTAAGGTCAGGAGTTCAAGACTAGCCTGGTGAACATGGCGAAACCCCCCTCTACTAAAAATACAAAAAATTAGCCAGGTGTGGTAGCGGGCACCTGTAATCCCAGCTACTGAGGAGGCTGAGGCACGAGAATTGTTTGAACCCTGGAGGTGGAGGTTGCAGTGAGCCGAGATCCACCACTGCCTTCCAGCCTGGGCAACAGAGCAAGACGCCATCTCAAAAAAAAAAAAAAAATTAAAACAGATAATAGACTAAAATGTAAAACTATAAAACTTTCAGAAAAAAAAAAAAAAAACAGGAGAGAATCTTTGGAATCAAGGGCTAAGCAAAAAGTTATTTACTTGATACCAAAAGTAAAATCCATAAAAGGAAAAATTGATAAATTGGACTCCATCAAAATTTAACACTTTTGCTCTGTAAAAGACTGTTAAGGCCGGGTGTGGTGGCTGACACCTGTAATCCCAGCACTTTGGGAGGCCAGAGTGGCTGGATCACAAGGTCAGGAGTTTGAGACCAGCCTGGCAAAGATGATGAAACCCCATCTCTACTAAAAAAAAAAAAATAATTTGCCAGGCATGGTGGCGGGCGCCTATAATCCCAGCTACTTGGGAGGCTGAGACAGGAGAATGGCTTGAACCTGGGAGGCAGAGGTTGCAGTGAGCCAAGATGGAGCCACTGCACTTTAGCCTGGGCAACAGAGCAACACTCCTTCTCAAAAAAAAATAAAGACTGTTAAGTGCATGAAAAGATAAGCTACCACTGGGAGAAAATATTTGCAAGCCACTTATTTGAGAAAGCACTAGTATCTAGAATAAAAAACATTCAAAGCTTACATTAAAAAAAAAGCAGTGCAGTTAGAAAATAAGCAAAAATGATGAACGTTTTATTGTAGAGGATATACAAATGGCACATAACTGCATGAAAAGGTGTTCAACGTTGTTAGCCAATATGGATTCAACGTTATTAGCCATTATGGATATGCCATTAAAACCACATTGAGATATCACTACACACCTGTCAGAATGGCTAAAATAAAAATTAGTGACAATACCAAATACTAATAAGAATGCAGAGCAACTGGATCACTCACACATTGCTGGCATCCATGTAGAATGGTATAGTCCCTCTGGAACACATTTTAGCTCTTTCTTTAAAAGTTAAACATGCAGTTAACACACCCTAACAATTGCACTCCAGGGCATTCATCCAGAGAAATGAAGATTTATGTTCACACAAAAAAATGTACTTGAATGTTTATAGCAGCTTTATTCATAGTAGCTCCAAAACTGGAAACAAATGAGATATTCTTCAGTGGGTGAATGGTTAAACAAACTGTGGTACATTCATGCCATGGAATACTATTTGGCAGGAAAAATGAACAAGCTATTGATACACACAACAACCTGGATAAATCTAGAAAATTATGCTGAGTGAAAAAAGAATCCCCAAATAATATATACTGTATGATTCTAGTTATATATACATTTTTGAAATGACAAAATGGCAGAAATGGAGAACAGATTCATGGTTGCCAGAGTTAAGGAATTGGAGGTGGGAGGGAGATAAGCTGTATAGGTGCAGCCTGAAGGATCCTTGTAGTGATGGAAATGTCCTGTATTGTGACTCTATCAGTGTCAGTGTCCTGGTTGTACTAGAGCTTTGCAAGGTGTTTCAGTTGAGGAAATCTGGGTAAAGGGTACATAGAATCTCTCTGTGTTTTTTCTCAAAACCACATTATGAATCTACAATTATTTCAAAAGTTTAAAAAAAAATAATGGCTGACTTCCTACTAGAAACAGCAAAGACCAGAAAATAATTGACTGATATTTAAACCACAATAGACATTTTTTAGCTTCTTTTCTTGTACACTACCACCAAACCTCAGCCTAGTGCATATGTTTTTCCATATTAGGAACTTTTAAATGACATTGGGCTAATAACAAATAGATAATTTCTTGTAAGCTACCCTTGTTATAAAGAGTCAATAGTGATGTTGATAGTAAAGAAAAGTTGAAGATGGAGGTGATCTAATTCTATAGTACCTCATATTGTTGGGGGTTTTTAAATTTCTTTTCACATTTCAGAAGGTTTAATATTGTTACCTTCTTAAATATATGATCATTTCTTTTTCATCTACAATTCACTTGATAAGAGCAAAATTGGTTTAGAATTAATAGATTCTTGGTGCAATTGAAAGTAAAAGTGAATTGTTTAAAACAAGGCCGTGCTTGTCTATGTGCCTCTAACTTTCACTTCTAGTGATTATACTTCTTTGCCTATTATGAGACCACAGCACAGTGTCAGTCACCTTTACGTACTCAATCGATTCCACTCCACAGCCAGTCATTAGTGTTTGTTGTATTGTAGACACTGAAAATAAGAACAGTAGAAATGAGCTCTGTGCTTCCTCTCTCACAACTGCCTCCTTTAATCCTGCATGTTAAGCTGAAATGAACTATTAAATGAATGGAATAAAACCCTTGCTTTCTTTATGTATGTGTTCTAGCTTTTTCAACTATGAAAATATAAAAACCTAGAATTACTAAGCCTGAATCTTACCAGTCAGAATCTCCCTAGGTCTGAGCCTCTTCTTGGTTGTTTATTACATCTTCCCAAAATGGTGAGTGATAGTAGATGTGCAGTTAGAAGAAAGGCAGAAAGAGCTAAAAGAGCTGTGTTTCGTTCACTCAGTATCCAGGCAAAGGTCATTTTCAAAAGGAAACAGTTAAGTCAACATGGCTGACATTCTTTCTTGTTAATATCATTTTAGCTAATGACTCAAAGAATTTCACCCATAGAAATATCATTTGATCTTTGGTACCATTGGTGCTGTTTGTATTAGTCCCAGGCATAAAAACCAATGCTGCTTCTTGCTCTTCACCGTTTTTATCTTTTGCCTCCCAAAAATATCCACCTTGAGTTACATTTTTCTTTGGTCCTGCTACTCTATTTTTGTTAGACTCATCCTAGTTCATTTTATGCCTGTAGGCCTTGGCCCATTAAACCCTTTAAATAATCAATTATGTACAAATGATCTTTTTTTTGATCCTCACGAGGACCCTGTTAATACCTTTGTGGTGGGTTGGGATATGCCAGCAGCTACCGCTGTACCAGTCGGTCCTCCACAGACTGAGAGGACAAAGAGTGATACGTTTCCTGTTGATTTATTCAGCCATAGGACAGATTACAGAAGGTGAGGGTATTGGACTTAGAGACTAATATTTTAGACGGGTTTATGCAACTTTGCTATTTTTTTTTTTCCTTTTGTCTGCCTTTGAAAAAGAAGGAAGAAAACATGTATTTCGTTTCTAACTCTGTATTTGGTCCTTTAGTTAGGTATGTTAGCTGTTTTCTTTTGTTTGTTTTTTGTTTATTTTTTGAGATAGAGTCTCACTCTGTCACCCGGGCTGGAGTGCAGTGGCGTGATCTCAGCTCACTGCAACCTCTGCCTCCTAGAGTCACACAGTTCTCCTGCCTCAGCCTCCCAAGTAGCTGGGATTACAAACATGGGTCACCACGCCCAGCTAATTTTTGTATTTTTAGTAGAGACGGGGTTTCACCATGTTGCCCATGCTGATCTTGAACTCCCAACCTCAGGTGATCCACCCACCTCAGCCTCCCAAAGTGCTGGGATTACAGGTGTGAGCCACCACGCCCGGCCAGGTATGTTAGCTGTTTTATTTTGTCTTTAAATGGTAACTGTAGTAATTAAACTATGTATAACACGTTGTAGTTGACAACATGAATTCATATATATTATCTCATTTATCTTCACAACCATCCAGAGATGAGGAAATGAAAACTCTTTTTTTTTTTTGAGACAGAGTCTCGCTCTGTCGCCCAGGCTGGAGTGCAGTGGCCGGATCTCAGCTCACTGCAAACTCCGCCTCCTGGGTTTACGCCATTCTCCTGCCTCAGCCTCCGGAGTAGCTGGGACTACAGGCGCCTGCCACCTCGCCCGGCTAGTTTTTTGTATTTTTTTTTAGTAGCAATGGGGTTTCACCGTGTTAGCCAGGATGGTCTCGATCTCCTGACCTCGTGATCCGCCCGTCTCGGCCTCCCACAGTGCTGGGATTACAGGCTTGAGCCACCGCGCCCGGCCAAAAACTCTTAAGACCTCCCAGCTTCCAAGTGGCAGAGCCAGTCCTCAAATTTATTGCCTAGCCCAAATTCTGTTCTTCACCCAGGCCACATTGTTTCCACATAGTTTCCCTTCAGTTGTAAGTAGTGGAAAAGTAGGACTCCAGAATCAATATCCTTCCAGAAACAGCTCAGTACATGAGAGGCAGTTGTGAGACTGGAAAGTGGATGGGACTAGACTGTGAGGGTCCATGCTTCCTTGCTGAGGCTTTATATTTTCTTTCATTTCAGGATGGCAATGGCACGGAGAACAATGTTCCAGAAAGGGGAAGTGCATAACAAACCATCAGGTTTCTGGGGAATGATAAAAAGTGTTACCACTTCAGCACCAGGAAGTGAAAGTATCCTTTGTCTCTCTACTTGATTCTTTTTCTCAACTCTGGACCAAGAGCAAAAGAAAACTGTAGTATTGAGGTAGTCCCTTCTAAGGTACCTGACTGCATCAGAGTCCAAACTCCTAAGAGCTACTAGGCTTAGGAAATACCATGTGTACAGTCATCTTTCCAACACCCGCACAAGATCATAAAATCATTGTCTTTGAGCTGAAGCAGTCTTAAAAAGTCAGTCTTTCCATTTTACAGATGAGAAAATAGACCCAGAGAGGTTAAGTCACACAGTGGTTTGTGGCAAAGCTAGAAACGTAACTGTGATCTCCTCTTCATAGTTCTTTCCACTACACTATTACATTTCTCAACTCTGAAAAACCACCATAAAGCATAATGGCTACCTAAAATAAATGGCTTGTATATGGGATGGTAAAGGCCCATTTCTAAAGTAATTAGTATTCCTAAACAATTTTTAAGTAGCTCTGCTTTTCCAGCAACATTTTGGTTTAAAGAATCAAGGAGAGGCTGGGCGCAGTGGCTCATCCCTGTAATCCCAGCACTTTGCAAGACTGAGGTGGGCAGATCACTTGAACCCAGGAGTTCAAGACGAGCCTGGGCAACATGGCAAAACCTCGTCTCTACAAAATATGCAAAAATTAGCCAGGCCTAGTGGCATGTGCCTGTAGTCCCAACTACTACAGGAGTCTGAGGTGGGAGAATTGTTTGAACTTAGGAGGCTGAGGTAGCAGTGAGCCCAGATCGTGCCACTGTACTCCTGCCTGGGCAACAGAGCTATACCCAGTCTCAAACTAAGAAAGAATAAAGGGGATTTGATTAATAGATTAATAAATTGTTCTTTCCTGACTGGTTTGATGTTGAACTACTTCCCAAATTATGTAACCAAATTTCTGTGTGGCTCTGGCACTATTAGGTCGAAATTTTGGGGAACTAAACATAAGATAGCATACTCCTGTTTCCTTCTCTGTCCCAGGGAAATACAAATTCCCTTTTGCCCCAATTACAGAAAGATGTCTATTCTTGCTACAAATTATGATTTATGTCCTGGTGTCAAATGAAGGTAAGAATAAGATCAAAGAAAGGCAAGATGATTGTGGAAGAGAAAGAAAAAGGATTAATTTAGATTTATTTAATCAAGAAACTTTTATTTTGTATCTCCTATTTCCAGGCCGAGTGCTAAATAATAAAATGATGACTAGAGTACAGCCTTTCTCCTCAAGGAGCTTACCCTCTAATCATGGGAGAGACAGACATGTAACTAGTTAAACCATATTGTTTGGTGGCCTGAACCGTGCCAGTAGTAGCCTCTATTTAAGAAGGAACTGAAGGGCACTTACTGATTTGGATAATAGTGGGAAAAATCAGAGAGGAGAGAGTGTTTGGATTGAAGTATGTGCTTCTGTTTTAGAAGGGGCTATATTTACTGTATTTATTACTTAAAAGTTCATAAAAGCCAATAATATGGGTTTGAGCTGTGTTAGTGATGAGTCAACAAACATATCAGGATTATTTAACCTCCCTGAGTCCCTGTTCTGTAAATGGGAGAATAATAACTCTACCTGATTTAGTTCTTGGAAAATAACATAGTGTAATGGAAAGAGCAGGCTTTGGAGGAAAAGAGGATCTGACTTTGCATCTCTATCAATTAATCGTGTGACTTTGAGCAAGTTATTTAACTCTCTGAGCCTCACTTTCCTTATGTGCAAAATGGATAACACCATGGGATAAGACAATCCCATGAAGATAAGATATAAAAGAAGATAATGTTTGGAAAGAAGGTAATGTCTGTAAATCCTAGCCTATATTAGAACACAGTAAAGTATAAGTTCCCTTTTCTAACATTATAGTTATTCAGATAATGTAGGACACAGCTATGCTTTATTAGAGGTGTTATTATTATGTAACTATTTACAATCTTGAACATTACATTTGACTTAATCTAACTAGATAAATCAAAAAACAAATGAAACCATCTGTTTGAGCCGCTTGACTTAAGAGAAACTGAGTGGTAATTGTTTGGTGGTGATGCTCTTGATGGAGAAGCTTTTACACACCTGCGTCAGAGGTTGGGAAAGTTGCTCTGAAGTAGCACTGCTGGCTGTGAAACAGGAAATTGAGAACACAGGCAATTCCTGGAATCCACTATGGGAAAAACCAGAAGTATATGCTTTCTCATTGCCATTTCTTGAAATTCCTATGTGATTTAAACCTTGATGCCCGTTCTGTATCAGATCTTACTCTTATTCAACAGGAAGTGGATGCTTTGGAAGAACTAAGCAGGCAGCTTTTTCTGGAAACAGCTGATCTGTATGCTACCAAGGTACAGAGCAAGGAAACTGAAGTGTGGTTTTTACCATTATGATTAAAGAGAGAACAAGACTAAATGGCTTTTTAGGTTTCTCTGTGGCCAAGCAAGAGATACCTCACAGCTTCAAATCAGCCAGGAAGCATTAGGGATAAGGGATCTTCACTCTTCATGAAATTGCTCCTATCACTAGCAAAATCCTTAATGGAACACTCTCAATAGTAGCAGTTGGTGGGATAGTCAGAAGAGGCTTTTCAACATTTAGGAAGGTGGCATGTACCACCTCCTACTAACCTGGGGTAAAGATGGTAGCTACTTTTATTCCTTTATAAGTTAGTGATATTTTAAGAGCAGTAGACACCTATCTGCCATGGATGGCCTAGCCCTGTTTTAAAGGATCCAGATCAGTAAGTGTGGAAACTGCAAGAAGTAACTTTCTTATGTACACCTAAAATAAAATATAATTTAAATATGCAAAATCTGTTAGTGAAGATTGCAAACTTTTAATTCTTTTTTAGGATAACTTTACAGGAGTAACCTTATAGGATAGAAGTTAACATAGGCTTTGGAAACATAGACCTGAGCCTACTCACCAGCTGTATGACTTTGAGCAAGTTATCAAACCTCTCAAAGCCTCAATTTTCTCATCTGTAAAATTAAGATAATAGAACATATCTCACAAGAGTTGTATGAAGATTAAGTGGATAATGCATGTAAGATGTTTATTCCAGTCTCTGGCTAAAAGTAAGCATTCAACAAGTATTGGCCATAACTACTATTATTAGTTTAATATTATTACAGTGTATGGTAAAATTAATTTTTTTTACTTAGCCTGAGCAGTGATTCATAGAGGGAAGAATACTTGTGTTGAATATAAATTTATATTTTGCTGAGAACCATGTTTTGTGTTTGTTTTCCCCCAGGAGAGAATAGAATACTCCAAAACTTTCAAGGGGAAATACTTTAATTTTCTTGGTTACTTTTTCTCTATTTACTGTGTTTGGAAAATTTTCATGGTAAGTATGTTATTTTTAATTGTCAGAATTTAGATGTTTTTTCCTAGTAATGGCAGGGAGATAAGAGTGGATTTGACTGATATATTGAACTAAATTCCAAATGTGATTGAGTCAGCAGAGAGCATGATCTTTCACATCTCTGGGCTTCATTCGTTATCCTCTCTCCTTTTTAGATTACATAGAAAAGGGAGGTTGCATTTTTCTTCGGTCAGAAATTGTTAATAAGGCCTTATTTTATGAAATATCTAAATTGAGGCCGGGCATGGTGGCTCATGCCTGTAATACCAGCACTTTGGGAGTCCAAGGCAGGCATATCATCTGAGGTCAGGAGTTCGAGAACAGCCTGACCAACATGGTGAAACCCCATCTCTACTAAAAATACAGAAATTAGCCAGGTGTGGTGGTGGACACTGTAACCCCAGCTACTCAGGAGGCTGAGGCAGGAGAATTGCTTGAACCCTAGAGGCGGACATTGCAGTGAGCTAAGATTACACCACTGCACTCCAGCCTGGGAACAGAGTGAGACTCTATCTATCCATCTATCTAGAGAGAGAGAAAGAGATAAACAATCCTTACTTTACATTCTCCTTTCTGTGTTACCCATGAGCACATGACTGTATATAACCTCAACTTCTACCTTCAGCTCAGAATTTACTTGTCCTTTTTAATAATGTGTATACCTAAAAAATTAAGTTCACAATAAATTCTAAAATGTATTTCCATAGATAAATTCATTTGCTGTACATATAACTCTAATTCTTTTGTGGTTTTCTCATAATATTTTTTATGTACAGTATTTATCTTTACCTCTGACTCAGGTACTAATGGATTTCAATGTGATTACAGAAAAGGCTGATTTGACTTCCTAGTTTGATGACTTTCCTGCTAGGTTTGTATTTGTGCAAAGAGGAGTTTTGTCAGCTTGTTAGTTAATTTTGATCAATGTAGATGAATGAGGATTTTCATTATATAAAGGATCTAGTGTTATAATCAATTGATGTCAGTACTACTCAGATGACATTTTAAAATCTGGATTCATTCAGTGGGAGAGAATGAATGAAGATAGTATGTTCAGTTAGCAAAGCTACTAAAAGGTATTTTCCTAAGATGCAGCCTTTAGGGAAGCATGTCTTTTTTTGTTTTCTTGTTTCGTTTTGTTTTGTTTTTAGATGGAGTCTCACTCTGTCACCCAAGCTGTAATGCAGTGGTGTGATCTCGGCTCACTGCAACCTCCGCCTCCTGGGCTCAAGCAATTCTCCTGCCTCAGCCTCCCAAGTAGCTGGGATTACGAGCACGCACCAACATGCCTGGCTAACTTTTTTGTGTTTCAGTAGACACAGGGTTTCACCATGTTGCCCAAGGTGGTTTCTAACTCCTGAGCTAGGCAATCTGCCCACCTCAGCCTCCCAAAGTGCTGGGACTACAGGTGTGAGCCATCGCACCTGGCCTAGGGAAGCATGTCTTTTTTTGGGGGCAGGGTGGGAGATGGAGTCTCGCTCTATCACCTAGGCTGGAGTGCAGTGGCACGCTCTCGGCTCACTACAACCCCTCCGCCTTCTGGATTCAAGTGATTCCCCTGCCTTAGCCTCCCGTTTCGGGGAACCAGCCCCTGATTTTTCAACGTAGGTTCTTTTCTATTTTCCGTAAGTGTCAGCTGGTCTGAGAAATAAAGGGAAAGAGTACAAAAGAGAGAAATTTTAAAGCTGGGTGTCCGGGGGAGACATCACATGTCAGCAGGTTCTGTGATGCCCCCTGAGCCGCAAAACCAGCAAGTTTTTATTAGTGATTTTTAAAGGGGAGGGAGTGTACAAATAGGGTGTGGGTCACAGAAATCACATGCTTCACAAGGCAGTAAAATATCACAAGGCAAATGGGAGCAGGGTGAGATCACAGGACCGGGGCGAAATTAAAATCGCTAATGAAGTTTCATGTCCCACTGGACACGCGTTGTCACTGATAACATCTTATCAGGAGACAGGGTTTGAGAGCCAACAACCAGTCTTGACTAAAATTTACTAGGCAGGAATTTCCTCATCCTAATAGGTCTGGGATCCCTACGGGAGATTGGGGCTTATTTCATCCCTTATCTGCAACCACATAAGACAGACACTCTCAGAGCAGCCATTTTAGAGGCCTACCCCTGGGAATGCATACTCTTTCTCAGGGCTGTTCCTTGCTGAGAAAAAGAATTCAGCAATATTTCTCCTTTTCGCTTTTGTAAGAAGAGAAATATGGCTCTATTCCACCCGGCTGTCAGGCAGTCAGACGTAACGGTTATCTCCCTTGTTCCCTGAACATCGCTGTTACCTGTTCTTTTTTTAAGGTGCCCAGATTTCATATTGTTTAAACACATGTGCTGCCGGGCGCAGTGGCTCAAGCCTGTAATCCCAGCACTTTGGGAGGCCAAGACGGGCGGATCACGAGGTCAGGAGATCGAGACCATCCTGGCTAACACGGTGAAACCCCGTCTCTACTAAAAAATACAAAAAACTAGCCGGGCGAGGTGGTGGGTGCCTGTAGTCCCAGCTACTCGGGAGGCTGAGGCAGGAGAATGGCATAAACCCGGGAGGCGGAGCTTGCAGTGAGCTGAGATCTGGCCACTGCACTCCAGCCTGGGCGACAGAGCGAAACTCCGTCTAAAAAAAAAAAAAAAAAAAAAACACATGTGCTTTATGAACAATTTATGCAGTTAACGCAATCATCAGAGTCCTGAGGCGACATACATCCTCAACTTACGAAGATGACAGGATTAAGAGATTAAAGTAAAGACAGGCATGGGAAATCACAAGTGTATTGATTGGGGAAGTGATAAATGTCCATGAAATCTTCACAATTTATGTTCTTCTGCCATGGCTTCAGCCGGTCCCTCCATTCAGGGTCCCTGACTTCCTGCAACACTCCCAAGTAGCTGGGACTACAGGTGCACGCCACAACGCCTGGCTAATTTTTTGTATGTTTAGTAGAGATGGGATTTCACCATCTTGGCCAGGATGGTATCCATCTCCTGAACTTGTGATCCACCTGCCTCAGCCTCCCAAAGTGCTGGGATTACAGGCGTGAGCCACTGCGCACAGCCAGCATGTCATTTTTTAACAGGTTTATTGGGGTATAACTGATACATAAACCAAACATATATTTATGTACAACTGGGTACATTTTGACATACATATATACCTATGCAACAACCATCATCACAGTCAAAACAGAGAACACATCCATCCATCACTGCCATAAGATTCCTGGTGTCCCTTCATAATGCCTCTCTCCCACACCTCTAGTCCCCAGACTGCCAATCTGCTTTCTCTCATTATATATTATTTTGTATTTTCTAGAATGTTATGTAAGTAGAATCCTACAGTATGTATCCTTTTTCTGTCTGGCTTATTTTACTCAGCATGATTATTTTAGATTTTATCCATGTTATGATGTGTATCAGTAGTTTATTCCTTTGTATTGCTGAGTAGTGTTTCCATGGTTTGGATGTGCCACAATTTTGTTTGTCCATTCATCCGATGATGAATATTTAGTTGTTTCCAATTTGGAGATATTACAGATAAAGTTGCTGTGAACGTTTGTGTACAATTTTGTGTATAGACATGTGCTGTCTTTCTCTTGAGTAGGCACTTAGGAGTGGAATGTCTGGATCATATGGCAGATGTAATGTTTAACTTTAGAAGAAACAGACAACTCTTTTCCAAAAAAAATTGTATCATTTACATTTCTGCCTGCACTGTGTATGAGTTTCATTTGTTCCACATCCTCACCAACACTCTATATGGCCAGTCTCACTAATTTTAGACATTCTGATAGATATGAAGTGATATTGCATTGTGGTTTTAATTTATATTTTCTTAATATCTAATGATATTGAGCATCTTTTCATGTGCTTATTTTCCACCGATTTTTTTTTTTTTTTTTTGGTGAATTATCTGTTCAAATCTTTTGCCAATTTTTTTTAAATTTTAAGTTCTGAGGTACATGTGCAGGATGTGGAAGTTTGTTACATAGGTAAGTATGTGCCATGGTGATTTGCTGCACCTCTCAACCCATCACCTAGGTATTAAGCCCAGCATCCATTAGCTATTTTCCCTGATGCTCTCCCTCCCCAGCCCTCGCTGTGTCTGTGTGTTCACATTGTTCAGCTCCCACTTATAAGTGAGAACATGTGGTATTTGGTTTTCTGTTCCTGCATTAGTTTGATGAGGATGATGGCTTCCAGCTCCATCCATGTCCCTGCAATGGACATGATCTCATTACTTTTTATTGCAGTATAGTATTCCATGGTGTATATATACCACATTTTCTTTATCCAGTCTATCATTGATGGGCATTTGGGTTGATTCCAAATAGCCCATTCTTTGCTGTTGTCAATAGTGCTGCAATGGATGTACATGTGCATGTATCTTTATAATGGAATGATTTATATTCCTTTGGGTATATACCCAGTAATGGGACTGCTGGGTCAAATGGTACTTCTGGTGCTGGGTCTTTGAGGAATCACCACACTGTCTTCCAAAATGGTTGAGTTAATGTACATTCCCACCAACAGTGTAAAAGCATTCCTATTTCTCCGTAGCCTCACCAGCATCTGTTGTTTCTTGACTTTTTAATAATTGCCATTCTGACTAGTGTGAGATGGTATCTCATTGTGGTTTTGATTTGCATTTCTCTAATGATCAGTGATACTGAGCTTGAGCTTTTTTCATACGTTTGTTGGCTGCATAAATGTCTTCTTTTGAGAATTGTCTGTTCATGTCCTTTGCTTACTTTTTAATGGGGTTGTTTGATTTTTTCTTGTAAATTTGTTTAAGTTCCTTGTAGATTCTGGATATTAGGCCTTTGTCAGATGGATAGATTGCAAAAGTTTTCTCCCATTCTGTAGGTTGTCTATTCACCCTGATGATAGTTTCTTTAGCTATGCAGAAGCTCTTCAGTTTAATTAGATCCCATTTGTCAAGTTTTGCTTTTGTGGCAATTGTTTTTGACATTTTTGTCATGAAACCTTTGCCTGTTCCATGTCCTGAATGGTATTACCTAGATTTTCTTCTAGGGTTTTTGTAGTTTTGGGTTTTACATTTACATCTTTAATCCATCTTGAGTTAATTTTTGTGTAAGGTGTAAAGAAGGGTTCCAGTTTCAGTTTTGTGCATATGGCTAGCCAGTTTTCCCAGCACCATTTAATAAATAGGGAATCCTTTTCCCATTGCTTGTTTTTGTCAGTTTTGTCAAAGATCAGATGGCTGTAGATGTGTGGTCTTATTTCTGAGTTCTCTATTCTGTTCCATTGGTCTATGTGTCTGTTTTTGTACCGGTACCATGCTGTTTTGGTTACTGTAACCTTGTAGTATAGTTTGAAGTCAGGTAGCGTGATGCCTCCAGCTTTGTTCTTTTTGCTTACAATTGTCTTGACTGTACAGGCTCTTTTTCACTTCCATATTGAATTTTAAAATAGTTTTTTCTAGTTCTGTGAAGAATGTCAATGGTAGTTTAATGGGAATAGCATTGAATTTATAAATTACTTTGGGCAGTATGTCCGTTTTCACGATATTGATTCCTCCTATCAGGGAGCATGGAGTGTTTTTCCATTTGTATGTGTCCTCTCTGATTTCCTCGAGCAGTGGTTTGTAGTTCTCCTTGAAGAGGTCCTTCATTCCCCTTGTTAGCTGTGTTCCTAGGTGTTGTAATGTCTTTGTAGCAATCGTAAATGGGAGTTCATTCATGATTTGGCTCTTTGCTTGTCTGTTGTTGGTGTACAGGAATGCTTGTGATTTCTGCATATTGACTTTGTATCTTGAGACTTTGCTGAAGTTGCTTATCAGTTTAGGTAGCTTTTGGGCTGAGACAATGGGGTTTTCTAGATAGAAGATTATGTCATATGCAAAAAAAAAAATTTGACTTTCTCTCTTCCTATTTGAATACCCTTTATTTCTTTCTCTTGCCTGATTGCCCTGGACAGAACTTCCAATACTATGTTGAGTAAGAGTGGGGAGAGAGGGCGTCCTGTCTTGTGCCAGTTTTCAAAGGGAATGCTTCCAGCTTTTGCCCATTCAGTATGATATTGGCTGTGGGTTTGTTATAAATCGCTCTTATTATTTTGAGATATGTTCCATCAATACCTAGTTTATTGAGAGTTTTTAGCATGAAGGGATGTTGAATTTTATCAAAGGCCTTTTCTGTGTCTATTGAGATAATCATGTGGTTTTTGTCATTGGTTCTGTTTATGTGATGGATTACATTTATTGATTCGTGTATATTGAACCAGCGTTGCATCCTGGGGATGAAGCAGACTTGATCATGGTAGATAAGCTTTTTGATGTGCTGCTGAACTTGGTTTGCCAGTATTTTATTGAGGATTTTTACATCAATGTTCTTCAGGGATATTGGCCTGAAGTTTTTTGTTGTTGTTGTTGTTGTATCTCTGCCAGATTTTGGTATCAGGATGATGCTGGCCTCATAAAATGAGTTAGCGAGGAGTCCCTCTTTTTGTGTTGTTTGGAATAGTTGCAGAAGATATGGTATCAGCTCCTCTTTTTATCTCTGAATTCAGCTGTAAATCCATCTGGTCCTGGGCTTTCCTTGGATGGTAGGCTACTTATTACTGCCCCAATTTCAGAACTCGTTGTGGGTCTATTCAGGTATTCAACTTCTTCCTGGTTCAGTCTTGGGAGGATGTATGTGTCCAAGAATTTATCCATTTCTTCTAGATTTTCTAGTTTATTTGCATAGAGATGTTTATAGTATTCTCTGATGGTTATTTGTATTTCTGTGGGATCAGTGGTGATGTCCCCTTTATCATTTTTTATTGTGTCTGTTTGATTCTTCTTTTCTTCTTTATTAGTCTAGTAGTGGTCTATTTTATTAATCTTTCCAAAAAGTGACTCCTGGATTCATTGATTTTTTTGAAGGGTTTTTCATGTATCTGTCTCCTGCAGTTCCACTGTGACCTTGGTTATTTCTTATCTTCTGCTAGCTTTGGGGTTTGTTTGCTCTTGGTTCTCTAGTTCTTTTAGTCGTGATGTTAGGGTATTGATTGGAGATCTTTCTAGCTTTTTAATGTGGGCATTTAGTGCTATCCATTTCCCTCTTAACACTGCTTTAGCTGTGTCCCAGAGATTCTGGTATGTTGTCTCTTTGTTCTCATAGTGTCACATAACTTCTTGATTTCTTCCTTAATTTCATTATTTACCAAGGAGTCATTCAGGAGCAAGTTGTTCAATTTTCATGTAGTTGTGTAGTTTTTAGTTAGTTTCTTAGTCTTGAGTTCTAATTTGATTGTCCTGTGGTCTGAGAGACTGTTTGATTTCAATTCTTTTGCATTTGCTGAGGAGTGTTCTACTTTCAATTATGTCATCAATTTTAGAGTAAGTGCCATGTGGCACCAAGAAGAATGTACATTCTATTGTTTTTGGGTAGAGAGTTCTGTAGATATCTTATCAGGTCCACTTGATCCAGAGCTGAGTTCAAGTCCTAAATATAGTTGTTAATTTTCTGTCTCAATGATCTAACATTGACAGTGGGGTGTTAAAGTCTCCCACTATTACTGTGTGGGAGTATAAGTCTCTTTGTAGGTCTCTAAGAACTTGTTTTATAGATCTGGGTGCTCCTGTATTGGGTGTATGTATATTTAGGATAGTTAGCTCTTGTTGAATTGAACCCTTCAGCATTATGTAAAGCCCTTCTTTGTCTTTTTTGATCTTTGTTGGTTTAAAGTCTGTTTTGTCAGAAACTGGGATTGCAACCCCTGCTTTTTTTTTTTTTTTTTCTTTCCATTTGCTTGGTAAATTTTCCTCCATCCCTTTATTTTGAGCCTGTGTGTGTCTTTGCAAGTGAGATGGGTCTCCTGAATACAGCATACCAATGGGTCTTGACTCTTTATCCAATTTGCCATTCTGTGTCTTTTAACTGGGGCATTTAGCCCATTTACATTTAAGGTTAACGTTGTTATGTATGATTTGATCCTGTCATCATGATGCTAGCTGGTTATTTTGCAGACTTGTTATTGTAGTTGCTTCATAGTGTCATTGCTTTGTGTACTTCAATGTGTTTTTGTAGTGGCTGGTAATAGTTTTTCCTTTCCATATTTAGTGCTTCCTTCAGGAGTTCTTGCAAGGTGGTGTAAGTTCCCTCAGCATTTGCTTGTCTGGAAAGGATTTTATTTCGTCTTCACTTACGAAGCTTAGTTTGGTCAGACAGGAAATTATGGATTGGAAATTCTTTTCTTTAAGAATGTTGAATATTGGCTTCCAGTTTCTTCTGGCTTGTAGGGTTTCCACTGAGAGGACCACTGTTAGTCTGATGGGCTTCCCTTTGTAGGTAACCTGTCCTTTCTGTCTGGCTGCCCTTAACATTTTTTCCTTCATTTTGACCTTGGAGAATCTGATGATTATGTGTCTTGGGGTTGATCTTCTCATGGAGTATTTTACTGAAGTTCTCTGGATTTCTGAATTTGAATGTTGGCCTGTCTTGCTAGGTTGGAGAAGTTCTGGCCTGTCTTGCTAGGTTGGGGAAGTTCTGGATGATATCCTGAAGTATATTTTCCAACTTGAAATTTGGTTCTGTTCTCCCCATCTCTTCCAGGTACCCTTATCAGCCATAGGTTTGGTATTTTTACATAATCCCATAGTTCTCAGAGGTTTTGTTCATTCCTTTTCACTCTTTTTTCTCTAACCTTGTCTGCCTGTCTTATTTCAGCAAGATAGTCGTCAAGCTCTGAGATTCTTTCCTCTGCTTGGTCTCTTCAGCTGTTGATACTTGTGGTTGCATTGTGAATTTCGCATTGAGTTTTTCAGCTCCATCAGGTTGTTACAGCTCCTATAATGTTTTATCATGGTTCTTGGCTTCTTTGCATTGGGTTAGAACATTACTCCTTTTGTTCAGCGAAGTTTGTTACTGCCCACCTTCTAAAGCCTACTTCTGTCAGTTCATCCATCTCAGCCTCAGCCCAGTTCTGTGCCCTTGCTGGAGAGGTATTGTGAGCATTTGGAGGAGAAGAGGCACTCTGGCTTTTTGAGTTTTCACCATTTTTGTGTTGATTCTTTCTCGTCATCCTCAGTTTATCTACCTTTGATTTTTGAGGATGCTGACCTTTGGATGGGGTTTGTATGGGGTCTTTATTTGTTGATGTTGTTGTTGTTGCTTTCTGTTTGTTTTTAACAGTCAGGCCCCTCTTCTGTAGGGCTGCTGCCATTTGTTGGGGGTGGAATCCATACCCTACTCACCTGGGTCCCTCTTGCATCTGGAGGTATCACCAGTAGAGGCTGCAGAACAGCAAAGATGGCAGCCTGCTCCTTCCTCTGGGAGGAAGCACTGACCTGATGCCAGCAGGAATGGTCCTGTATAAGGTGTCTGGCGACCCCTGGTTGCGAGGGTCTCACCTGGTAAGGAGGCATGGGCTCAGGGACCAGCTTAAGGAAGCACTCTGACTGCCCCTTGGCAGAGCAGGTGTGCTGCACTGAAGGGAATCCCCCTCCTCTGGACTGCCCAGACTCTTCAGAGGCAGCAGGCAGGAAAGACTAAGCCTGCTGAACCACGAAGACGTTAGCCACCCCTACCCCTGGGGGCTCCTTCCCAGAGAGATCAGTTCTGCCCCTAAACCCCTGGAGTTGCTGACATTTCTGCAGGGAGGCCCCGCCTAGTGAGGAGGAATGGATTCAAATCCCACCTGAAGAAGCAGTCGGGCCACAATCTGCCACAGCCACTGTGCTGTGCTGTGGGGAATTCCTCCTGGTCCAAACCACATATTCTTACCAGCACTGGCAGGGAAAAAAGGGCAGACTGGACCCACAGTGATGGCGGCCATCCCGGGAACTTGGTCGTCTTAGGCAATCTCCAGTCTACTGCTATTGGCTGCAACCTCAGTGGCCACTGAGCATCTGGGCAGCTCTGTGCTTGGGATCCAAGGCCCTGTTGGTGTGGGCTCACGAGGGAATCTCCTGATCCAGGTTGCACAGATCTGTGGAAGAAGAATGGTTTCCTTAGGCAGGGTGCCACAATCCCTCACCGCCTTCCTTGGTTGGGGGTGGGAACTCCCCTTGCCCTGTGTGGCTCCCAGGTGGGGCTGTTGCACTACCCTGCTTTTCCTCGCTGTCTGTGGGTCGTGCCCACCACCTAGTCAGTCCCAATGAGAGAACCTGGTTACCTCTGCCTGAAAGTGCAGCATTCACTTGCTGTTTTCATTCTTGATAGAAGCGGCCAACAGCAGCTCCTTCTAGTTGGCCATCTTGGCCCCTTCCGCGACCTTGCCAGTGTTTTAATTAAGTTGTTCCTTTCCCCTGTTCTTCCTTCCTTCCTTCTTATCCTTTTTCTCCTGTTCCTCCTCCAGTCTTATAAAACCTTCAGTACAAAGTTGAATAGAAGTGGTAGGAATAGTCATCCTACCATTATTCCTGATATTAGGGAGATAGCATCCAGTCTCACCATTCATTATGATGTTAGGTTTTCCCTAGATGCCCTTTATCAGGTTAAGGAAGTTCCATTCTAATCATAGTTTATTGAGTATTGTTAGTCATGAAAAGGTGTTGGATTTTGTTAAATGCCTTTTCTGCATCTATTGAGATGATCAAGGTTTTACTTTTTTAGTCTGCTATAGTTATTTACTTAATTTTTGAATATTAAACCAATCTTGCATTCCTAGAATAAACCTCACTTGGTCATGGTAAATTATCATTTTTCTATTTTGTTAGATTCAATTTGCTAAAATCATGTTAAGAATATTTGCATTGTCTGAGCATGTTGGCTCACACCTGTATTCCCAGTACTTTGGGAGGCTGAAGCAGGAGAACTGCTTGAGGACAGGAATTCAAGACCAGCCTGGGCAACATAGCAAGACCTCATCTCAGCAAAACAATAAAAATTAACTGAGTGTGGTGGCGTTCCTGTGTCCCCAGCTACTCAGGAGGCTATGGTGGGAGGATTGCTTGAGCCCAGAAGTTCAAGGCTGCAATGAGCTATTATCACACTACTGCACTCCAGCTTGAGTGACAGAGGGAGACTCTTGTCTCAAAAAAAAAAGAGCCTCCATATGTATGAGGATATTGGACTATAGTTTTCTTTTCTTGTAATGTCTGTATTTGGTTTTGGTGTCAAAGTAATGCTTACTGACCTTAGAGAATGAGTTGAGAAGTACTGCCACATCTTTCAGTTAATGGAAAAGTTTGTGTGGAGTTGTTATTTCTCCCCTAAATGTGTTATAGAGTTTGTCGATAAAGCTGTCTGGGCCTGTAGTTTTCTTTGCAGGAAGATATTTTTAAGTACCAATCTTTTTTTTTTTTTATAAGATACAGGGTTTATGCAGGTTATCTATTCTTGAGTGAGCTCTTGCAATTTGAGTCTTAAGGAATTTGTCTATTTTTATTGAAGTTGTTTATTGGCATGATATTGCTCATAATATTATATTACTATCCTTTTAATATCTAGGACCTGTAGAGACTTCTTTTTTTCATATAACAGGTTTATTGAAATATAATTCTCGTTCAATACAATATACTCATTTAGTGTACAATGCAGTGGTTCTTAATATAGTCATAGTTTTATAACCATTACCACAATTTTTGAACATTTTTATTAAGCCAAAAAGAAATTCTATACTCATTAGCAGTCATTCCCCATTTCCCTCCAATTCCCACTCCCCCAGCCCTTAGCAACCACTAATCTATTTTCTGTCTCTATAGATTTTCCTATTCTGAATCTTTCATATAAATGGAATCACATAATTTATATTGTTTTATGATTGGCTTCTCTCATTTAGCATAATGGAGTTTGGGGGGGCTTTTTAAATGTAATTTTAAAATATATATATTTTTTTTCATAGAGACAGGTCTCACTATATTGTCCAGGCTGGTCTTAAACTCCTGGGCTCAAGTGATCCTCTTGCCTCAGCCTCCCAGAGTGCTGAGCTTACAGGCATGAGCCACTGTACCCAGCCCCAGCATAATGTTTTTAAGGTACATCCATGTCATAGTGTCTTTCAGTACTTCATTCCTGGCCAGGCACAGTGGCTGATTCCTGTAATCCCAACACTTTGGGAGGCTGAGGAAGGAGGATCACTTGAGCTCAGGAGTTTGAGACTATCCTGAGAAACAAAGGGAGACCCCATTCTTTACCCCTCCCTCCCTGACACACACACACACACACAATTAATAGGGCATAAAGGCACAAGCCTGTGGCCCCAGCTACTTGGGAGGCTGAGCGGGGAGGATCGCTTGAGCCTGGGCAGTTGAAGCTGCAGTGAGCCGTGATTGTGCCACCGCACACCAGCAGGCAACAGAGCAAGACTGTCTTAAAAAAAAAAAAATTCATTATTTTCTACGGCTGAATAATATCTGTTTCATTTTATAGATATACCACATTTTTTGTCCATTTATTAGTTGATGTACATTAGGATTGTTTCCACTTTTGGGCCATTATCAATAATGCTGATGTGAACATTTGTGTATAAGTTTTTTGTTTTTGTTTTGAGACAGAGTCTCACTCTGTTGCCCAGGCTGGAGTGCAGTGGGGTGATCTCAGCTCACTTCAACCTCTGCCTCCTGGGTTCAAGCGATTCTCCTGCCTCAGCCCTCTGAGTAGCTGGGATTACAGGTGCGTACCACCAAGCCTGGCTGATTTTTCTATTTTTAGTAGAGTCGGGGTTTCACCATGTGGCCAGGCTGGTCTCAACTCCTGACCTCAGGTGATCCACCAGCCTCAGCCTCCCAAAGTGGGATTACAGCCATGAACCACCGTGCCCGACCTCGTGTATAAGTTTTTATGTGATATATGTTTTAATTTCTCTTACGTGTATATCTAGGGGTAGAATTGCTGTGTCATATGCTAAGTATATGTTTAACCTTTTAATTTATGTATTTATTGAGACAGAGTCTCGCTCTGTCGCCCAGGCTGTAGTGCAGTGGCACAATCTCAGCTCACTGCAACCTTTGCCTCCCAGGTTCAAGCAGTTCTCCTGCCTCAGCCTCCCAAGGAACTGAGATTACAGACACATGCAACCGCGCCCAGCTAATTTTTTTGTATTTTTAATAGAGACAGGGTTTCACCATATTGGCCAGGCTGGTCTTGAACTCCTAACCTCATGATCCACCCGCCTCAGCTTCCCAAAGTGCTAGGATTACAGGCATGAGCCACTGCGACCGGCCTATGTTTAACCTTTTAAAGAACTACCAGACTTTTCCAAAACAGCAGCAACAGTTTACATTCCTGTCAGCAGGGGATGTGTGTTCCTATTTCTCCACATCCTCACCAACTTGTTATTAACTTTTTTATTATAGCCATCCTCATGGGTGTGACAGTGATGTCTCTCTTGTTCTTAATATTGGTAACTTGTGACTTCCCTCTTTTGTCTTTATCAGTCTAGTAGAGTTTATTGATTTTATTGAACTTTTCAAAGAACCAACTTCTGGGTTAGTTTTCTCTCATCTTCTGCTATTTCATTGATTTCTGCTCTGGTCTTTGTTATTTCCTTTCTTCTGCTTATTTTGAGTCTTCTTTTTCTAATTTCTCAAGATGGAAACTAAGATCATTGATTGGAGACCTTTGCTGATACAGGGGTTTTAATGCTATACATTTCTTGCTGTGTACTGCTGTACTAGATCTCACAAATTTTAATGAATTGTATTTCTCATTCAATTCAAAATGCTTTCTAATTTCCCTTTGATTTCTTCTTTGATTCATGGATGATTTAGAAGTGTGTTATAAAATATTGAGGATCTTCCAAATATTATTCTCTAATTGATTTCTAATCTAATTTCATGTGGACTAAGAACATATTTTATATGATATGAATGTTTTAAGTTATTGACTTGCTTTCTGTCCCAGATAGAATATGGTGATAAATGTCCTACATGTATGTGAGTAGAATATGTGAGTAGAATATGTATTCTGCTCTTGTTGGCAGGAGTGTTCTATAAATGTCAATTATGTCAAATTGATTGATGGTATTATTAGAGTTTCTGACTAATTTTATTAATTATTGAGAGAGGGGATCCACCTATTGTTGTGGATTTGTCCATTTCTTTTTTATTTCTATCAGTTTTGCTTTATGTATTTTGAAGCTCTGTCATTAGGTATATAAACATTTAGAATCATTATGTACCCCTTATTGAAATGATCCTGTTATCATTCTGAAATGTCCCTTTTAATGCCTGGCAGTATTTTTGCTATGAAGTCTACTTTGTCTGCCATTAATATAGACATTCTGGCTTTCTTCTAATGATTAGTGTTAGCATAATATATTTTTCCATCCTTTTACTTTTAACCTATTTGTATATTTATTAAAGTGGGCTTTTCGTAAGGAAGATATAGTTGGGTCTTGCATTTTTATCCAATCTAACAATCTCTGCCATTTCGTTGACATGTTTAGACCAAGGATCAGCAATCTATAGCCCACAGGCCAAACCTAACTACTGCCTGCCTTTGGAAATAAAGTTTTATTGGAACACAGCCAAGTCCATTCATTTGTGTATTGTCTGTGGCTGCTGTCACACTCCAGTGGCAGAGTTTGCTCACCTATTATGCAGACCATTTACATTTCATGTGATTATTGATGTGGTTGGATTTTTTTTTATGTGGTTGGATTTTAAACTACTGTGTTGCTATTTCTTTTCATTGGTCCCATCTGTTCTTTTCTCCCTTTTTCCTTTTTTTAAACTGCTGTCTTGGGGATTAATTGGGTATTTTTCATTATTCCATTTGATATCGTTTGTTGACTTATTAGCTATAATTTTGTTTTTATTGTTTTAGTATTTGCTGTTAGAGCATTCAGAAAATAACCACAAGGAATGAGCCTAGGATGTCTTGATTCTCTTAATCTGACTCAGTCTACCAGAATGTTACCTTTCTGGCTCCTGATAAATTAAGGCATAATGCCATAGCTTTATTTCCCTTGACTCTTTACAGAAAAGAAAGATGGAGTAAATAGGGACTTTTGTTTGCCTATATATGAGTATCCAAAATAGATTTCCTATATATGATTTGGATTAAGAGTAGAACTGCATTTTTAGGAACATTGACCTGTAAGATATAGTGATTAATTCATTAGTTTGAGTCACTTTTTGAAATAGTAAGTGATTGTTAAGATGCTCCAATGTAAAAATCTGCATCTTTGCAGGCTACCATCAATATTGTTTTTGATCGAGTTGGGAAAACGGATCCTGTCACAAGAGGCATTGAGATCACTGTGAATTATCTGGGAATCCAATTTGATGTGAGTGTTATATCAAGATTCAAGATGCTGGTTTGTCATGTTTCTTTCTCTTGTATCTGCTATAACTTATTGTTAAGATTCTAATTTGTATGCTTTAGGTACTTGCTTCTGCTTTTGTTCTTCCCATTCTCTTCTGTATATTTTGACATATTCACATGGAAAGTTTTTATATTTTGATGTATTCATATGGAAAATTTGTAAAAGGCCAAGATTCTCTCTTAACATGAAGCCAGAAGTAATGACTGATACTTAATATTGTCAGATGCTGATTATTTCTACAGCTGCTCCTCTGCTTCTCTATAGCCAGCTACCAGTTTACCATCTTCTCCCCACCAAAGTATTCAAATACTTCCCTCTGATTCTTGATGAGCTCTTCAAACGTACAACTTACCTTTGATGCCCCAGTGGAGAATTAACTACTACTTAGTGTTCCGTGTTAGAGCTGAAACGATTTCTGCTGTAAGAAGTGATCTTTATCAATTAATGTGGACCTTGGGCTAAAGATGGTAACTGTCACTTCTGCACAAAGTGGTTTTTTTAAATTGGCTTTTTACTGTTTCATAATACCACTGTCATAAATACACCCTTGTCCTAATTGAAGTTCAGTGTATTTATTCATAAACCAGAACCAATGACTCAGGCTGAATAGCACTTTAATGGTAAGACCAATGTCATATTCTTTTTTTTTTTTTTTTGAGACGGAGTCTTGCTCTGTTGCCCGGGCTGGAGTGCAGTGGCCAGATCTCAGCTCACTGCAAGCTCCGCCTCCCGGATTTACGCCATTCTCCTGCCTCAGCCTCCTAGGTAGCTGGGACTACAGGCGCCTGCCACCTCACCCGGCTAGTTTTTTGTATTTTTTAATAGAGACAGGGTTTCACAGTGTTAGCCAGGATGGTCTCGATCTCCTGACCTCGTGATCCACCCGTCTTGGCCTCCCAAAGTGCTGGGATTACAGGCTTGAGCCACCGCGCCCGGCCCAATGTCATATTCTTAGTCCCAGTATAGGCCGTTTAGCTGTGCTGTCAACCTAGACGCAGAGTGCATGCTACCCCCAGCCATCCATCCCAGCCAGACATGCCCCTGATCTCAAAAGGACTTGGATAAAATGAAAATGAACCAGAGCAAACTGAGCCCCAATCCTTGAGAAACAGTTCAATGTACATGTTTCTTGATGGTAGATCAATAGTATATCCTCTTTGAGTGTGAAGGAGCATGGTATCTTTTATTCAAGTAGTATATAAATTATATTAAGTATGCTTTACAGGCCAGGCACTACTGTGGCTCACATCTGTAGTCCCAGCACTTTGAGAGGCCGAGACAGATCACTTGAGTCCAGGAGTTCAAGACCAGCCTGGGCAACATGGTGAAACCCCATCTCTAGAAAAAATATAAAAATTAGTTGGATATGATGGCATGCACCTGTAGTCCCAGCTACGCAGGAGGCTGAAGCAGGAGGATCACTTGAGCCGGGGAGGCAGAAGTTGCAGTGAGCTGAGATAGTGCCACTGCACTCTCTTGTGGGCGATAGAGTGAGACCCCTGTCTCAAAAAACAACAAAAAGTATGCTTTGCTATTGTTGCATTTGTGTTTTCTTAAGTGTTTTACTGGGCTGAATTTTTAGCAATGCTTCTCCTTTTCTGTACTTTCTGAGGATACTTAGATGGTCATGTATATATTCCATCTATAATTCATCTGTTTATGCCATATTTTGTAATTCTGAATAACGAATCTTTTAGATGTTAGTAATAGCAGCTCCCTTGCAGATACTTTTCAGAACTGGATCAAACACAGGGTCCCAAAACTCCTTCTCACTATGAAGCAATGCAGGAGGAGAAAAAGGTATCATGTCGTTCCAGTGAAGTTCAACTATTTCCTAGAATTTAGCTGAGAATGTCTATATATTCCTTTATTATAAAAAGAAAGATTTCTTGAAGTTTTGGTGGTTAGGGAACTATTATTCATAGAGATTGAAAATAATCAAGCTATTATTTAGTTTCTTTTTAATTCCTGCTTTTCATTTATCACAGTAAAACTGTATCATTAGTTCTGTTTCTTCTGATTTATTGTTATTTTTATCACTCCTCAGTACTTGCTGCCAGGCATGGTAACTCATGCCTGTAATACCAACACTTTGGGAGGCTGATATGGGAGTATTGCTTGAGCCCAGGAGTTTGAGACTAGCCTGGACTACATAGCAAGACCCTGGCTCTAAAAAAAAAATTTTTTTTTAATTTTAAGGTTTAATTAAGTCTGCTAATTAAGATATCTACTGCAGTCTTTCTGTAGTTGTTTTATTTGCCACTTCTTGCTTTCCTCTCTCCCTTAAGAAAAAAAAAATCAGGTAGGGTCTAATGAAGTTCCTTCTCACAGTCACATAAATGATCAGGATACAGCTTTTACTTAGCCTTTACATCTCTCTGAACACAAGTTTAGCAGCTGTTTTTTCTTCCTGTTTTGGTGGCAGGTGAAGTTTTGGTCCCAACACATTTCCTTCATTCTTGTTGGAATAATCATCGTTACATCTATCAGAGGACTGCTGATCACTCTTACCAAGGTGTGTTTTATCACAGTGTTAAAAAGTACTGCTTATCATTTGTTTAATTAAATGTGGTACCAGCTGGGTGTGGTGGCTCATACCCATAATCCCAACACTTTGGGAGGCTGAGGTGGGCGGATCATGAGGTCAGGAGATGGAGACCATCCTGGCCAACATGGTGAAACCCCATCTCTACTAAAAATACAACAAATTAGCTGGGTGTGGTGGCACGTGCCTGTGGTCCCAGCTACTCAGGAGGCTGAGACAGGAGAATTACTTGAACTTGGGGGGCAGGGATTGCAGTGAGCCAAGATCGCACCACTGCACTCCAGCCTGGTGACAGAGCAAGACTCCGTCTCAAAAAAAAAAAAAAAGTGGTACCATGAGATAATTTTACCTAATTAAGAATTCTGCCTCCTGAGACTTTAAACAGTCCCAAGGATTTAAAAGACATAAAACCGAATTTTTAAAAAGTTAAACTACTACATAAATTGATGGCAATATATTTATATCATATACCAATTACAGATAAGTACATTCACTAAAGGTAATAGAGAAAGATATGGTTCTGTTTTGTTCACTGATATGTTATCAGTATCTAGAACAGAACCTAGCACATGGTAGGCAGGTATTCAGCAGATATTTGAGACTGGAAGAATAATTGTGAGAATCACTTGTAGAGAAGATATGGAAGTAGGGGGACAGAATATAGCAAGTCCTCAATGTCATCAATAAGTTCTTGGAAACAGTGGCTTTAAGTAAAACTATATACCAAGTCCTCAAAAAAATGTTTCATTTAATGCTGATGAGAAAAATGTAGTTTTGTTATACATCATTTCACTTAAAATCTCAGTTTCCAAGATCCTATAAATGGCATTAAGTAAGGACCTACTGAATTCAACTATTTTCTAATCAATGTAGGAAGACTTCACAGAGGTGGAAAGTGAGTCCTCTCTGGTAGGAAAGGTAGGGATTTAAAATCCAGGAGCTTCTGAAGGAAAGAAGGGGTTGGGACGGGAAGGGATCTGCAGGCATCTAGCAGAGTTTAAAGAGTGCAGGAGCCTAGTAACAATTACAAACGCTCGCTCGGAGTGGGCTGGAGTGATCTGACTTAACGTTTATAGTGATGTTAAGTGACATGTCACATAGTTTCTGAAGTGTGATAGCAATAGGAATCCTTTCATATGTTATGTAAAGAAGTTACCTACGGGGGAAACTGGAACTTTTTCTGCAGTCTATTTTAAGTCTCTTCTTTATAGGCTTAATCATATGAATTGTTCTATACAGGATTGTGGCATCGAAGAGACACTTTTAATCAAATGTTAACCATATTTCTTATTGTTCATGACACAGGAATCTAACAGTACTGCATAAATTTATCTCCCTCTTTCTTGACAGTTCTTTTATGCTATCTCTAGCAGTAAGTCCTCCAATGTCATTGTCCTGCTATTAGCACAGATAATGGTAAGTTTAATGAGTTACCTTTATGTTTACAGCTGTAAAATATCAGAAATGTGCTTGATACTTTTAAGAATTTTATAATTTCCTTTGTCCTGTTCCTCACTACATTCAGAGTCACTTCTGGATTAATTCATTTGACTTACAGGGCATGTACTTTGTCTCCTCTGTGCTGCTGATCCGAATGAGTATGCCTCTAGAATACCGCACCATAATCACTGAAGTCCTTGGAGAACTGCAGTTCAACTTCTATCACCGTTGGTTTGATGTGATCTTCCTGGTCAGCGCTCTCTCTAGCATACTTTTCCTCTATTTGGCTCACAAACAGGCACCAGAGAAGCATATGGCACCTTGAACTTAAGCCTACTACAGACTATTAGAGGCCAGTGGTTTCAAAATTTAGATCTAAGAGGGGGAAAAAATGGAAACAGGGCCTGACATTTTATAAACAACAAAATGCTGTGGTAGCATTTTTCACCTCATAGCATACTGTTTCCCCGTCGGGTGATACTATGACCATGAGTAGCATCAGCCAGAACATGAGAGGGAGAAGTAACTCAAGACAGTACTCAGCAGAGAGTGTCCCATGTGGATTTGAGGCTGGTGCAAAGGCAGAGAGGAGCCAAGAAACTAAAGGGGAAAAATACATTGGAACTCTGGGGCAAGAGATAGGTAGCTGGGCCAAACACATAGGATTTCCGTTTTAAGGTTCACATGGAGAAGGTTATAGCTTTCCCTTGAGATTGACTCATTAAAATCAGAGATTGTAACACTTTGGCCTTAGGTTCCTTTCATCAAGCATAGCTTGGTGTTGTGCTTGTGTGATCTGACATGAGTTAGCATCCCTCACCTCCTCATCTGAGCCTACCCCATTAAAATAACCAAGAGGTTATCTATTCTTTTCCGGGAAAGGGGTAGTGTGCACCTGAAATAGATTCTACCAAAAGAGAGATTTCAGGTATGTCATTTTTTCTTGATTTCCTGTCAACTTAGTATTATACCCTACTTTCAATTCAGTAGTGATGTTTCCTTTTTTTTTCTATATGCCCCTCACACTGTGGGGTGAAACCATGAGTAACTTTGGGGGAATAAGTCACTTGTGAAAGGGAAATGTTGAAAAATTTTTAGAACATTCAGACATGCAATTTAAGAAAATTCTGAATTTTATTACTAAGGTCTTTTTCTGTACTTAATGTGTTTTGGGTTTCTAGAAGCAAATGAAGGTTAAAGTATAAAAAGTGAATCCAAAACAAAAGCTCTATCAAGTGTACTCAAAAGGCATTTGTTAATGGTATTTATTCTAGCAACTACAACATTGTTACAAAAGCACAATTTTAATAGGCTTATCTGCTAAGATGCTTTAATAAGCAGCTATCACCTATACAGAGTTATGAATCATCTTTGGTGCTCAAGGAACCTGTAGAAGTAAGAGACATCATCATACAAAGAAATGTAGTTAAGTTGAAGCTTGGAAGAGATCACATGAAAAAAATCTAGCTCTTGCCTTATCTCTTCCTAAGTTAAGCATAAATTAGCAGTCTGCAATAGCCGCCCGTAAGACCAATCACACATGGTGAATGGTTTCCAGTGGAGTTTTTCTTCTAAAGAGACAGTAAACTGGTCGCAACTCATTCCTTGAGAAAGGATTCCTATTAAATACCCAGAAATAGCTATCAAATAAAACAGCCAACGCTATTACTTGTTTTCATCACATCTCTGTATCTTCAGAATTGGAAGAAGAATGTGAGGCTGTACTGTGGGCCTGTGTAAAAGAAAACAAAGAATTTACAAATGGTAGAGTAATGAAAGAGGGATGATCTATTCTAGAGTTGCATGACCTAAGTCGGGGAGCAGAGTCACTCACTAGAATTTCTTACTTTCACAGCATGCAGTTGACAGCAATTGTCTAGAGCTGATAAATCAAGAAGTAAAAAGTTTATCAATATTGTAATGGGGGCCGGGCGCGGTGGCTCAAGCCTGTAATCCCAGCACTTTGGGAGGCCGAGACGGGCGGATCACGAGGTCAGGAGATCGAGACCATCCTGGCTAACACTGTGAAACCCCGTCTCTACTAAAAAATACAAAAAAACTAGCTGGGCGAGGTGGCGGGCGCCTGTAGTCCCAGCTACTCAGGAGGCTGAGGCAGGAGAATGGCATAAACCCGGGAGGCGGAGCTTGCAGTGAGCTGAGATCCGGCCACTGCACTCCAGCCCGGGCAACAGAGCGAGACTCCGTCTCAAAAAAAAAAAAAAAAAAAATATTGTAATGGGAACCCCCAGAAGAGCCTGAATCAGATGATCTAGGTATGACTAGAAGTCAGGTGACCTGAATTCTACACTTGACCGTTTTCAACTTGCTGTTTGACACATTAACAAATTCCTTAATGTCTGTATATATTTCTTTTTTATAAGACTAGGATATTGACTTCCTAAAGAGAAATTATAGAATTTTTAAATGACAACTAAAATAGTGTTTATTAAGCATTCCAGAATATAAATCAGAGGGCATTGTGTGTGTTCATTAAACTGAGTTTATTAAAATGAGTATTCACCAATTAGCAGAATATAATGGAAAGAACAACAACATTGAGTTAAACATTTTTAGAGTCTTGGCTTTGCTATAAATTTCCTTTATGAATTTGGATAAGTCAGTTTACTTTTGGACCTCAAGTTCATCTATGAAAAATTGGGCAAAAATATGAAACTGAGACTTACCAAGAAGTTTAATCCAAATATACAGAGAATGCTTAATCTTTCCTAGTAATAAAACTGGAATACCTGTCAGTTATTTTAAACAATATTGTCTATAACCATCACCATTTACATGCTTACTATGAGCCAGCCACTATTCAAAGCACTTTAATATAGTTAATATAATCTTAGTTAACATAATCCTGATAACAATCCTACAAATTATCCCTGTTTTATAGGTGGGAAAACTGAGGAACAGAACAAATAAATCCATTTCCTCACAGCTGACAAATGACAGAACCAGAATTCATACATAGATCATCCAATTCAGGCTCTTCTGGGGGTTCCCACTGCAATACTGATGAACTTTTTACCTCTTGATTTATTAGCTCTAGACAATTGCTGTCAGCTGCATGCCATGAAAGTAAGAAATTTGTTGTCCTTGTACTGCCGCCTGTCCTCTACAACAACTTGATTTGTGAGTTATCTTTACATTGTCATTTTCTAGTTTTAAAAAAATCTGTGGCAGACAGACATTAAATATACTCATAGGGACTATACCCATACTCCAGTAAATTAGATCACGAAAAGAAATAGGCCCCCACTCACCCGTTCTTTTGCCATGTGTGAGTCATGCCCTGACTCCACCACTGTTCCTTCTTTAGAATCTGGAGGGGTGTCAAGTGGATCAGCCAGGGAGGAAACAATAGGGATTTTCTTAGCTTGGAAATAATCATAGGCCTTCTTTCCACAGACTAAAAGTGTGACATTCTTCCCACTGCTCTGGATTCTATCCACCACCTTCTCATAGGGTTCATCTAGCACATTCACCCCATTCACTTCAATGATGATATCTTCATCCTCTAGCCCAGCCAAGTCAGCAGGGCCACCCTTCTGTACCTGTGAACAGAAGTTCTGAGTTATCATCAATTTCAAACACAGAGAAGGGGATGTCAGACTAGCTCTCCTTCAGAGGACAAATGAGTTCAAGAATTTATTCTTAATCATGTTGTTATTTCTCCTTGAGGTATAGAGTTGAAAAAGGTGTTCTAATGCTTTTGTATTTATTAAGGCTGTAACTTTCATACTCACATGATTAGTGGTATTATAACTAGTGGTTCAGTGTCACATGTCTTCTGGGATGAAGGAGGATAAATAGGTCCCCCTTCTTCACTCCCAACTTGAAAGCTATAGGGAGTCTTATCAGTCCCTACAGGGTAAGGGGCATTATGCCAAATGCACAGAAGCAAACAAGTATGACTGCCAATCAGGGTTGATAGCGACTGTCAGCTAGAGTTCAGTCAACTCACACTGTTTGGAACAGATGTTTGGGAAGCAAAAAACACGTGAACTTATGATGTACTGGTAGCTAACCTAAAGGGTATGGGACCATGACAATATTTATCTGAACCCAGGTGAGACCCCTCAGTGTATGCCTTCAATGGAACCTCTCTACTAAGCCGTCAGTGGGTGGGAAAAGCTGAGAACTATGCTAATTGTGGCTGTGTTTGTTGGGCTGCTGGAACCAGATTACCATACCTCTTTGATGAATGAGCCTGGCAGACCCTGAATCGAATTTAAGTGAAAGCCATAGCCATTTTCACCTTTAGCCAGCCTGCAGAGTTTAGGCTTATGAACTACTTCCTCTGTAGTATCTGGTGGACTTGAGACTTCCAGAGAAGCAAGAGTAGGAGCTGGAGCCTCCTTGACAGAGCCATTGGGCAGTTCTTGACTTTGATAGTAGAGAAATGGAGAAAAATGAGCCTTTTGAAAAATAAAGGGAAAAAACATTAACTTAGTTGTAACCATGAGTAAGTTATACTTTGTTAAATGTGCTAATTTTTATGGTATCATACATATTCCACTGTTCTTCTGGATATGTCTGATTGTAGGCTGTAAAATTTCTCTACTACCCCAACCAGGAAAGGTATAAAAGAAGATTGTGCTTCGTTGTGGAGTAATATGTGTATACATGTACACAAATGCACACATGAACATAAAAGCAGTATAGGATGCTGTACAAGGATCCAAAAAGATGTCTAAAAAATTGCTAATTTCTTTTGAGTTCATGATAGTGAGCAAGTCACTGAACAATCTATACATAATTCCCCTATTGGGAAATGGCACATCTGACTGACTAGCCCGGTACCTCATGCAAAGTACATTCTTCTGGCTTTTCCTTTCGGTAAGATGGTCTTCAGAGCTCCTTAAACACATTCGGAAAATGTAAAACACAAGACACTTGTGATAGTTAATTTTAGGTGCCAACTTGACTGGATTAAGGAATACCTAGAAACCCGGTAAAGCATTATTTTGGTGTGTGTCCATGAGGGTGGTTCCAGAGGGGATTAGTGTGTGAGTCCGAGTGAACTACAGAAAAGGCAAAGGTGTCAGTCTGTCCGCTGGAGCTGGGATACACTCTTCCTCTCCTGTGCTTGGACATCAGAATTCCAGGTTCTCTGGCCTTTGGACTCTAAGATCTACAGCCACAGCCCCCGAGATTCTCAGGCCAAATACACAGAAGCAGACAAGCAGGACTGCCAACCAGGGGTGATGCCAGTAGTGTGGCTCAGTCAGATTTGGACGGAGTCACACTCCTGGCATCCCAGGGTTTCAAGCTTGAAGACAGCCTGTTGTGGGGCTTCTGAGCCTCCATAAATTCCCCTAATTAATCTCCTCTCATACCTGTATCTTTATATCCTACTAGATCTGTCTCTCTGGAGAATGTTAATATAACACTATTTTTATCACTATCTGAAGACTCAAAGCTACTAGAAGAGAACAACCCATATATACAGTAATAATTGGTGAGAGGGTGACAGCTATTATATGGTCAAACAAAAGTTAATTCCAACCCTTTACTGCTTGCCAACACTCTCCCCTTCCAGACCTGGGATCTGTGTGCTTATTTTACTATGTATTATTGTAACCGTTAGCTGTCACTTGTGTTATGCCAAACTCTCCAACATCTTTAAATACTCCTAGTTCATATCAACTCCCAGACCATCCATGTGAAGAAATGATGGTCTTGAATACTGAAGAAGCATAGAACAGGAAACAGGACTGATTTTTTGTAATAGAATTATGAGCCTAACTGGCTGTTTTAGTTGAGACAATTAGAGTGGACCTGGGTATGGTGTGATCCTGGATCAGCAGCAAAATGGCTGCCCACAAGTGTCCGGAACATTTGTTAGGCGATGAGTAGGAAATCAAGCAATGGAAAGTGAGCACAGTGTGGGCTCTACTTCAAATCGCACTGTTAGCAGCCTGACTAAAATTAGATTTTGAGTCCTCTGGTTATCATCTGTCTTACTAACCACAAGACCACATCTCCTTCCTTTCTAATTGAGAATACCACAAGCACAGAACCTCCTAGTTACCCAGTTCAACTAACTTCAGACCTTTTAGTCGTATACTTGCAAGTTCCACGATGGAGTCTTTCCCCTCTTTAAAATATGGAAAATTATCAGGTGACTCATTACATACAAAAATAACGTGTGATGACGTGACCTGAACAAGCAAATCAACTGCATCTGACAGTCGCAGCTCATCTCGAGACAAAGTACAGTAACATCAAAACACTTAATGAGATTTTGGCCGGGCTTGGTGGCTCATGCCTGAAATCCCAGCACTTTGAGAGTACAAGGTGGGCAGATCACTTGAGTCAGAAGTTCGAGACCAGCCTGGCCAACATGGTGAAACCTCATCTCTACTAAAAATAAAAAATTAGCCAAGTGTGGTAGCAGGCACTTGTAGTCCCAGCTACTTGAGAGGCTGAGGCAGGAGAATCACTTGAATGCGGGAGGCAGAGGTTCCAGTGAGCCAAGAACACACCATTGCACTCCAGCTTGGACAACAGCGGGAGACACTGTCTCAAAAAACAAACAAATACTTAATGAGATTTTGTTCATGCTTCATTCAGATAATTGGGTGTCTAGTATATGCCAGGGACTGCTAGAGGGTTGTGTTTTATTCACTCATGTATCTCAAAGATCCACCCTCTACCCCAACCTACAGGGCTTACTTTGGAGAGGGGGGAAGGAGAGAATGAGGGCAGGCCTCTTTTTAGATCAAAGTTCTCTATTAACCAAAACAGAAAAATTACAATTAAATTATTCTGTAATAAGATCAGGAGGGGTCAGAATCCTCTTTACAACAAACAGCTGCAGAGCTGCCTCTGATTTCTGCTTGACTTTTTCTACCAACTGTGAAATGACTTATCATTCCTGGCAGCTTCAGTTGGTTCTTAAGCCAAAAGCTAGCTCACTATGGCTTCTCTGATCCTGCTCTGCCCCACAGGACACCTTTAAAAAATTGTGTAGGCCAGGCGCATTGGGTCACACCTGTAACCCCAGCACTTTGGGAGGCCGAGGCGGGTGGATCACGAGGTCAGGAGATGGAGACCATCCTGGCCAACATGGTAAAACCCCGTCTCTGCTAAAATACAAAAAATACCTGGGCGTGGTGGTGCGCACCTGTAGTTCCAGCTACTCAGGAGGCTGAGGCAGGGGAATTGCTTGAACCCAGGAGGCAGAGATTGCAGTGAGGCAAGATGGCGCCACTGCACTCCAGCCTGGTGACAGAGCAAGACTGTCTCAAAAAAAAAAAAAAAAGTGTGCTCCTTCTTACATGTAATAGCCTTTCAAATTCTCAAAGATGCTTTCGTCTCCAAAGCCTTACTCAAGCTAAATACATGGTGGCTTCCAAAACCTCTTCCCTGGTTACCCTTGTCATTGCCTTCTTAAAGTGAGGTTCTTGAAACCGGACACAATATTGGTTTTACTCACATGGTGGCTTCCAAAACCTCTTCCCTGGTTACCCTTGTCATTGCCTTCTTAAAGTGAGGTTCTTGAAACCGGACACAATATTGATTTAACAAATAGAACATTTAGATGTGTGAGGCATTATTCTACATGCTCTAAATATTCCAATTCAACCCTCATAGCCACCCTTCACTGTAGCTACTACCCCTCTCTTAAAACTAAGGAAACTGAAGCACAGAGGGAGGGGGTAACTGTATTACCAGGAATTCAAGTATGGTCTGACCAAGTAAGTACAGTAAGATGGTCATCTCCAGAAGCCAAGTGTCAGTTAATTTTTAAATTGCCAATTTTGGATGGGGCAACTACTTGGAGCATCAAGTTTCTGATCTTTTTCTATAGTCCTCAATCAGGTTTCACCATGTGGTATTCATACAATCTACTTTTAGGTTAGCATAGTACACCTGAAATTTATTCTTATTTCTTTAGTTTTTATTCTTTCTATCCTGACTAAATATTTTGAGTATTAATTACACTCTCCAGCAAATGAATTATCTAGTACCACTTTAAGTATGTTAATATATTTTCCATATCTCCTTTCAACTTTAAACACAAATGGTTAGGAACAAGTAGCATGCCATTAGAGACTTCTATTCAAGTTGATGTTCAGGTTGATATCAAGTATTTTCTAGGTATGATTGTTCAAGTAGTTAAAAAAAAAGCCATTAATCCAATTCATTCTTTAATCCTGCTTACAAGATTATCTTGAAATATCTCATGAAAATGTGCTGAGGAGGAGTATGGTATAATGGATTATGGGTCCAAGAATTTGGGTTCAAATACGGGCTTCAGTCTTTACTAAGCTGCGTGACTTTAGCAAAGCACTTAGTCTCTCTAAGCTTCAGTTTCCTAATCTATGATGAAGGCCTAATATATCACCACCCATCATATTCCGCCCTCCGTACCACTTATTTTATTTTAGATTCTACTATCATTGTACATCACAGAGAACATTTATCTTGTTCATCTTTACGATGAGCACTTAGCAAGACAGATGGTACTTAGAAGGCCCCCCAGGTATCTGTTAAACTAGACTGAACCTCAGTTCTTGTGTTAAAAGTCTTAAAATTAAAACCTTAAAACATGTAGTAGTAGATGTTACGATAAAGAGCTGTTAAGAGAAAAGTTAGTTTGATTCAGCTTGGTCTTGGTCTATCTGTGTTTCTCTTTGATTTGCTAAGGGTTTGCAAATTGTTTAATAATCCTTTCTAGGCTTTTATGTGCAGTTGATAGAACTGACCTAAAGCTTAAAATCTAATTGTTCCGTATTTGGGGAACAATTTTATTTCCAGGCTTATATTCTCCATAGATTTTCTCAGATCACCAAGAGTAAGTCTGCAGTTATATTCACAAATTGTTTCAAAATCTTAAGACCAAGGACTTAAAACCCATTTATCAATCATTTGGCATTCTCTTATCACTACCAATTTGAGTTGAGCTTCAGTTCAGCCTTAATGATGATTGTTAGGCCTCTTCCAGTTTAAGGAACAAAGTCCTAACTCAGTGCAAAGCTTGAGGACATGAGGGAATGGGCCCAGCCTTAATGCATGAATATATGGCCTTGTATTACTTACCAGTCTGTACATGTTGTCCGTCTCTTTGTCTACCACCAACAGTGAAGTCTGATCTCCACCCTTTCTAATCATTTCCACCACACTGTCATGATCCAGGGTTTCCACAGATTCGCCGTTGACAGCAACTACCAGATCATTGTTCTTCAAGCCAGCCTTCTCTGCTGGACTTCCAGAATCTATGTCCTTGATGATTTGACCTGTCCTCCCCCAACCCCAAAAAATAAAATTAATAATAAGTCCCTTAAAAAAAAAAAAAAAAATTTTCTGCTGGAGCCTAAAGCCCTGATGAAATAGATGTAAAAGGCATGCTGAGTACAACTATAGTCCCTTCCACCAGCATCCCAGGAAGTTTATAAGCACACTATGTAGGCTCATTTCCTGTTCAGAACTCGCTCCAGAAATTAACCCAGCCATTAACAATGAAGGGGTCTTAATGGAAATAATCATATTACTAAAAATTCTATTTTGGCACAATAGCATATTAAAAGACTAAGTTCCCCGGAAGTCAGTGGGCGTACTTGTAGCCATTCTTATGTAAAAGCTGTCATAAAGGACGGGGAAGAATAAAGAACAAAACCTAAAACTTTGGACCTTAAGAAACCCATGCTGGCATTTTAGTAGCAATTGGGTGTATTCAGTTGTGAATGTATTTGTATATACATGCCTCCATGTGCCTTTGGCCTTCTGGTATCTTTACCAGATGCTGCCAGAGCTCTTTTTTTTTTTTTTTTTAAACAAGCTCCTGTTTCCCTTTTCCAGATAGTTGCTGGGTATCTCCAACAAAATATCTCATAGATCTCTCAACTGTAATGTATTCAAACCAAAAATCAGCTCTGCCTATTCTCCACCCCAAAGCTCCTCCTCTTGACCTGTTAGTGGAGCAGCATCCTCCTAGCCACCAACACTTGGCAACTGATTCTTCCCCAGCATCCAATCCCTGTATCTAAATGATTGCTAAGTCCTCTCATGCTACCCTAACATCTTACACATCCTACTTCCTCCACCCTGAATGCAGTTTGTATTAGTTCCTGCCTAGAATTCTACATAAACTATTACAGCACCTTCCTACTGCTCTCCCTTCCCCAATCCTTCTCTTTGATACAGATCGGCCTTCAGATCCATCTTGATGCACATTCTTAACCAAGTCACTCCCTGGTGCAACAGAATGAGTATGGGCTTTGGAACTAAGCAACTATTTGACCTTACATAATTACTGTATCTTCTCCAAGCCCTCAATTTCAGCAGTTCTTCCTGCATAATTGTTAGGAGTAATTGAGACATGCAAAGCCCCCAAGACATTATAGGCTGGTTTTTTCTTCTCCCTTATACTGCTCAAAAAACAACTCCCCATCATCTAATGAGCCAAGTCCAAACTCATCAATTTTGCATAGAAGTTCCCTTATCACCTCTCTCCAGCCTACCCTTCCAACGAATTCTTGCACCATGCATCATGTGCCAATTAAACTGTGCCCATGTCTCCTGACAGTGTTCACATGACTCCCCCCTTCCTGGAATGATCTTCCTTGTCCCGGCCCTGCCTACTTTCCCAAATCTATTCATGTTACAAAGCCTGAACTCAAGGGCCACCCCCACTATGAGGGCTTCTGGTACCTTTTTAGTGAGAAAAGCTTACTCTAACCTTGAATTATCACAGCGCTTAATCTGCCCTGTATGAAGGTACTTAACCTCTATCTCCCTTCGTTGTGGACCTAAGTCCCTTATCTCTTATCTACTAAATGGTAGACTCCTTGACTAAAGAATTCCTGTCTGATTCATGTGATTTTCTTTCTCCAAGGCACTGAGGATGTTTTTACAAAACACAAACCAAATTAATATTTGCTAAATTAATGTAAACATAAAGTGAAAAGAAAATAACAACTTACGGGTGAAAAACAGTTTATATGGCCTGAACTCATGTTCTTTTATGTATTTACCTTTGCTGAAAGAACCTAGTGTGCTTCCTGTTGAGTTGCAAAGAAGGAGGACTCCTGGTTCTGAGTCCCGGATCCTCACCCACACCTCGGCCTCAGGTCCAGCAGTATGCTATACTGGCTCACAAAAGCCAGTTCTGTGCAACACTTCGTTGTGTTCAGTGACATCGTGTTAGTAAGTTGAAATTGGACATGGGAGGAGTATTTACATCACCAAAACCAACAAATGCTACCAATTTGTATTCCACCACCACCCCCGCCCCCACGCCAGAGAGCCAGCTTACCAGGATACCATTGCCCAGATCCCAAATTCTGCCTTATCATAATGCTATGGAAACTTTTGATGCCCAACATCAGAGCCTCATGTGACATAGACTCTGACCCAGCTGTGCCTTCTAGTTTCTTGCTGTGCCCCTCATGCATCTGGTTGGAAGTTGGGATCCTAATGGAACTCTAGAGTCAGACTGGGATGAGGAATTTGTTGGTTACACTGCCAAGTTTCCTGCTATTGTACCTTACCTTTCTGTTCCGAGCCTGCCCTCAGATAGAAACCATAACCATTGCTTCCTTTCTTCATCTCCACAATTCGGGGCTGGTGGGGTAACAGTTTCAAACTGGCCGTTTCTCTTTTGAATTGTAACTTCTGCTCAAGGTGACGCTTGTCAGTTTCTTTGTCCACCAGCAGGAACATGACACGACTTCCTGACTTCTTCACCTGTAAAACACACACAGATGAGGAACGACATCAACCCCCAAGAACAATGCTGGAGGATAAGAAAGTTTCTGTATAAAGGCACACAGTCTCTACGTTCAACAAAAGATAGGGGATGGAAGGCCTGAGTTTAATTTGTTACACTATGTCCTACCAGCTAACTGATATGTATCTATCTCCACTTCTAGAGTTGTTTTCCCTTATTTAAGTATGACCCACCCACATAGGTACTAACTGAGCCCAAGTAGGAGCTAGAATTCAGAAAATCCATAAAGGTACCTAGATAAAAGCTAGAACAGGAATTTGGAAAAGAAAAGAAAGTAAGAGTCCATGTCGAAAAATCATTCTACAAAGAGAAGAGAAGGTTGGTCAGTTTTTAAGGTTCCATATGACCTCAAAGGAAAATCTTAGTTATATCCCACTTCCTATTAAAGCATTTTAGTATTATCAGCTCAACAGTGAATTTATTGTAAATTCAGAGGGCACAGTGACACATGCCCATAATCCCAGCACTTTGGGAGGCCAAGGCGGGCAGATCACTTGAGCTCAGGAGTTCAAGACCAGCCTGGCCAACATAGTGAGACCCTGTCTCTAAAAAAAAAAAAATACAAAAATTAGCCAGGCGTGGTGGTGCACACCTGTAGTCCCAGCTACTCAGGAAGCTGAGGTGGAAGAATCTGAGCCCAGGAGGCCAAGACTACAATGAGCTGAGATGGTGCCACTACACTCCAGCCTGGGTAACAGAATGAGACCCTGTCTCAATCAGACAGTTCAGAGGGGGCTCCCAATCCGATACAAACAAGATCCAAAAGATAAAGTTAATAGTTTTGTAGACCTTATGTGAAATTAGGGAAAGCTTTATTCCAAAACCTGTATTAACACTGCTTATACCACTAGTGAGAGTCTGTTCACCCTTAATATGAAGGGGCAACTCAGCTGGATATTTTTTCCATCATAAACTCATGCTGTCCCCTACCACCCCTGTCTTGCTGTCACCTCCAATGAGAATAGAGTGGAAGACAAGGTAAGAAAAGTACCCTTTGGGGCATACCTTTTCAACCACTTCCTCGTGGCTGGCATCCTCTACATTCTCTCCATTCACTTCAATCAAGTGATCGTCAGCCAGAACTCCAGCTTTCATAGCCACACCTTGAGGTGTAATATCAGTCATGTACACCCCCTTTTTACCTGGAAGAGAGTAGGGGTTAACTCCATGTGGAGATAAAAGTGACTCCCTCTTGGATGGTAATCTGCAATGCTGAATTCTGATTAGCCCCAGTCCTGTGAATGCCTCCTGATTCCTACTTCATTTACTGTCCCTAGTGTAAGAACATGTCAACCTTAATGTTACCACACAAATTACAGGCCGTGATGCATATAGCATTCTTGGCTATTGCAGAGGGCTGCCTTCGAATGCCTTGCTGGAGCACATATACCCTTTCCCTATGGCATATCAGCCTTGGGTCTGGGGAGTAACACTGTGGCTGTCCAAGACCATCCTTCTGTTCATAAGTTCGCCTGATAAATTCCAATATACCTACAAACTGGATTTGCCTGCCTTGTTCTTTGGTTTCTGAGCTCCTTCGGCGTTCGAGGACTGCTTTGTATACACCACCCTTTCACAGAACACTCCATTGCACACACACACACAAAAAAAAAAAAACCCAGAAATCCAATGGTAAAGGCTTTTCTCCCAATAATGTGAAACTAGAACTTCCAATTTTAGAGCTAACTCAAACAGCCTTTGGCTTCTGATCTAAAATCACAGTTATAGCTCCTGGCACAGAACCTGACACAGCCTTTACTCAGTGGATATTTGTTGATTTGAATAGAATTTCTGAGGTCAGCTAAATGCAAAGATGGAATCTTGGGTGGCCTTGGCCCCTTGTACCGGAAAGCGCTAAACCATACCCACACTGCATTATTGTGTCTATATGTCCTTTCTTTGCATTTGTAGAATCAGAAAGCATCTTTCTCATTCCGTCCTTTTTAGTTTGTACTATTATATTAGCCATTGTATTCTGATGGAGTCATCTCACCAATGTAGGCTAACAAGGACAGGCACAGGAGGGAGGGAAGAACATGAATGCATTTAGGTGGTGAGATTTAGGTGCTGCTTACAGAAATGCTGTCAATTCTTCAAAGATATTAATAGAGCAGTTCCCCCTTAACCATGGGGGATTCATTCCAAGACCCCCAGTGGAAGACTGAAACTTTAGATAGTATTCCGAACGCTGTATGTTTTTTTTTCCTGTGCTTACGTACCTATGATAGAGTTTAACTTATAAATTAGGCACAGTAAGAGATTAGCAATAATTGAGCTAATCTTAGCAACCTCAGCATACAATATTTTTTCTTTCCTTATTAAATCGAGAGCTTTTCACTTAATAGAAGAAGCACTTTACAGCCTTTTTTTATTATTATTATTTTTTAACAGATGGGGTCTCGCTCTGTCACCTAGTATAGAGTCCAGGGGCACAATCTTGGCTCACTGCAACCTCTGCTTCCCCGGTTCAAGCGATTCTCCTGCCTCGGTCTCTCAAGTAGCTGGGACTACAGGTGTCTGCCACTGCACCTGGCTAATTTTTGTATTTTTAGTAGAGATGGGGTTTCGCTATGTTGGCCAGGCTGGTCTCGAACTCCTGACTCCTGACCTCAGGTGATCCGTCTGCCTCGGACTCTCAAAGTGCTAGTATTACAGGCATGAGCCACTACGCCTGGCCACATTACAGCTTCTCTTTGTCATATCTGAACTGCCAGCATCACAACTGTTGCATTTTGGGCTTTTTTTTTTTTTTTTTTTTTTGAGACAGAGTCGCGCTTTGTCACCCAGGCTGGAGTGCAGTGGTGCAATCTTGGCTCACCACAACCTCTGCTTCCCCGGTTCAAGCGATTCTCCTGCCTCGGTCTCTCAAGTAGCTGGGACTACAGGTGTCTGCCACTGCACCTGGCTAATTTTTGTATTTTTAGTAGAGATGGGGTTTCGCTATGTTGGCCAGGCTGGTCTCGAACTCCTGACCTCTCGTGATCCGCCCACCTCGGCCTCCCAAAGTGCTGGGATTACAGGCGTGAGCCACCGCGCCCGGCCTGGGCTATTATTTTTTATTGATACATAACATTTGTACATATTTGTAGGGGGTGTGTCATATTTTGATACCGAGAGCATATAATGAACAAATCGTGGTATAATATTTAGGACATCCATCCTTGAACATTTATCATTTCTTTGTGTTGAGAATATTTCAAATCTTCTTACAACTATTTTGAAATGTGCAATACATTGTTGTTAACTATAGTCACCCCACTTTGCTATCAAACATTAGAACTTATTCTCTCTTTGTGTTTGTACCCATTAACCTAGCTTTCTTCATCCCTGCCCTACCCCACATACACTCTTCCCAGCCTCTGGTATCTCTCATTCTACTCTCTACCTCCGTGAGATTCACCTTTTTTAGCTCCCACATATGAGAACATGTGATATTTTTCTTTTTGTGCTGGGCCATTATTAAGCAAAATAAGGATTATTTGAACACAGTACTTTAATACCACAACAGTTGACCTGATAACTGAGTAGTAAGTAGTAAGACTAACAGGCAAGTAAGCACATACCACACGGAGATGCTAGACAAACAGAGGATTCACGTCCAAGACGGGGCAGGACAGCACAAGATTTCATTACCCTACTCATAATGGTTCACAATGCAAACATTATGTATGGAATTCTCCATTTAATATTTTCAGACCACAGTTGCCTGCAGGTAAGGTAACTGAAACTATGGAAAGCAAAACAGGATAAGGGGGAACTCCTGTATTTCAACCTAGGCAAGGGATCGCTTGCTAATGACTACATAAATCACTTGTAAGGAATGACAGTAACTTAAATTCTGCTTCCTTAAACATTCAGCATTTCTCCTGCCACCTTGTTATGTATTTGTCATGAAGAAACCATTTTCCTCATAAAGCTAACCTAAACTGTTCACCATGTGCGTTAGCACACGAGCCAGATGAGTAGAATCTGAATTATGATTTTCTCTTTTTTTACCACCTTACTGATAATAGGCTTCGAAGACATGCCAAGCTTCCTTTGACTACCCACACTACTGTGTTTAATAGCTGACCAACCTGAGAAATGCCCCTTATCGCGAGTTTCCATCTCTTGGTACAGGTTAAATAAGCCTTATAAACTATTGTGAATTTACCACTGGTCTGCTGCTGCACCACTTGCCAAATCATGACCTACCACCAGTGCTTCTCCAGCCCCAGAAAGAATGTGGGCAGAGGCAACGTTCAAGAAGGAACCGACCAGCTAACACAGCCCCTCTGGTTCCAACCAATACCCAAGAGCCATGGTCAACTGAACAAAGGTTAGTCTGCACCTCTGAAATTCTAGAAACAGAACTTCTAGTGCTTCCTGATGGTCAGGGTTTCTCAAATCACTCTGTACCTCTTAGCCAGAGCTCAAAGATGCACCTCAGAACAGGTGGGGCTGAGCCACAGCTGAGGATACTATCAAAATGTTACAGGAGGGTGGAGATTTTTGCAGTATTCTCAGCAAAGGTAACAGTGCCTGGCACATCAGTAGGTGCTCAAGAATTTGTTGAATAAATGAATGACTATCTGGGCACCCAGATTTTAAAAAGATACCAATCTTACTCAAAAGTAGCTATTATGAAGAATCTCATTTTTCTTGCCTCTTATTCCTCATTCTCCCCTTCATTTTCACCCTAAGAGGGCTAGAAGCATCAACCCTCTGACCCCCTGACCTCAAAGAGTCCTCAAGTGTCAGCCTGACAAACACTCAGGGACAGGAGTGCCCAGTGCCCCACCCCCACCCCCACTGCTGTCCAGTGTCCCTCCCCGATTGCACAACTCTGCAAGGCAAGGGAAAGGGCAGGGAGGGAGGGAGGGAGAGAGAGAGGGAGGGAGGAAAGCTGTTGCAAGCTATCTAAAGCAACTGAAAAGTCAAAGAAGAAAAGTCATTAACCAATAACATCTTTGTTCTGGAAGCCTGTTGTCTGTGCCCTGCCCCTGCCTCCCCCCACTCCCCCCAAAAATTCTCACCTTGGACAGTTTTCAGAGAGAAGCCATAGCTGCCTCCCTGCTTCACGAGGTAGCAGAGCCGGGGCTGGGTCCAAGTCTGCACGCCTCCATTCATTACAGGGGAAAGTGTATTATCACTCAAACCTTGCTCCTTCTGACTTTGACCCAACTCTTTCAAGTCCACCTGTGTTTTCATTGCTTTCTCATAGGAATCCCCATCCAGAACTAGTAAAGTCACTGAATTCCCACTCCTTCTGACCAGATCCACAACCTAGGAGGGAAGAAGAAAAAAATAACTTTAATAACCCTCTATCAACTGCCAGAGGGAAATGCTGACCATCTGGCTCAATATCTGGCCCTGGAGATCCTGCTAGTTGACCCCTGATACCCAAGTAGAATCTGCAGGTAGTTCCTCAGCCACCTCCATCCCTGTCCTCCCGAGATCCAGGTGCAGATTATAATGGCTGAGTTTCTGGCACTGCTGGAATATAGAATGTGGTCCAACCCCAGCCCAGAGAGTTCTTACAAGGCCTGCTCCTTTCTAGAGAGGAGCGCTGCCCTAGATTGCAACCGTTCCTCCTGAGTGCATGGCGACAGCACAGTGTAAGGAAAAGAGCATGCTTTTGGAGTCAGGCAGAATAGGGTAAGGCCAGACTCTCCCACGTATCCTCAGCATGAACATGTTAACGAGCTAAGTTGTCTGTACTTAGCTTCCTGATCTGTGAAATTGTAACATATACCTCACAAGGTCATGAGGAGGACTTAACAAGATAATGAATATAAAATTGCCTAGCACCATTTTTGGTATGTAGTGAACATGCAATTCATGTTAGACCTGATGCTATTCAAATCCAAGAGTAACGTGTACAGTTCTTGGTTCCTCATAGGAGACTTGATTGGCCAACATAAGGTATAGCAATAAAGGTGTCCTGCCTTGCCAGTGGCAGCCAGAAAAGAACCAAACTCTACTGACCCCCAAAATTACAATCAGCAGAGAAGATGTTGGGGCTGAAGAGATCCTGGAAGAGGAGCCCCAAATGTCTCATTCACCTGCGTATGTTCTTCTTTGTCCACAAAGACACCATTGATCCTAAGAACTCGGTCTCCATCCTGAAGGCCAGCCTTCTCTGCTGGGCTACCCTTCTCAACCACCCGGACCAGGTGGCCCTCGGTGTCCTTCTCAATTCGCAGGAAGAAGCCATAGTTTTGCCCTTCTTGCTTAGACAGTTTACATTCTCGGGGGTTGAAGGTGGAGGTCATTTCTGTGGTGGAAAAAAAAAATTAATAAATCCATGGAAAAGAGAAACTAATTGGAGTGAGAACCCCATCCTCCATCTCCTATAATTCTATTTTCCAATCACCAAATCTAGACTGCTTGGGTACACACTGGGGGCACAGGAGGACACCTTCCAGAACTTGCTAATGATTTCCAAATCTGTTTCCCCAAGGACAACCTTTTTACTAGAGTTTCAGACCCACATATTTTACTGGGTACTGGACACAGATGCTGCCATTTCAGTATCTCCAACCAAACTCCTGTTTGTCCTCTGACCTAAAGAAATTAAGTCCAAATATATGAACCCAAAACTTTATGACAAGCCCACTCTCATTCAAACATTTGAAGAGGTTTTCAAGTTCAAGGAATCAGGGCTAAATCTGTAGACAAGATGGACCCACACCTTGCCTCTCCTATTGGGGAACACAGTTACATTCCCATAACCACATGTGGTGAGTGTCATGCTGGGGAAGAATGCAGTGATAAGGGGGAAAATAACAAAGGGTCTTGGGAATAGGGAGCGGGATGGGAAGAATTAAGAAACCTTCCTGAAGGAATGACACTTCCAAGAACCGAAGGATTAGTAGAAGCTTGGTGAGGTAGGACAGGACAAGGAAGAGCTTAAACCATTAAAAAAGGCAGGCGCAGTAGCTCACTCCTATAATCCCAGCACTTTGGGAGGCCAAGGGGGGCAGATCACAAGGTCAGGAGTTTGAGACCAGCCTGGCCAATATGGTGAAACCCCATCTCTACTAAAAATACAAAAATTAGCTGGGCATGGTGGCAGGCACCTGTAGTCCCAGCTACTCGGGAGGCTGACACAGGAGAATCACTTTAACCCGGGAGGTGGAAATTGCAGTGAGCCAAGATCATGCTGCTGCACTCCAGCCTGGGCAACAGACTGAGACTCTGTCAAAAAAAAAAAAAAAAAAAAAAAAAAGAAGAGACCCCAGGCCGTAGAGGTTGTCCAATATGTTGGAGATGCACTAGAAAAGACTGTTCCGGCCCCTGAAGTCTCTAGCCAGAGCAGAGCAGAGATGCCCCATAGAAAAGGGATTCCTGTGGCCAGGTTGGGGCTCTCCCACCCAAACGCTTTGTCACCCAGGCTGGAGTTCAGTGGCACAATCGCCACTCACTGCAGCCTCCAACTCCTGGGCTTAGGTGATCCTCCCACCTCAGCCTCCTGAATAGCTGGAGCTACAGGCGCATGCCACTATGCCCTGCTAACTAATTTTTTTTAGAGACAGTGTCTCCCTTTTTGGCCCAGGCTGGTCTCAAACTCCTGGGCTCAAGTGATCGTCATGCTTCAGGCTCCCAAGGTGCTGGAATTACAGACATAAGCCACCATGCCTGGTCTGAAGCAGCTTCTATTTCCATTCTTCCTGCCCCTCCTGTTGCCTCATTGCAGGGGCAAGGTCCTGAGCCATAGGAGGAAGACAGGACAAGTGTAAAACCACAGCTGGGGTTCCAACACCCAGTTATTATTAAGGGAAAGACTTCTGCCAGTGCCGCCGACACCTGCTGGCTGAAAGTTTTTTTTTTATAGGAGAATAAGAACAGGGGCCAGAACAGCAACAGGCTGATACAGAAGGCAGAAGGCTCACGAGAGAGCCCTGGAGTCTGCTCTTCACACGACCTGCAGGGCAAGCCCTCAAGTTCCTCTCATCACAGTTCCCTACCTACAAATCAGAATAAACCACCTATCCCTTCCCTCCTGGAGGGACAAGAACAGATGACCATACAGGATATGGGGGAGGGTGGAGAATAGGCCACAAAGTACTCCATGCACCCTAGAAGCCATGCCGTGGTGATTCAAGATAGCCATCCCTGACCATGCCCATGGAGCCGTACAGTACAAATCGGACAGAAAGCCCTCAACTGCCCAATACCAGGCCTCTCACGTGGTCTCCGCAAAGTCGGAAGCCCATGCTGCCAGTGGCACAAGTGACTAAGCAGCCACGAAAGAAACAAACAGACTCCCCATCAAGCATCAAGGCAAGAAAACAGCGAAGCCACACTCACCAGTGGTCAACACCAGCACCTTGGGAGAGCTAGGCAGCTCTGCCTTATCAAAAGCCATGACCAGCTGCCAGGAAAACACCACTCTGGGATGAAAGGAGAAAATATAGCATCACCAGAGTTGAGTCACATCCAGGCACCTGTTTGTGGCCCATTCCAGCTCCCTCACCTTTCACTCCTCTTTCTGCTGATCCCAACCTGCAAGCATCAGTTCAGTTTCAGCTCGAGTTCACATCTACGTCCAAGCTCACCTGTAGATCCCTACACCTTTCCATTTCATAGGGCCAAAAGACCTCAAAAGAAAAAGAGTCAGAAAAAAAAAGACGAGGTCTCAATGTCCTTTATGGGGAGGACCAGACAATAATTACATAAATGAATAAGATCATTTCAGATAATGATACTTGCTGTGAAGAAAATAGAATGTCAACCAAAACATGCGAAGCCCTCTTAAACTTGGGGGTAATTATTGGAGAACCTCATTCAAATCCTACACAATTTAGAATATGTCCTTACAATCAGAATAAGGCCAACAGATACTATGTTTTCATCAAGAGATGAGGCTGTTTGTGATCAGCATGTGAATGCTTATTTCTAAGGCACTCACACCCAAGATTCAGCAGTCTCACACCCTGCAGCGCCAACCACAAACTCTGAATCTCTTTGTAGGCCAAGGATAGAAAGTGAAACCTCCTCACTAGGAGAACCAGCCCTGTGTTTGGAGAGAGGGGAAGAGACAAAGGTTTTCCTGTGTCTCACTGGAGACCTGTGAGCCTGACACACAAGGAAACACAAATCACTGTTTCTTGGCAGAATCTCAAGTTGACATTTTTGTTTGGAGTTTTCAAACAGCCAAATGGTGATCGCTCAGATCTGCACCTATGGCTTTGAAGCCCTAAGCATTCAGGGTCAGTTCCTTTTTTGGCTGTTTGAAGCCAGAAAATTAAAGCCACTTTATACCAATAGTGAAATGCTACCATACTGGTGGGGAAACAGCTACTGCTGCAAGCCCTCGACTGCCTCCTGCCACTATGTACTCCCCACCGCACAGCCATTAATGGATTAATGCTGTGTCCATCGATCTGCATGTACCCAGGCCAGACTGATTAAATATTTACACCTCCAGCTACACCACTGGGGAAAGTGGACCCAAACCTCAAAAGCCTGGTCTTACATGGGACCCTAAAACTATTTGTTTCCTTTGCCATCTTGCAGAAAGATGATTCATCTAGGAGCCAAGAGAGCTGGGCTCTGGTCCACCTCCAGGCCTGGTTCTGTCTAGTCCACATCCTGGTGTTACTCTGGCCCCTAATTCAGAGCTGGGGTATGTCTCTTTCACAAGATTCTGTCATTGCTCCATGATAAGGATGTCTGAGACTCTGGAACACAGGGCCTAATTAGGAAGGATCTTTGTATTTAAGGATACTCTTTCCTACTTCTTCAACTCCACCTCATCTTCTGTCTCCTGAGAAAATCTGGAGATCAGACCCCTCTGGTGGATTGACACAGAAGAAGTGAAGGCCTATGGATTTCTAGACTATCATTAGCAGCAATCATCTGAAGCTGGAGTCCATTAAATCCAGCAGGCTTTGTTCCCCAGTTCAAACAGCCAAAATACATGGTGGTACACACCTTTAGTCCCAGCTACTTGGGAGGCTTAGGTGGGAGGATGGCTTGAACCTGGAGGCAGAGGTTACTGTGAGCTGAGATCACACCACTGCACTCCACTCCAGCCTGGGCAACAGAATGAGACCCTGTCTCAACAACAACAACAACAAAAAAACGGAGATGAAAGAAAGCTATAACCATTCCTGAGCTCTGGGGGGAAAATCAATAGTTGACAACAAAGTTGTTTATCTGTGGGAACGAGAACGAAGTGTTGGCTGGCAGACAGGAACCGCTCAGGGGTGAGAGCCAGTGAGATTTTTTTTCCCACCAATTTTATTGATGAAAAAGCTAATTATACCATTAACTTTGCTTTTTCTCAAAATGATTAGATTAATGCTGCCAGGGAAGAGAATAATGTGGCCACAGTCAAGAAGAAACATTAGATAGCTTTTAGAAGTTAGGAAGGTTTGGTAATGACCATGAAAAGGAGGGTGGTATGACCTCCAGATGTGGCAGAGTAGAAAGAACTAAAGCCACTGGTCTATTTTCCATAGGAAAGAAATAGCTGGTGGGACCCAGGTGACTTCTTCCAAGCCCAAGACAGGCCAAGGACTCTCATCAACAGAATTGATATATGAGATCCTTAGCACCACCCTCACCAACTCCTCAACAGAATTGATATATGAGATCCTTAGCACCACCCTCACCAACTCCTCTGCACAGAAAGCTGGAAATCTGAGCTGGGAACTGTTCCTGAGTGCTCTTCATGTAACTCCTATAAGCTTCCAGGTGTTATTTTGAAAAGGAATTCTGGGCCGGGTGTGGTGGCTCACGCCTGCAATCCCAGCACTTAGGGAGGCCAAGGTGGGTGGATCACCTGAGGTCAGGAGTTAGAGATCAGCCTGGCAAACATGGTGAAACCCTGTCTCTACTAAAAATACAAAAATTAGCCGAGCATGGTGGTGCACACCTGTAATTCCAACTACTCGGGAGGCTGGGGCAAGGGAATCACTTGAACCTGGGAGCCAGAGGTTGCAGTGAGCCGAAATCGTGCCAGTGCACTCCAGCCTGGGCGACAGAGTGAGACTCCATCTCAAAAAAAAAAAAAGAAGGAAGAAAGAAAGAAAAGGAATTCTGGGCTGGGCACAGTGGCTCAGCCCAGAATTACAGGCACTCAAGCACGCCTGTAATTCCAGCACTTTGGGAGGCCAAGGCAAGCGGATCATGAGGTCAGGAGATTGAAACCATCCTGGCCAACATGGTGAAACCCTGTCTCTATTAAAATTAAAAAAAAAAAAAAATTAGCTGGATATGGTGGCGCATGAAGCAGGAGAATCGCTTGAACCCGGGAGGCAGAGCTTGCAGTGAGCTGAGATCGCACCACTGCACTCCAGCCTGGTGATAGAGTGAGACTCCATCCCAAGAAAAAGAAAAGAAAAGCAATTCTGGAGCTGCTAGAGACCAGACAAAACATGGGCCATGGGGTAAGTAAATTCTTCTTCTGAAGAAGGAAAATAAATGGCAACTCCTTGAGGAGTGAAGTCAGCAGAATAACAAGATCTTCCTTCATTTCAGTCCTAGTTGTCCACTCATGCCCAAAGGCTTCAGCTGTCTAATCTGAGTGAGCAGAAAAATTTAGCTTAAATTGTGTAACTCTGTAGACCGTGTCAGGTGATGCTAGCAATAATAAATCATGTCATTTGAAAACCCTCTATGGCACATTATCTCATTGAATGCTCGCAATCACCTTACAAGTTTGATTCTCAATCCTAGCTGCCCCTCAGAATCACCTGTAGAGATTTAGAAAAATCATTGCTTAGGCCCCACCTCAGGTCTAATGCAGACCAAAAGACCTAAACCAGAGCAAAGGAACTAGAGCTTAAAAATCACCCTAGGCTGCCTCTGATTCCTCCTGTCTCCCCTCAGCCTCAGGATAACTCCCTCCCGCATGGGTCACAGAGGAATGTCGAGATTGAGTGAACTAATCACAGCCACCCTGGGCTCACCTTTATCCAACCTGAGAGGCCAAGGTGGCAGCCTGATTAGGAGAAGCTCTTGGTCACACCGTGCAGTCCTCGGGATCCTGTGTGCCCACAATCAGTGCCCCAGCCAGCAGGATAGGAGCGTGTCACAAGCTGCAATCTGTTCCTCGTGCCTCCCTCCCCAAGTTCTAGTTCTGAGTTGGGTGAGCATAGAACCAAGCAGATAAAACAACCTTTCACAGTTCGCATGGGCTCTTTATGCTATGAATTAAGTCTAGGGGATTTCTCCCCACCTCCCAAACCTAAACACCTTAAGAACTGAGGCCGTTCCTCATCCTCCTCCAACCCTATGGGCAGAATCTACTCAGGACTGAGGCCCTACCCGTCATCCTGTGAACCCTGGAGAAAAAGTGAGGGTTGCTAGATTTACTCCACAGTTCTTTGCTCCCTACCAATCTCTTCCCTTTCCCAAACAATTAGCTTCTTCAGTTAGCATGCTGGGGCAGGTGAAATCTGTTTGGGATCATGAACATAATTCCTTCTATTTTCCACTTCAGCATCAAGAAGATATACTACCCAAACCTGATTTCATTTGTTCATGCCACAGGCATCTGCCCCTCACTTATATGCAAAACACTGTCAAGTGGTTGATAGGATAAAGTTATACACCACCCCTATTCTCAAGAGACTTTATAGTTGAACAGAGTTAAGAAAAAGTTTTAGAACAAAAATAACTGGCCAGGTGTGGTGGCTCACACCTGTAATCCCAGCACTTTGAGAGGCCGAGGGCAGATCATGAGGTCAAGAGATCTAGACCATCCTGGCCAACATGGTGAAACCCCATCTCTACTAAAAATACATAAATTAGCCAGGTGCGGTGGCACATGCCTGTAGTCACAGCTATTCGGGAGGTTGAAGCAGGAGAATCGCTTGAACCAGAGAGTCGGAGGTTGCAATGAGCCGAGATCATGCCACTGTACTCCAGCCTGGTGATAGAGCAAGACTCCGTCTCAAAAAAAAAA
>NW_012116455.1:1338736-1354606 GCF_000951035.1 Colobus angolensis palliatus
AGAGAGAGAGAAAGAGGGAAAGCTTGGGTGTAGTCAAGGAAGAGCTAAAACCCAACGTGGTTGAAGGACAGCCAACAGAAGGGAAGTCATGAGGGACAAATTAGACTATAAAGGCCATTAATATCAGCCCAAGGGATCTGGCCTTAGCTTGGTGGAAAGGGGCACCACTCAAGGCTTTTAAGCAGAGGAGTAACAGGATCATTCAGAGTTGGGTTCCAAGAATGGCAGGTAGGCTGGATTCAAGCAAAGACACACTGCAGAGAGGCCCGGTAAGAGGCTCTTCTCAAAATCCTACTCACACGTGATAAAGGGCCTGACGCACACGGCAGCCATCAGAATAGAATGAAGGTGACAGAGGTGGAGGAACTACAGAGAGGACTAAGTGACATTGTAGTAACTCTTCAGCCTTGTTCCCTGAGATTTCTCCATGCAGAGATCTCAGACAGAACAGCTGTGACAACACAGATGTCCAAAACACTTCTTTACACTCACCATGACAAGTGTCCAGGAGGAACAACAGGTGTGCAGCACCCAGTCCAGTGTCAGGGCCCACAGGCTCCTGCCACTCTTCCTAATGACGGCTTACTCCCCTGGCATGTAGTTTTTTTGTTCTGGGTTCGCTGTCATGAAAGCTCCCCTGTCACAGAGCGGCAAATGCACAGTTAAGTCTTCAGAGGCCACAGCTCAATTTGAACACAACTGTGCTTTGGGCTCCTCTTAGTCCAGGCGTTGTAAGGACACTGGGCGCTCACTTTTTCTGCCTGCTTCTCCACAAGGGCCAGCTGAATACTTTCCCTGAACTAATGACCCTGGCTCAGTATTTTCTACTAACCAGCCTGGATAGCTTTCCTACTTCAAGCCCTGAACTCCCCTTCTATTATAGACTGATTTTTGCCCCCAACTTCCAATTCATACATTGAAGATAATTCACACATTGGAGACAGGAACTTTAAAGAAGTAACTAAGGTTAAATGAGGTCATGAGGGTGCGACCCTAATTCAACAGAACTGGCGCCCTTATGAAAAGAGGAAAAGACATCAGAGATGCACTTGCACAGAGAATAAAGCCATGTGAGGACACAGGGAGAAGACAGGAGAGGGGCTTCCAAGGACACAAACCTGTTGACACCTTGGACTTCCAGCCTCTAGAACCGTGAGACAATAAATGTTACTTAAGCCACGCCTTCTGTGGTCTTCTCTTACAGCAGCTCTAGCAGCTTCTGAAGAATGCTGCCCACCCAGGCTGTGTGTTAGAAAGGGAATGTGTCAAAGGAAACTGAATTCATGCTTTGGTGACTGGCAGAAATGTGATGCCATTAAAAGATGGTGTAGGCACGAGGAATGAGATGGCAACGTCAGTTTGGGGTAGGTTTCAATTAGAGGACTTGACGGAACATCACCTAGAGCTCAGGAGCTGCTGGACTAGAGTCCGGGTTTGGGACCATCTGCACAGCAGCTCTACGTGAAGCCCATCATTGAGAATACGAAAGGAGGGGGGCCAAGGATAAAGCCTCATGCAATACCTATATCTAAGTGATAGGAAGATGAAACAAAAAGGCCAATGCGGTGGCTCACACCTGTAATCCCAGTGCTTTGGGAGGCCGAGGTGGGTGGATCATTTGAGGTCAGGAGTTCAAGACCAGCCTGGCCAACTGGTGAAGCCCTGTCTCTGCTAAAAATACAAGAATTAGCTGGGTGTGGAGGCACGCACCTGTAAGCCCAGCTACTTGGGAGGCTGAGGCAGGAGAATGACTTGAACCCGGGAGGCAGTGGTTGCGGTAAGCCGAGATCACACCACTGCACTCCAATCTGGGCAACAGAGTGAGACCCTATCCCAAAAAAACTAAAGGGGGGGGGAGGGGCGGGAGAGAGAGACAGAGAGAGAGAGAGCGCAAAAAGGAATAATCAGAAATCAAAATGCCAAAATTTCAGTGTCATCAAAACTAAAAGAAGAATTTTAAGATGGGATGGTTAACAATGCCAAATAATGCTAAGAGGTAGAGAGAATGAAAACAGAAAATGCCACTGACATTCAGAAAGGAAGTCTGGGCCTGATAAGACACTAAGAAGCAAGTGGATACCAAGTAACAGAGGCAACAAATATTGATACATTTGGGAAGAGATAAATGAGAGAGTTGGAGTAGCAGCTGGAGGGAAAAGCAGGATTGATGGATGCTTTATTTATTTATTTTTATTTTATTTTATTTTTTGAGACAGAGTCTCGCTCTGTCACCCAGGCTGGAGTACAGTGGTACGATCTCAGTTCACTGCAAACTCTGCCTCCCAGATTCAAGCGATTCTCCTGCTCAGCCTCCTGAGTAGTTGGGATTACAGGTGCATGCCAACACGCCCAGCTTTTTTTTTTTTTTAGTAGAGATGGGGTTTCACCATGTTGGTCAGGCTGGTCTCAAACTCCTGACCTCATGGTCCGCCCGCCTCAGCGTCCCAAAGTGCTGCTGGGATTACAGGCATGAGCCACTGCCCCCGGCCTGGATGTTTTTATTTTTAACATTAAGGAAATGATCAGCATGTTTCTGTATCGAGATGATATGGAGAACATGGAAACTGGGATTAGCCTTGATGATCCTTGATGATCTTCTCCAGGGGCAGGAGAGAAGTAGAAAAAAATGGGATAAAGAAGAAAACAAGGTCACTTACCTCAGCATCAATCTCTCCTATGAAATAGTTGACAAAAATCAGGAACTTGGAGAATATGGAGCAAAAGTACCACAGAAAAATAGTCTCTAGGGTCAAACAGGTAAATCAGTGAAGGTGGCCAGGAGGGGATGGAGGAACAGCTGCTGCTCTTCGTGAGAAGACAACTGCATGAGGAAGAGGAGGCCAGCATGCCACCTTTCAATTTTCAAGAGACTCTGGAAATCTAGGTTTACATAAAATGTCCCCATTAAAAAAAAACTGACAGCTATTTCAAACTTAAAAGAAATTCTATGTAAACCAAAACAGAATGGAGCCCCCGAGCTGGCGATAAACTAAGGCTTGTGAACTAAGGCAGTGAACTAATGGCCACAGCATTAGTTCACTGCAAAGAGTCAATGAATTGAATTAAAATGTCTAAGAAATAACTTAGGTTAAAAATATAAATATAATAAACGTGCAGCAGCAAGTTTATTTTTTCTCACAGTAATATACATCAAGAATAGAAAAGGAAAGTGGTAACTTTTACCCTAAATTGGGGCTTAACATGTTTTTAAAACATAAGAGTAGGCTGGGTACAGTGGCTCACGCCCATAATCCCAGCACTTTGGGAGTCCGAGACTGGTGAATTACTTAAGGTCAGGAGTTCAAGACCAGCCTGGCCAATGTGGTGAAACCTCGTCTCTACTAAAAATACAAAAAAAAAAAAAAAATAGCCAGGTGTGATGACAGGCACCTATAATCCCAGCTACTCTGAAGGATTTGCTTGAACCTGGGAGGTGGAGGTTGCAGTGAGCCGAGATTGCACCACTGCACTCCAGCCTGGGTGACAGAACGAGACTATGCCTCAAAAGGCAGATCAGATCATCTGAGGTCAGGAGTTTGAGACCAGCCTGGCCAACTTGGCAAAACACTGTCTCTACTAAAAATACAAAATTTAGCCAGGCATGGTGGTGGGCGTCTGTAATCGCAGCTACTCAGGAGTCTGAGGCAGGAGAATCACTTGAACTGGAGGCAGAGGTTGCAGTGAGCCAAGATCGCGACGTTACACTCCAGCCTGGGCAACAAGTGAAACTCTGTCTCAATAAAAAAATAAAATAAAATAAATAAGTAAATTAGCTGGGCATGGTAGTGCACGCCTGTAATCGCAGCTACTCAGGAGGCTGAGGCACAGGAATCGCTTGAACCCAGGAGATGGAGGTTATAGTGAGCCGAGATTGCACCACTCACTCCAGCCTGGGCGACAGAGCAAGACTCCATCTCAAACAAACCCGTAAGTGTAGGATGTGAGGATTTCTAGATTTACAAGGAGCACAGACCTGGAATGAAGGGGGCTGTCACCAGCGATGGCCAGATGCAATGAACTACCATCAGGAAAGAAAGAGCCCAGGTACTGTCATCTCTGCTCATATTCCAAGGTCTGGGACTTAGAAGTGGCAGGATTATTCCAAAAATATAGTCATCTACACCCGAACCCACCATCACCTTATCTAATAGTAATCAGGAATCAATTATGCAGTCAGTATCACACCACGAAGAAAACAGAGCCTCTCCCCACAAGGCACTTATGTAGCCAACACGCAATCCATGAAAACACTAAACCCTAAAACCTTAGCAGGGACCAGGCATGGTGGCTCACGCCTGTAATCCCAGCACTTTGGGAGGCCAAGGCAGGTGGATCACCTGAGGTCAGGAGTTCGAGACCAGTCTGACCAATATGGTGAAACCCCATCTATACTAAAAGTACAAAAATTAGCTGGAAGTGGTGGCACACGCCTGTGGTCCCAGCTACTCAGGAGGCTGAGACAGGAGAATTGCCTGAACCCAGGAGGTGAAGGTTACAGTGAGCCAAGATCATGCCACTGCACTCCAGACTGGGCAACAGAGCAAGACTCCATCTCAAAAAAAACACTTAGCAGGACTGCTGGTGAGGAATGTTGAACCCTAGTTACTTTGACTGTGGAAGGGTATCTGATTGTATCATCTAGTGTGAAACCATAGAGTAAGTTATTTCTGTTTCATTGAGGGATAAGGAAAAGAAACGGCAGGGTCTCTCTGGCAACATTCAACCTAGACATTATTTGCTTTCCACTGAACTCCACGCTTGCCTATAAAACATTCTGAACTTCAGCAAGAAAAAAGCAGCATTCTCAGGACGCTTGGCCACAGTGTGCACTTTGAGGAATGCTGTTCTTACAGCACTTGTGTGCATCTGTGTAACAAGAAAGAAGAAAACAAACCCACTAGACTTTTGTTTGGAAAATACAGTTGGTGGAGACTGTGCAATGTTAAGTCAGCAACTATAGACAGGCTGAGAATTCCTTACAGGCATCAGCCCTGACTCCAAGACTTCATGCCTCACACCAGCCATGGCTGGCCTCCTTCAGAGTCTGCCACAGAGCCTTGGCACATGCCGTTCCTTCCAACAGCATAAGGAAAATATCCTGCTATATCTGAGCTGGTACTGACTGATGTCTCTAGCAAGGAAGAGATAAAGACAACTCAATTTCACCCTTCTTCAAATATATTTTACCTAGAACAGATCCTATATTTTTATGCAGATCATATTTAAGGCTGCCTGGATTTCTCCTTTGAAAAGCAAGGCATATGGAAATTCAAATACTCAAGTGTATTTACTTCAAATAATTAATATCAAAAATAGAAGGAGAAGCAGGGCTCTAAAATATGTACTTAGTGTACTTTCCCGTTGTGATAGTTACTGGTCTTAGCCAGAGAGAACTTTCAAATGTGAGAAATCAATGAAATCTATTCCATTGAGAATTATCTGGAGAAGAGTGATCACAGACCCACTGAGTAGTTTTTATTTCTCATTTATGATCAAGAATGGAATCTACTTATCTCAAAGTTCATTTGGCCTGCTGATACTAAGTACCTTCCCTACCCCCAGCCCCCATAAACAATACTTCATCCTATATGGCAAGACTCTGGGCTGGAGTTCAAGGCCTTTCACAGTTGGATTGCTTATCTAAGAGTTCTGTGAGTTGGGAGAGGGATGGAGCCAATATTGTGTGGAAACAGAGGCACCCACAGAGAGAGGACATCCTCATGCTGCTGATAGAACTACCTAAAAATAGCTCAACCATCCTGAGGGTCAGCTGAGACAAGGGTTTTCCCCAAATCGACATTTAGTGTTACATGACTTTTTGAACTTGCATTTCTACCCCCCTCACTTTTATTTTGGTATATCTAAACTACTACAAGAGTCCTGCCTCAAGACAAACTTTCTGACCCTGGTTTTATTATACTATATTCTAAAAAAAAAAAAAAAAATCACTCAAGAAAAAGAAGTTCAAGCTTCTTGCTCAGGCACTGAGGCTCAGCATAATCCAGCCCTACCTCAGGCCCCCAGCTCCTCAGCAAGCCCCAAATGGTCTATGCATGGTCACCCACACGAGCCTGCCCTTTGCTCATGCCCCATGCTCTGCCTGGAATCCCTTCCCCACTTCTGACTACTTATTCACAGTAAGTGCTAAGTAAACATTTTTTCCAAGTGAACAAATTTAAGACCTACCATTTTCAAGGCTCAGTTCAAATTTTAGATTATATACGAACCCTTCCATGACCACCACAGTCTGAAGGTATCATTTCATCTTCTGAATTTCAGTTATTGCTCATACACTTAACAAGTTCTATGTAACACCTGCTGCGAGGCAGGTATCAGGGTTCAATCCAGAAGAGCTACCATCCTGCCCTGACAGAGCCCGGAGTCCAGCAGGGAGAGCTATGAAGTATAACAGCTGAACAACGGTGTGGGTGCTGGAATATTGAAATACAAAGGCTTTCTTATTGTTATATGTATTTATTGAGCTCCTACTAGGATTAGCCTAGGTACTTTTTGTGGGTTCTGATTCAATCCTGATGGGCCATTTTACAAGGAAAAAGAAAAGAAACTCTGAAAAGTTAATTTGCTTTCCCCTGGCTATTTGGATAAGCAGAGTCTGGATTCAAACCCAGTTGAGTCTGGATTCGTTCCACCATCTACCCTGCCTCCCAAGCCTGAGGTGTAGAATGTATTCTGGAAATACGTGTAGTCAGACTGGGAAGAGGAAGCCATCCCAGGCAGAAGGAACAGCACAAGATGCGTTCCTAGAATGGCGAATGGTTCAGGAAGGTCAGAGCACAGTTACATGCTGAAAAAAAGAAGTAGGTTAGACTGTGAAGCACCCCGGACTCAATCCAGTAGACTATAGTGGAGCTTCAGGGTCCATGTCGTGTGTCCCCAGCAAGATAAGCTTTGTGTGTGTGTGTGTGTGTGTGCGCGTGCGCGGCAGGGGAACGGAATCTCTCTCTTGTGGCCCAGGCTAGAGTGCAGTGGTGCGATCTCGGCTCACTGCAACCTCCGCCTCCTGGATTCAAGCAATTCTCCTGCCTCAGCCTCCTGAGAAGCTGGGATTGCAGGTGCCCGCCACCACACCCGGCTACTTTTTGTATTTTTAGTAGAGATGGAGTTTCACTATGTTGGCCAGGCTGGTCTCAAACTCCAGACCTCAAGTGATCCACCCTCTTCAGCCTCCAAAAGTGCTTGGATTACAGGCATGAGCCATCATGCCCAGCCAAGATAAGCTTTCTTAAGAGCAGGCACCACAGCCCCTTTCTGTATTTTCACACCATCAAGTTTGTATTCAATACAACTGGTGGAAAGCCCACGGGCTTTTCTGGATCATTTAGTTTCACGTCCCCAATGGGACCCCGTGGTTTTATGCAGCTTTATGAATGCCGACTATCTGTGCCTCCAACAAGGCTTGGCAACTCAGAAACCAGTGACCACCTCAGACCAACAGCAAACCTCCTCTAGTTGCCACTAAGTGGGCTAGGGCTATCTTTTCTACTTATCAAAACTCCTGCCATTCCCTGGGTTCCTTCATTTCCGGGGATCATGTAATAGCAAAGCTGTCTGAAGATTATCTCAATAGCACTTAAGATGTGCTAGGCACTATGTGCATTCATTTAACCCTCGTAACTTCTGGAACTAGATTCTCATATGCCTATTTGACTGATGAGGAAATAGAAGCTTAGAGAGTAAAAGTCAGTCTGATCTGGAGTGCAGGTTTCCAATCCCAATGCTCATTTTCTTAATCACTTAGCCATGATACCCACCAGGCAAAGAGATTAAGGAAATCTGGGCAATCCCTCATGAAGGACCAAAGAAAGAAGTTGCTGAGATCTTGAGGAAAACACGTCTAGCTCCCGCTTGCCACTCTCATTGCATCCGTATGCGATGAATGCAAGAATCATTTCACTAAGATGTGACCAGAAAAACCCATTCCCACATGATTAGACCCTGGGCTTCAGATGTCCTGAGAGAGTATTGGAGTCCTTCAACCTCCTTTCCTGAGGAACACTTTATCAAAGTCATCACCATCTGCATCTATTCTTCCAGCTCCTTCCCTGCCACACCAATTCCATTTATGCAAATGTGTTTGTGCCAGGTAGTGCTCAACGGGCTGGTAATACAGCAAGTAACATAAATGATAAGATCCCTGCAGTCTTGAAGCTTAACATCTGGCAAAGGAGACAAGTAAAAGAGATGATTTTTTTTTTTTTTCTCGAGATGGAGTCTCACTCTGTCACCCAGGCTGGGGTGCAATGGCACAATCTTGGCTCACTGCTACCTCCGCCTCCCAAGTTTAAGCAATTCTCCTGCCTCAGCCTCCCAAGTAGCTGGGACTACAGACGTGCGGCACCATGCCCGGCTAATTTTTGTATTATTAGTAGAGATGGGGTTTCACCATGTTGGCCAGGCTGGTCTCAAACTCCTGACCTCAGATGATCCACCTGCTTCGGCCTCCCAAAGTGCTGGGATTACAGACATGAGCCACTGCACCTGGCCAAAATGAGATTATTTCTGATGGTACATGCTATGAATGATAGAGATTCTGGTGGCATAGAGATGGGAGGCTGTTTTAGAAAGTCCTTCCTGGGAGGTGACATTTGAATTCATACCCAAATGACAAGCAGCTACCCTCCAAGGCTCCAGGATCTACCTTATCTTGGCCAACTGAAAAAGACATTAACCATGATCTGGTCTCAACTTCTTATTTGTCAGTGAGCAAACAGAGGCTCAGTGAGATTAAAAGACTAGGACAAGGTTTCCCAACTGACTGCAATTTGCTTCTTCTTACTATTCGATAGAGACTTTCAATATACACATCTGAAATCGAGGCACCTTAAGTTGTGTTTTTAACACATTCATGGTTTTTTTTGTTTTTGAGACAGCATCTCACTCTGTCACCCAGGTTGGAGTGCAGTGGTGCAATCATGGCTCACTATAGCCTCGACCTCCTGGGCTCAAGCAACCCTTCCATTTCAGCCTCCCAAGTAGCTGGCACCACAGACACATGCCACCACGCAGGATTAATTATTATTTTTTTGTAGAGACGGGGTCTCATTTCATTGCCGAGGCTGGTCTGGAACTCCTGGCCTCAAGTGATCCTCCCGCTTGGGCCTCCCAAAGTGCTGGGATTACAGGCATGAGCCGCCATGCCTGACGACACATTTGTACTTACAATTTTATTTTCAGTACACTCTTGGGGAAAAAATGACAGGCCTTCACTTGATCGATAATGAAATCGAGCCTCCAGTTGGCTGAGTAGTTTGTCTAATGGCCTGTCACTAGCAACTGAATCAAAACTCTGATGATTTGTATTCTAGTCCTGTGTTCTTTCACCTGGGTGAGAAGTAGCTGCCTAGTCATTGGTCTATGAATATAAGACATCATTACCAGCAACTTCACACCCTATGGTGCAAAGAACATACAAAAGTCAAAGATAAGCACAAATTACTGTCATAACACAGAAATTCAAAGACCCTAAGTAATTTGCTGCAGACTTCAGATGACTGGACAATCATGGCCTGAGGCAGTCCCCGCTATCCCCTCTTGCCTTCTGGGTACAAGACTTAAAGCTGCCCTGGTGACACATTGCAGAGATTTTAGTAAATAAAGAAGAATGTGTTTCTCAGAGCCAACCCCCAAATCTTCGTAGCTGGATCCAACCCAGACCGGAAGTCTACATAGTGAGTGAACCCTTAGATGAGTGTCATATTTAAGTCTCATGACTCTTCTGCTTAAGAAATAAACTACTAGTGGTTCCCAAACCTACCTGCACTGATCAGAATGATCTGGGAGAGTTTTCAAATAAAGATCTTTCGATTCACACAAGACCTGGAGACTTAGAAATGCCAAAGGTGAGAGCCTGGGGAATGTATGCTTTAAAATTCAGCCAGCCTGGAAATTCACTGGTTTTTCTCATGTCTTAGTGCTGCAATGTAATACAGAGAGGAAAGATGCCTGCTTTTATTATCAAGTGGGCAAGCTAAGTTAGGCTGCATCCTTTAAGGGCTGCTTCCAGAAGAGTCTTCTCTGCTACCCAAGGCCCCTGTACCAGTAGGAAGGTCCTGGGCGTATCCGCCTGGTTACCTGTGAAGTCTGTTGTCTCATCATTCCCTTTGGCTGCATATCAAACCCCCGTACAACCCAGGGAAAGCTTTTTCTGAGATCGGCTTGCCAATTTCTTTGTGAAGCAGACCCTAGCCTGCAAGGGTGAGGGGCCTCTCCAGCAGAAAGAATCTCAGAGTGTGGATCATCCCTCACCCCCAACCACCGCCAAAGGGGCCTGGCTCCCTCCCCATGGGATTCTTCTCTGCCCTAGACAGCCAGCTACTGGCTTGGAAAAAGAGAAAGGGAAAAGGAAAAGAAAGAAGGTAATTCAGGCCCCAGTGGCCAGCGCCCTCAAGGACACGAGCAGTTCTTACCTGGAGATGGAAGAGGAGCGGCTCTGTTCGTTGGATCAGGAATTCTGTCTCTGCAGGTGAGCACTAGGCTTGCAACTCACTGGACTTTGAACAAAGGTTGATTTAAAAGCTAATGTATTTAACAGGGACATGTGGTCTGAATTCAAGTGACCTCTGTCCTGCTTCCTGCCAGCTGGCTGGGCCCTGAGCTGGAAAACCTGACAAACCTCAGCAAACCAAATGCCCTGGCCCACCTGCCTGGCCCTGCAGGGAGGCTGCTGCTTGCCAGACACTCCCAGAGAACAAGGAGAGAGGGGGCGAAGGACAGCCAGGGAGGAGGTGCCTCCACTTTCCTTGGTACTCTCCCTTTGGCAGATGCCTTGGTCACACCCAATCAACCCCCAATCCTGTTAGGGTCCTCCAGTCCCCCATCCTGGGGTCAGGGCCGAGACTCATACAGGAGCATCCTCAATCACTGAGGCCTCCTCAAGGAGCAGTAGCCTGTAACACTCCCACCCAGGAGGCCAGTAAGCCCCAGGAAATGCGGCCAAGAGTTCAGGGCACCCATCTCTGCTTCCCTCCGCCCTGGATCCTCACTTGTGTGCTCCCTAGGGGTTTAGCAAACAAAGCCCTTGCTCTTATGTCCCAGGCTTCCTTCTTATCCACTCTCTCCCCTCTCTTTTTTTCTTCTCTTTCTCACCTGACGGCGCTCTTTCTGTTCTCCAGCCTAGCGATAATTGTCTTCCCTTCATACACTCAGAGTCTCTCAGGCAAGCCCAGCAGGGTAGGCGGAAGACATTTTTACAAACCCCTCCACCCTGCTGCCTTGCTGCCTGAGAAGTAGGCTGGTGCCGGTGTGCTCAGTCCCCAGCCCTAGCCGCGATCAGCAGCTGATTCCTATCAGCAGCACCCACAGATAGTTCTAGCACTGGCCTTCTCACTGACCTGGATCCTCAGCCCACACTGCAAATCAGGGCAAGAGATTGCTCCCGGCACTCAGGCAAAGCAAACCACAGGCCGAGGACTGGGTGACCTCACCCCTCTTCCACCCACACTGCAAAGGCCATTTGTCTTTGCTGGGCCTTGGCTTGGCCCCCAACAAAGACATGACCTGAGCCAGTGGATAAACGGTTTAAAATGACAAACACTGAGCGGCTTCCTCATACCAGCTTATCTTCCTCCACCTCAGGGCTAAGCCCTCCTGGCCTCCTCTATATCCTTCAAAGCAGAAGGCAGAATGGGAAAATCTGGATTTAGGATCAGAACACCTGAGTTCACTGTAATCCCAGCACTTTGTGAGGTCAAAGCGGGCAGATTGCCTGAGATCAAGAGTTCGAGACCAGCCCAGGCCACCTGGTGAAACCCCCATCTCTACAAAAGGTAAAAAAAAAAAAAAAAAAGCCAGGCATAGTGGTACATGCTTTTAGTCCCAGCTACTCTGGAGGCTGAAGTGGGAGGATCACTTGATGGAGAGGCAGAGGTGCAGTGAGCCGTGATCATGCCACTGCACTCTAGCCTCAATGACAGAGGGAGACTCTGTCTCCAAAAAAAAAAAAGAACGAAAGAAAAAACACCTGAGTTCAATTCTGACGCCACTGTTTCCCAGGTGTTTGATCCAAAGTAATTCAGTTTTAATTCAGTTTTAGCACTCTGGGCCTCACTTACCTTCATCACGTATAAATAGTTGTTATTGTATGGTTTTTAGAAATTTTTAAAAATTGTGAGTTTTTTTTTGTTTTTTGTTTTTTTGTGTTTTTTGAGATGGAGTCTCACTCTGCTGCCCAGACTGAAATGCAGTGGTGCAATCTCAGCTCACTGCAACATCTGCTTCCTGAGTTCAAGTGATTCTCCTGCCTCCGCCTCCCGAGTAGCTGGGATTACAAGCGCCCACCACCATGCCTGACTAAATTTTGTATTTTTAGTACAGACAGGGTTTCACCATGTTGGCCAGGCTGGTCTCAAACTCCTGACCTCAAGTGATCCACCCACCTTGGCCTCCCAAAGTGCTGGGATTACAGGCCTGGTGTATTCCTTTTGTATCTGGTTTATTTCATTCAATATGATATTTGTGAGGTTCACTCATGTTGCTGTGAGTAGCCGTAGTTCATTTGTTTTCATACTAGGATTCCATTTACATAATGTCCAAATATAGGGCAGAACTTTGGGGGATTCCCGGTTAGGTGGTAACACATGACCCTAACTTCTGGATCCTCACTTGTGTGCTCCCTAGGAGTTTAGCAAACAAAGCCCTTGCTCTTATGTCCCAGGCTTCCTTCTTATCCACTCTCTCCCCTCTCTTTTTTTCTTCTCTTTCTCACCTGACGGCGCTCTTTCTGTTCTCCAGCCTAGCGATAATTGTCTTCCCTTCATACACTCAGAGTCTCTCAGGCAAGCCCAGCAGGGTAGGCGGAAGACATTTTTACAAACTTCTGGTATACTGGCAAGATTCTAGTTCTTGAGCTAAGTGAAGGTTACACAGGTATTTAAGATTAATTATTGAGCTATGCATTTTTGTTTCATGCACTAATTCTGTATAAATAATAATTAAATTATATGAAATTTTAAACATTACAATATGTGTATAGCATACTGGAGTAAGAAGAAGCTCTTCAAGGCTAGAAGTGACCTGCCTGAGGATTTCAGCTGTGCTCAGCTCTGCATGATCTGTTCAAAAGTGGAAGGGATCAGTATCTTGGCATGTCCATAACCTACATGTGGCACACCTGAGCAATCTGGTCAGGAAGCTTTGATCTCTCCACTTCAAACTTTAAAAATTGGCTGGGCACGGTGGCTCATGCCTATAATCTCAGCACTTTGGGAGGTTGAGGTGGGAGGAATGCTTGAGTCCAGGAGTTTGAGACCAGCCTGGGCAACATGGTGAAACCCCATCTCTACAGAAAATACAAAAATTAGCTGGGTGTGGTGGTGCACACCTATAGTCCCAGCTACTCAGGAGACTGAGGCAGGAGGATTGATTGAGCCTGCGAGGTCAAGGCTGCGGTGAGCCACGATCATGCCACTGCATGCCAGCCTGGACTACAGAGCGAGACCCTGTCTCAAAAAAAAAAAAAAAAATTAAATTGTGGTAAAATATTCATAACAAAAAAATTACCATTCTAATCATTTTGAGTATACAATTCAGTGGCATTAAGTACTTTCACACTGTTGGGCAACCATCACCACCATCCATCTCCAGAACTTTTTTATCTTCCCAAAGTGAAACTGTGTAGCCATTGAACACGATTTTCTATTCCCTCCTCCCCAGTCCCTGGCAACCACCTTTCTACTTTGTTTCTACAAATTTGACTACTCTAAGCACCTTCTATGTGTGGAATAGTATACTATTTGTCCTTTTGTGACTGGCTTATTTCACTTAGCAAATGTCTTCAAAGTTCATTCATGTTGTAGCACATGTCAGAATTTCCTTCCTTTCGAAGGGTGAATAATATTCCACTGTATGCGTACACCACATTTTATTTATTTATCCATCACGGAATGAATTGCTACCACCTTTAGGCTGTAGTCAATCCTACTGCTGTGAAAATGGATGTACAAATATTTGTTCAAGTCCGTGTTTTCAAATATTTTGGGTATTTGCCCAGAAATGGAATTGCTGGATCATACGTTTAATTCCTTAAGGAACTGCCATACTGTTTTCCATGGTGTCTGCACCATTTTAGCTTCCCACCCGCAACATAGAAAGGTTCCAATTTCGCCATAGTCCCATGAACACTTGTTATTTTCTGTTTTTTGTTTGTTTGTCTGTTTGTTTTTTAAATGATGGCCATTTTAATGGGTTTGAGGTGACATCTCATTGTGGTTTTGATGCATTTCCTTAATGATTCATGATGTTGAGCATCTTTTCATGTGCTTACTGGCCATTTGTATCTTCTTTAGATAAAAGTCTATTCAATTTGCCCATTTTAAAAATCAAGTTGTTTTTGTTGTTATTGAATTGTATCATCTCAATTTTTCTTTATTATAAAACAAAGACACAGAGAGGTGAAGTGACTTAGCCAAAGTCACCTCAGGCAGACACATGGCTAAAAACACTGTGCTCTTGCTTTCATGGCCAATGCCCTTTCTACTATACCCGTCTGCCTGGTTTAATGGGTATCCTCAAATTTTTCTCCAACTTCAGGTCTGATTGTCCTAGTACGCATGTCCTACTACCTTGTCTTTTTAGTAGCTCATTAACTTACGCTGAGCCTGGAATTTTAAGCTCCAGTGGTTTTCTCTCCCTGTCTAGAGTCAATATTTATGACAGGCTCCCTTTCCACTCTCTCTGTTACTCTGGCCTCATCCCACCTTAAGTGGCAGCCTGTGTACTCTGCATACCTTTGGAGGAATTTATTAGGCCAGGGTCCAGATGCAAGACTGAGATAAATGTTTTACAGCATTGTGGGTGACAAGCCAGAGACGGGGCAATGCCACTTGGCTGCAGCACACACTGGCTCCACGTGACTGCTGACTGCAGCTTTCTAGTTCTTTTCAGTAACCAGGTGTCAGGACAGGGGAGGCCTGAGGATCCTTGGAGAGCTGTGAATTATTAACACTTGCAAGCTGGCTGCCAAGGATATCCGAATAGTAATTCACTTGCTCTTCCTTTTCCCAGATGAGGGGTCAGAATACACAATCCTTTTCTACCATAAGAAAAAGGCACAGAACAAGAACATGCCATATTCTGAGTTCCTGCATATAGCAAGGTCTGGTCTTGGCACTCTTAGAGTATTGGTTAAAAGGATATTTGATGGCCCCTTTGTAAGAGATACAGGAACAATCAGTGGTCCTTGGGCAGTTTGGATTCTGCCTTTAAAAGCCAGACCCTCAAGGGCCCCCAACGGTCCAGAATGGGAAACAGGAGAAGAGCAAGAAAAGTGTCAGGGATCTCAAGGCCACAGCCTCAGCCTGACCTCATCCCTCTGGGGACCATCCCATCCAGAGGTAAAGGGTCAGTGAGAAAGAAGCAGGAACCATGAACAGCCTAGTGGCCCAAGTCTGTAGCTTGATTTAAAAGACATCCCTCGGCCGGGCGCGGTGGCTCACACCTGTAATCCCAACACTTTGGGAGGCCGAGGCGGGCGGATCACCTGAGGTCGGGAGTTCGAGATCAGCCTGGCCAACATGGAAAAACCCTGTCTCTACTAAAAGTATAAAATTAGCCAGGTGTGGTGGCGCATGCCTGTAATCCCAACTACTAGGGAGGCTGAGGCAGAAGAATTGCTTGAACCCAGGAGGCAGAGGTTGCGGTGAGCCGAGATCGCACCACTGCATTCCAGCCTGGGCAACAAAGCGAGACTCCGTCTCAAAAAAAAAAAAAAAAAGACATCCCTGCCAGGCACAGTGGCTCACGCCTGTAATCCCCGCACTTTGGGAGGCCAAGGTAGGTAGATCACCTGAGGTCAGGAGATCGAGACCAACCTGGCCAAAATGGCAAAACTCTGTCTCTGCTAAAAATACAAAA
>NW_012116455.1:1355266-1389732 GCF_000951035.1 Colobus angolensis palliatus
GCAATGCTTGTCTTGTTTTTTGGAAATGTAGTCTCGCTCTGTCACCCAGGCTGGAGTGCAGTGGCACAATCTCAGCTCACTGCAACCTCTGCCTCCTGGGTTCGAGTGATTCTCCTGCCTCAGCCTCCCAACCGGGATTCCAAGTGTGCTCTACCACGCCTAGCTAATTTTTGTATTTTCAGTAGAGACAGGGGTTCACTATGTTAGCCAGGCTGAATTTGAACTCCTGACCTCAAGTGATCCACCCACCTCAACCTCCCAGAGTACTGGGATTGCAGGCATGAGCCACCACACCTAACCAATGCTTGTCTTTATTATCCACGGAAGAAAGTACATTTTCTCCTCCGAAGCCCAAGTCAGCATGAGGATGGCCCCATCCGGTTTGCCTTAGGGTAGAGTGCAGCCTCTGTGCCTCCAGACAACTGTAGAAGTGCCTGCAATTCCACTCAGCAGAGTATTTTTTTGCTAAGCACCCTTTGCTAAGTACTACCTATTAATTTCCTCTGGGTCAATTGAAAATGCCAGGGAGGGTAAATGTTAAATCCCTGATGGAAGAATGAGGCATCAAGGCCTGGGACTCTTCGTGCCTGAGGGAAGGTTGAGAAAGAACAGCCATTGCCAAGTGTGGGAGACCAGTTTCCCCAACTTCTTCAGCCAAAGACAGCTTCACAGGTGCCTTTCAGAGGAGCCCTGCACTGGGATTCACATAGTGTGGCTTGCAGGCAGCTCTTGGAGATGATGAGCCAAAGAGGATGGGGGACCTGCAGTTGCAGGCCACACGCTGTCACCGTGGCATCCAGCAGGCCATGGGGCCTGCGATGGGGAAAGTCACATTCCCCTAGGCATTCACACAGCAGAGTGTAGCTTCGTGGGGGTGGGTGAGGGGGAACCACCTCACAGTACAGGCAGAGCTGTGACTGCAGCCATTTCTGCCGTGTCCTGGAGAGACTCGCCCTGTCCCTGTAGAAATGGGTGTGCAGACTGGAGAGGCTCGGGCTGTCCCTGTAGAAATGGGCACCCAGAGCCCGTGGCAGTGTTTGAGCCAGCAGCGCCACAGGCCTGGTCTCCCTCAGGAGGAGGCCTGGCCATAAAGGAACTTGGTGTCTTCTGTGACCGGAGAGGGACAAGACAGGCTCTTCAGGACACCAGAGTAATTTGGGCACATTTTTGTGTGCCTTCTGTTTTAAAAGACAGAATTTAAGAGTACCTGGTGAGCCATTCACTACAGACTGGAAATTAGAATGGAGGCTGAGAGAGACATTTTCTCCAGGGCCTGCCGTGTCATCTTGATACCCAAACCCCTGAAGCTGCCACCTCTGTCCCCACAATAAAACAGCCCTGAGGCCAGGCGCGGTGGCTCATGCCTGTAATCCCAGCACTTCAGGAGGCCAAGGCAGGTGGATCACCTGAGGTCAGGAGTTCAAGACCAGCCTGGTTAACATGGCAAAACCCTGTCTCTACCAAAAATACAAAAATTAGCTGGGCATGGTGGTGCGTGCCTGTAGTCCCAGCTATTCAGGAGGCAGAGGCAGGAGAATCACTTGAACCTGGGAGGCAGAGCTTGCAGTGAGCCGAGATTGTGCCACTGCCCTCCAGCCTGGGTGACAGAGTGAGACTCCCATCTCAAAAAAACAAAACAAAACAAAACAAAAAAACAGCCCTGACTCCCTCTCCATATTCTATCATTATTCTATTACCAAGGACTCTGGGCAAAAGGCCAGCAATGACAGTGGCTGGGGCAGGGGCTGAAATGCCTACATAACTTTGCTGTATGTGCCTCTGGCTCTGAGGCTTGGTTTCCTTCCAGAAAACTGTTGGCTGTGCTAGGTGTCAGTTCACCCTTCTCTGGGGGAGAGGCTGGGCCTCTCACCAGCCCCTGGAGCCTCAAATGTGCTTCCTCACAGCTACTGGGGCAGTAGGCCCTGAACTGGGCCAAGGTCAGAGTTATTCTCCCTCACCCACGCTCACCAAACTCATACATGCCTAGCAACAAGGGGAAATGTGACAGGAGAATGAGCTCTACTCTCTACACACAGGTGTAGCCTCTGGCACCTTCGTGGCCTGGAAGTCTAATACAGTCCAGTGAAATGTGGAAATAGCTACAAAGCTAAAGTTACCTTTGGCTGCAGTGAACACACGAGACTTGGACTAAGCCGAGGCAGGTGGCAGGTCTGAGCCATGCACCTGACAAGGGAGACTGACAAACTGGACTCTGTTCAGAGAAGAGTGGAAAGGACAAACAAAATATTAGAACCATGAAAGCATTGAAATAATTATAAGAAATAATTGCAGGAGCTAGGGATATTTAGCCCAGAAAGGAGAAACATTAGGATGATTAACTTTCTTCGAAGATTTGATAGACTCCCGAGTAGAAAGGAAAACTAGGTAATGCTGGCCGGGCGCAGTGGCTCACGCCTATAATCCCAGCACTTTGGGAGGCTGAGGCAGGTGGATCGCCTGAAGTCAGGAGTTTGAGAACAGCCTGACCAATATGGTGAAACCTCTTCTCTACTAAAAAAATACAAAAAATTAGTCAGGCGTGGTGGCGGGTGGCTGCAATCCCAGCTGCTTGGGAGGCTGAGGCCCAAGAATCACTTGAACCCAGGAGATGGAGGCTGCAGTGAGCCAAGATTGTGCCACTGCATTCCAGCCTGGGCAACAGAGTGAGACCGTCTCAAAAAAAAAAAAAAAGAAAGAACACTAGGTAATGATACTAGCCCACACCTGAGTACTTAGCATATGCCAAGCACCATGTCAATTGTTTTACACACTTTTCTCATTTACTCTAAACAGCAGTTCTGTGACATTGTTATCCCCATTCCATAGTTGAAGAACATACCGAAAAGGTGAATGACTTATCCAAGGTCACATGGTAAGTGGTGGAGTCAGGATGTAAATCCAGGCAGTCTGCCGCATGTGCCTGAGATTGGCCTGCCATCCACAGACATTTCCCATGTGGGGCCCTCAGCAGACTTCACTGAAAGTTAAAGGCAGGCAGGACTGACAGCAGCACAAGGAAGAATTTTACCGGAAGTATTCCACAAGGGATATTGTGTGGATACTTTGGGTGGTGGTGAGCTGCAGAACAGTAGAGCAATTCAAGCAGAGGATGCAAGAGGTATTACCCTGAACAGTTTGCAAGGAGCATTACAGCAGCAATAGCACCAGGGAACTTGTTAGGGATACAACTTCTTGGACCACCCCCACCCCTGCCCTGAGACCCTGAATCAGAGACTCTGCAGCTGGGCCCAGCCATCCGAATTGTTCAAAGATGCCCTCCTGGTGATGTTAATACATGCTCAAGTTTGGAAACCACTGGCATGCAAGTGTCTGCACGTTTCCAGGGACTAGAAGACTGCTGCAGTCTTCTGCTTCCAAAACCCCTTAATTCTACAGAAGTAAGATGGAAATACAATTCAACGTCCACTCAGGTTTGCTTTTTCTTAATGTTCAGCACTTGCTATTGGTATCTTGAAAACAATCTATCAGGTGCTAAATTGTGTCCAGTTACACAATTTAGCACCTGATAGATTGTTTTCAAGATATTCAAAGGCCCACAGGATACAGATTTGGGAGGCTGTGGATGACCAGGAGGCAGCCTAGATTTCAGCCACCTCACTGTTTCACTGACTTCCAAGCCAGCCCCACATGTCCCTGCTCCTTGCTGGTTCACACTGTTCCTCTACCCATGCCTTTTGAAATCCTGCCTTCTTTCAAAGCTCAATTTAAATGTCACATTGTCCACACAGAGTGCCTAACACTGTCTGCGCCCACAGGGCAGTCTCCTTTTCTTCCTCCCAAGCTCCCCTGCTTCCTGGGTTCTCTGTCACTTCTGGGGTACTTATAGCTCTTGGTGCATTCTGTTTCCTCTCACAGGGATGCAGGCCTCTCTCAACAGTGTGCTCGCCTTGAGAGCAGGCCCCATTCGGTCATCAACAGCCCCACAGGGCCTGGCACACAATAACTTTGTGAGAAGTGACCAAAAGTAACATTTGCAGAAAACTGTGCATGCAACTGTTTGCAGGATGGACAGACACTACATGGCTGGTGAAAAGGAAGTACGCTGCAATTCACTTTTGAGCCCTGAGGTCTCTGCAGAACTTTGAGGTTTTTTGCAATAACCAGTATGAATATATGTGTGTAAACTAGTACGAAAGGGGCCTCAACCTCACTCACCCGCAATCCTGGTTGCCTTTAACTTCTCTTCATGTTGCTAATAATCACTGTTTTACAGCTCCTCGATGATAAGGAATGCTGAATGCTCTCAGAGCCAACCTTTGGAAGGATCCCATGGACCCAAGGAGGGAGAAGTCTCCAGTTGAGAGAGCAGAGAGGTCATCTATTTGAACACTGTCATAGCGACAGCAAATAAGGATACTGGGATAACAGAAACCAGGCCCAGTTTAGCAGTTCATACCTGTGGGACCTGGTATCCTGTGGGCTGTGGTGGACTGGTCCTGTGACCAGGATGGTGGTGAGACACTCTCCTCTTCCCAACGTGGGTTCCCAACCCCCAGGCTCCCAGAATGGACTCATTCTGCAGTGAAAGCTAACACTTTGATGGAGTGAAGAAGTATTTCTTTTTTTTCTTTTTCTTTTTCTTTATTTTTAGAGACGCAGTCTCGCTCTGTCACCCACGCTGGAGTGCAGTGGCGCGATCTCAGTTCACTGCAAGCTCTGCCTGCCGGGTTCACGCCATTTTCCTGCCTCAGCCTCCCAAGTAGCTGGGACTACAGGCACCCGCCACCTCACCCAGATAATTTTTGTATTTTTAGTAGAGACGGGTTTCACTGTGTTAGCCAGGATGGTCTCGATCTCCTGACCTCATGATGTGCCCGCCTTGGCCTCCCAAAGTGCTGGGATTACAGGTGGGAGCCACCATGCCCAGCTTGGAGTGAAGAAATATTTCTAATACCTGTCTCATCTGACGATGGCTTCAGTGGAGCGATCTGGGAGTTCTCAAACCCCAGAGCACCCTACTGTTTTTAGGACCACAGAGTACTACAATAACAGGAATAACAAGGAAAAGAGAGGCTCTAGACTAGTCATGAAAAAATTTCCCCCACCCTCGCTGCACCCTTGAATTCCTGCATAGCCTGGCACTGGGTGTCAACCATGACAGGTGTTCCACCAGAACCATGGGGCTTCCTGGTGTGCTGTGCCCTTTGGCACAGGGCCTGGCCCAGCCTTGCAAGACTTAGAGCCCAATGTTTCTGATTCTCAGACTAATGCTCCTGCCATCTAAGGGCACAACCCTAGAATTTAGGAACAATCGTAATCTCCCAAGCCATCACTGACCAAGGAAGAATAGAACAGAATAGAAATGGATGTGAAGCTGGGCATGGTGGTTCAGGCCTGTCATCCTAGCACTTTGGGAGGCCAAGGCCAGAGGATTGTTTGAGCCCAGGAGTTCAAGAGCAGGTGGGGCAGCATAGGGAGACCTCATCCAAACAAATCATTTTTAAAGTTATCAACCAAGCGTGGTGGCTCACGCCTGTAATCCCAGCATTTTGGGAGGCCAAGGCAGGTGGATGGATCACTTGAGGTCAGGAGTTCGAGACCAGCCTGGCCAATATGATGAAACTCTGTCTCTACTAAAAATACAAAAATTAGTCCCGCATGGTGGCAGGTGCTCATAATCCCAGCTACTCGTAAGGTTGAGGTAGGAGCATCACTTGAGCCCAGGAGGTGGAGGTTACAGTGAGCTGAGATCACGCCACTGTACTCCAGCCTGTGTGACACGGTGAGACTTCATCTCTAAATAAATAAATAAATAAATAAAAAGTTATCCCGGTGTAGTGGTGTACACCTGTGGTCCCAGCTGCTTGGAGGGGCTGAGGTGGGAAGATCACTTGAGCACAGGAGGTCGACGTTGCAGTGAGCTGTGATTGCCCCACTGCACTCTAGCCTTGGTGACAGTAAGATCCTGTCTCAAATTTAAAAATAAATAAAAATTTAAAAAAAATAAATAAATAAAAGAAAAAAAATGGCTGGGAAGTTAAGGTCAGTCATTCATCCTCCCCCCACCACATCAGGACCATTTTGGTGCCCCTACTCGTTGCCTCCCCTGCTCACCACCACCCTCGCTCAAGCCTTCTTGACAGCTCCCTGCCCTTCTTCCCTTTCAGCCTGGAGCAGCTGTGTTCTCTGTCCTACTTCTAACCAAAACCTACTCTCAGGAGAAGACTTGGTACCTTTCTTTATACTTGAGAGGACAGTCTGTCCTTTTATCTTCTAGTTATTCTATCATCAGTCCTTTCCTTATTATGAATTAGCAAACACAAAATCTTTGTTCCCCGGGGGAAAGAAAAGAATTTTAAGAGGTGGTTTTTCTCAGCCCCCTCAGCACCCTAGTCTATTTCTAACACCAAAAAGACAAAACAAGGGAGAGGAAAGGAGAAGGAGATGGAGGACCAGCTGCAGGAGAGAAAGGAGAAAAAAACGCACAGTGGGGGTGGAGGAAGATCTCTGACTGCTTAACGACCCATCCTGTGGTTTTCAAAGACTGAATAGAACAGCTATGAAAGTGTGAGCAATGACGAAACTGGAGAGATGGGGTTTTAACAAGATGCAAGAACAATCTGAGGACTGAGGGCCATTTCACCGTGAGCCCCCGGCCTGAGAGCAAGAAAGAAGAACTTCTGTCTTGAGGTAAAAAGATCTGTTGGGGACCTGGGGTCCAGGTGGAGGGACGGGATGGTTGACAGAACTGCTCAGGCAAGCACAGGCTTCCCATGAGGTCCCTGAGAAACCTGCCTTTTGGAGGGAAATGTCCTCTGTCCTCTGGACCCTGGGGAGAAGGTTATTTCTGCCTGCCAGACCAGCATGCTCGCTCTTCTTCCATGGCCATTCAGGGATCCTGGCCCCATTCTGACATTCCTCAAATGGAGGAATTCCTCAAATGACCAGAGGAAAGTTACCAAAGTTTAGATCAGCGTTCTGCTGGAGCTCTTCAAGGCCTGGGCTGAGACCAGCCGGAGGCGCCACGGGCTTGGAGCTGGCGCTGTGAGGCGCCTCCAGGGGAAGTTCACATCCTAGGCGGTTCATGTCGTGGACCTCTTGGAGGTCCATGAATAGATTCGTTCATGGGATTTGTGAATTTTGGGGAAAAATACATCTTTATTTTCACTAATCTTTAATTGAAAGTTAGCACTTGCTTCAGTTATGAATATAGACAATGAACCACAATAGAATTTGCCATCAATAAAAAACACAATTATTTTCAAATCTCATTACAGTTGTTATAGATTTCTCCAAATGACATTAACGCTCAGCACTACTACGGAATTACAACAGTTATTAGGCTGATGCCAGATCTAAAGAAGCATGTGTACTGCTCTATCACACATTCTTCTCATGTTTGGACAATTGTCTTGTCATCATTTGTTCGCTTTATTATCCCGTGTATCTTATTAATTTTTAAATGTTATTCTGAGGAGGGACTCCATATGCCTTCCCAGACCACCAAAGAGGTCCATGGCCCCTTTACCTCAGGCGCCTGCTTTGGTGTGTTGAGCAGGAAGCCCCAAATCTCAGACAAGAGCTTCAAGGGCCCCCCAGCCCAAACCTCTGTTTACTAACAAGTCTGGTTCTACTTTAAGGCAGTTGGGGTTGTGGAGATAGAAAAAGAAACCCCTTCACAGCAGCAAACGAGATCTTTCTGGGCATCTTTTTCAGTGTTGTGGGAGATCCGTATTCAGAGGTATTTGTGGAGCTCAGAGCTGACCTTCCAGCTCCTCTAAGAGGTTAGATCCGGGCTCCGGTGACAGAGGAAATGGAGTCTCTTTCTTGCCATCTTGTCCCCACCCTCCCCAGAAGACCTCTGGCAAAGCTTTATGTGTCATCTAACCGTCACCACATTCCTATGAGGGAGCTTTAAACACAAGAGCAATGTGAGACTGAGCGAGGTCCAGCAATGTGCCACAGGTCACACAAAGCTTGAAATTGAACCCAGGAGCCTACGAGACTCCAGGACCCCTCCGAGGGTGCGGGAGGGGAGAGTTTCCCGCAGTCTGTGAGCTGTTGCCTGAGAGAGGCCCCGGGCTTTGGGGCCACGGGAGCCCCGGGGAAGATCAAAGGTGAGGATGCCAACTGCACGGGCACCCTCCCCCCTGCCCGCGCTGGGGCTCACAACGTTTTAAGAGGGGAGACCCGCCCCTGGCGTGTAGTGGGCCCGGAAAACTCCCAGACTTTTCACGACCACCCGCTCTCCCCCTATTGAGGGCCAGGTGCCGCTCTAGTACATGCTGCGTCCCCAGGACCCACCAGGCCCAACTTTGCACCCCCTCAAGTCCCCTCCTAGTTTAGGCTTTCCCTGTCTAGCCCCCATGCTCGCTGGATGGGTCCATGGCTGGAGTGACCAACGCAGGGCAGGTTGGGGTCACTCGGCTTTGGCTGGAAGGCAGCGCCCTCTAGCAGCCAGAGTGCGGAATTAGCGCCGCCGGCTCCGCGCTGCGCGACCTGCAGCACACCAGGGTGCTCCCCTCCCGGGCACCAAGGTCACTTCCCAGAGCATCCTTGCTCAGACCCCGCCTCCCCCCAGCGCTGGTGAGTGGCCCACAACAGACTTACACGCTCTTCTTCAACTCAGCCCTAGGCACCGCGAAGCGTGGCCACTCCAGCGGAGTGACCGGCTGCATCAGCCCCTCCGAGCCTCTCTGCCTGTCCTCTGTCTCCTTGGAAGCGGTCCCTACCCTGCGCCCCTCCCATCCCGCTGCACCAGTCCCTTAGGAAACACGCCTAGAGAAGGGACACGACCTTGTCAACATTCCATGGCTACGTAGTGCGGAGCCAGGACTGGAAGGAAGCCCGATCTCCTCAGCCCACTCCCCACCTTAATTCACCCACCGTATTCTTCAGGCACCAGCTCCCCAAAGCCCACAAACATCTACGAAGGCCTAACTCCATTGCCATCTTGCAGCCTTTCCACATCGCTCATCCAGAATTTCTCCTTTCCTGCCCCTTGACACTTTATAACCGTATTGCTGTTCTTAGTACAGTCGTTCTTGTGTTACAGCTGTTCGTGAATGGATGAGTGGCTGTGAGGAGAGGGACAAAGAGGACTCCAAGAGAAAGACTCTCGTAACTTGGGTTAGAATCCTGCTCCCCAACTTAGGAGCTATGATTTTAAGCACGTCGCAAGGCTTCTCCAAGCCTCTACATGCTTCGTGCAAATAATAAATTTTAAAAAATAATAATGGCTTAGTGTTTTATAAGGACTAAACACAGTCTTGTAGGTAGATGTGCCTGGAACACTGTCCATTGATTCCAATATACGAAAGCATAAAAATAATCATAGCTGTCATTTATTGAGCCCTTACTCTCTGCCAGGCATTATGCTAAGTAGTTTACACAGGTTACCTCATTTGACCCTCACAACCCTAGGAAGAAAATAGTTTTTCACCATTTTATAGGTCAGTAAACTCATTTTCAGAGAGGTTAAGAAACTTGGGGGCCGGGCGCGGTGGCTCAAGCCTGTAATCCCAGCACTTTGGGAGGCCGAGACCGGCGGATCACGAGGTCAGGAGATCGAGACCATCCTGGCTAACATGGTGAAACCCCGTCTCTACTAAAAAATACAAAAAAAAAAGCTAGCCGGGCGAGGTGGCGGGCGTCTGTAGTCCCAGCTACTCGGGAGGCTGAGGCAGGAGAATGGCGTAAACCCGGGAGGCGGAGCTTGCAGTGAGCTGAGATCTGGCCACTGCACTCCAGCCCGGGCGACAGAGCGAGACTCCGTCTCAAAAAAAAAAAAAAAGAAAGAAACTTGCCCAATATTACACAGAGAGTAAGTGTCAAAGCCAGATCTCAGACATGCTGGTCTGACTCTAGAGACCACTTAACCACGAAAACGTCTTTGCCTCTGCTGTGTTAGTGATCTCTCTGTGCCCCATGGTGCCTGACACATTATAGATGCTCCGTGTTTCTGAAATATGTCTATTTATTAAAGGCTGAGCATAGTGCCTGGCCTAGGAGCCTAAGAAACTTGACCAAGTCATGCAACTATTAAGTTTTCGGACCAGGATTTGAACACAAACACTCTGGCTCTAGAGTCTAGGCTTTTTAACCATAATTCTGGGTTGAACGAATAATTGCAATCCTTCTTTATCTTCCTCTTTGAATCAAATGATGCTTTGTCACTAAATATTCCATGTTTCAAGAGTCACCAGGACATTCTGGTATAGCATGAAGGTAGGATAACACAGGAGAGGGAGCAAGAAGAGGTCAAGACTAGGGGAAAGGACATTGGGGTCATACCATGAGCCGCTGCTGGGATGTTTTATTAGGATTGTGACAAATGTACAGATAAGTACAGACAAAATTAACGATCGTCTCTACTTAGATTTTCTTTTATGTTTCTTAATAGTACTGTATAGTTTTTAATCCTCTAAGTCCTATTCGAATGTTGTTACATTTTTCTGGACATTTCATGGGTTTTTTTGGTTGCTATAATGAATGGAACTTTTTCTTCTACCATATTTTCTAATAATTATATCTAGGAAAATTAATAATCTTATGTATTAATACCTTAAATTATATTTATATACACTAATTTAGTTTTATTTTATACAAATTATAATTACATAACATTCTATTCTGTGGATCTGCAATAATTAATTCAACCATTCTTACCGGTGGGTCTTCACCTGTTTCCTTTTTTTGTGGGGGCAGGAGGGCGACGAAGTTTTGCTCTGTTGCCCAGGCTGGAATGCAGTAGTGTGATCTTGGCTACTGCAATCTCTGCCTCCCAGGTTCAAGCAATTATCCTGCCTCAGCTTCCTGAGTAGCTGGGATCACAGGCACCTGCCATGATGCCCAGTTAATTTTTGCATTTTCAGTAGAGCCAGGTTTCATGTGGGCCAGGCTGGTCTCGAACTCCTGACCTCAGGTGATCCGCATGCCTCAGTCTCCCAAAGTGCTGGTATAACAGGTGTGAGCTACACACCTGGCCTTCAGCTGTTTCTATTTTTTTGGTATTATAAACAATGCTGCAGTGAATATCCTTGTACATATATACTAGCACACTCATACTTTTATTTCTGTAAGCTATAGCCTAAGGGACAGGGTATGTGCATTTGAAATGTTCCCCCAAAGCTCCATAACAATATATAGTTCTACCTAGAGTGAATGATTGCACCTATTTCTTCTTACCCTTACCAAAATTTGATTTATCAATCTTTTAAATTTTTGTTCATTTAACAGGTGGTAATTCTGAAATTCTGAACTCTGAATTTTTAATTTGTACTTCCCTGAATACTTGTAAAACCAAAAAACTTTTTATTCCATATCCTCTTTTGTGAACTGCCTATTCAGATACTCTATCTTTTATTGTTTTTAATAATTCTTAATTAAGTTTCTTGGGTTTTCCAGATGTAAGTTATATCATATATAAATAGTAATACATTTGCCTTAAGACTTCCAATATTTATACCTTTTGCTTTATTTTCTTGTCTAAATGCAATGGCAAACACTTCCAGAACAATGTAAAATAAGAGAAATAATAGGAAGCATCTCTGCCTTAAATTATCCTATATTTTGCCATTAAATATGATGCTGAAATTTTATCTGAGATATACATTTCTCCATTATATTGAATAGTATTCATCCATTACCATTTTACTTATGATTTTAGTGGGAATTAATGTAAGACTTTATCAGAAGGCAATATTGACTTTCTTTTTTGATCCAGTAGTATGTTAATTAATAATTTCCTAATATTAAATCATCCAAAAATTTCTAAAAACGAAACCTCATTCCATTTGTCACGGTGTGTTATATTTTTAATATCTTGTAGGACTGGTTAATTTTTGTGTGTGTGTAATTTTTGTTTTTGGTTTTCTTGAGACAGGGTCTCACTGTCAACCAGGCCAGAGTGCAGTGAAGATCATACCTCACTGCATCCGTGAACTCCTGGGCTCCTCCCACCTCAGCCTCTTGAGAAGCTGGGACTACAGGTATGCACCACCATACCTGGCTAATTTTTGTATTTTTTTGTAAAGACAGGGTCTCACCTTGTTGCCCAGGCTGGTCTCAAACTCCTGGGCTCAAGCGATCCTCCCACCTCAGCCTCCCAACGTGTTGGGATTATAGGCATGAGGCACCACACCTGGGCCTTTTCATTTTTAAAAATTTAAATAAAATATTATAAAACAGAATACAGCGGCATATGAAACGAGTAACATACTAGGCTGGGCGTGGTGGTTCACGCCTGTAATCCCAGCACGTTGAGAGGCCAAGGTGGGTGGATCATGAGGTTAGGAGTTCAAGATCACCCTGGCCAAGATGGTGAAACCGCGCCTGTACCAAAAATACAAAAATTAGGCGAGTGCAGTGGCAGGTGCCTGTAATACCAGGTACTCGGGAGGCTGAGGCAGGAGAATCGCTTGAACCTGGGAGGTGGAAGTTGCAGTAAGCCGAGATCGTGCCACTGCACTCCAGCCTGGGCGACTGAGTGAGACTCTGTCTCAAAAGAAAAGAATAACATACTATGACCAAATGGTTTCAGTTTTTGTTTGTTTGTCTGGGACTGCAAAGATGTATCAATTTTAGGAAATCTATTAATGTAGATCACCATCTTAATATATCTTAAAGAAAAATAATATCATTTTAGTTGATATTTAAAGGCAATTAATAAAACATTCACATCCATCCTTGACATTTTAAAACTCTTAATAAAATAGAAATAAATGTATATTCCTTAACATAATGAAATACATCTCATTCTCAAAGCTACTATAATACTTAAAAAGGAAACATTTAAGCATCCCCCATTAAACTTAGAAAAAAGACACAGATTCATTATTACCATTATTATTTAATATTTTTCTGGGGACATTAACCAACACAATTAGAAGAAAGAAATCAGAGATATAAAACAGAAAAAGAAGTAATTATCATTATTTACACATAATATGATTGCATGACTGGAAAATCCAAGACAATCAACTGAAAAATGATAGAATTAAGGGAGGGGAGCTGGATATGAAATTAATATCTAGTAAAAAAATAGCCTTTCATATATGAACAATGAAAAATTAAAAGATATAATGAATGATATAAAGAGACTGAAAAAACAAGTTAAAAGATACAATGAGTGGAAACAACAGATGCTGGAGAGGACGTGGAGAAAAAGGAATGCTTTTACACTGTTGATGGGAGTGTAAATTAGTTCACCCATTGTGGAAGACAGTGTGGGGATTCCTCAAGGATCTACAACTAGAAATACCATTTGACCCAGCAATCTCATTACTGGCCATATACCCAAAGGATTATAAATCATTCTATGATAAAGATGCACACGTATGTTTATTGCAGTACACAATAGCAAACACTGGGAACCAACCCAAATGTCTATCAATGATAGATTGGATTAAGAAAATGTGGCACATATACACCATGGAATACTATGCAGCCATAAAAAAGGATGAGTTAATGTCCTTCGCAAGGACATAGATGAAGCTGGAAACCATCATTCTAAGCAAACTTCACAAGGACAGAAAACCAAATACTGCATGTTCTCACTCATGAATGGGAATTGAACAATGAGAACACATGGACACAGGGCGGGGAACACCACACACCGGGGCCAGTTGGGGGGTGAGGGCTGGGGGAGGGATAGCATTAGGAGAAATACCTAATGTAAATGACAAGTTGATAGGTGCAGCAAACCAACATGGCACATTTATACCTAAGTAACAAACCTGCACAAGGCGCACATGTACCCTAGAACTTAAAGTATATTAAAAAAAAAAGATATAATGGGTAAAAGATGACATTTTCAATAGTGAAAAAGAATATGAATTACTCAAGAAACAAACTTAGCTAAGAAATGGACAAGGACTTTATGAAGAAAACTTCTATACATACCTGAGACACATATATTTGAAAAATGAATATCACATTCTCGGATCAAAAGAATCAGTGTCACAACAAATTCAGTTCTCCCTAAGTTAAAATATAAATTGAACATATCCCAATTTTAAAATACCAATAGGACTTTTTCTTGGTGGTACACACAGTAGGAAGGGCAAGACTAGGCAAGCTGATTATAAAAATCAGAAAAATACATTTATAGAAAAATTCTTGTTTTCCCCTTTTAAATTTTAAATGCTGTGAATGTAATTACCTATTCGAAAGTTATAAACTACAAAACTTTATATTTTTAAAACATATATACACAGAGAGGATTTTTTAAAATAAAAATATTTAGTTTATATACATAATTGCAATTTGCCCTTTTTGACCTAATGATATATCATGAATATCCCTCCAGGCCCATATTTATAGAAGTATCTCATTCTTTTAATATATATAATATTTTATTGCATAGATTAATTAAAACTTATTAAACCATTTCCCTATTGATGAAATTCAGGTGTTCGTTTTTCTTCAGTTTGTTTATTTTGAAACAGGGGTAATTTTTCTTAGCCAGGATTAGAAGGCATAACTATAAAAAGTAAAACAAAAATGCTAAAAGAAAATTACAGCCTCAATTGGAGGGAAACTTTCCTAAACAATGCAGGAAACCCAGACAACTTAAAGGAAAATATGATTAGATATGTTGTATTTAATTACATAGAATGTAAATTTTCCTTGTGAAAAAAAGCATCATAAAGAGAAGAGACAAACAACAAATTGGGAGAAAGTATTTGCCTAAAGAAATGGCAGATGGGTTAATATCTCTAATATAGAGAAAGTTCCTAACAGTTGAGTTAAGAAATATAAAGAATATGAACACACAATTCACAGACAAGGGAATACTAATGACCAATAAGCATATGAAAAGATCCTCAACCTCACTAATCATGGAAATGCAACATAAAACAGATTTAATTTTTCATCTATCAGATTGGCAAACATTTTAAAGTACAGATAATACCCAGAGCTGGCAAGGGCATAAGGAAATGTACACTATTAAGCATTCTTGGTGAACATGATTCTCAACAGTCTTTTTGGAGAGCAATCTGTTTATAGTAGAAAAAAGTTTTAATCCTCATATTCTTTGACCCAGCAATCCAATTTAACTTAAATATATATATATATATACATATATATGAGAAAACAGCCTTTAGTGTCTCCCTACGTCTCTCCCTTCCCCGTCCTCCCAGTATATCTCACTTGGTTTATCACCTCAATTCCCAGCCAGTTGGACTCTCATGCCCAAGCCCTCCTCTACCTCCATCATACTCTAGCCAATCAAAGCTAGTGCCTGGGATGGGGAGATGGTCTTGGAGCCCTGGAAGGCTTTGTCTAGTGGGTCCCCCTGTGCTTTCAGGAGACTGAAGCCAAGGATACCAGCAGAGCCAACATTTGCTTCAAGTTCCTGGGCCTGCTGACAGCGTGCAGGATGCTGATGGAACCTGGCAGAGGCTGCTGTGCCCTGGCCATCCTGCTGGCAATTGTGGACATCCAGTCTGGTGGTGAGGATAGGCCCTAGAGCAGAGACGGCCATGGGGAGGATCCTGGGCTTGTGGGAAGGGCTGGATCCCATGATTTTCTCTGATGGGGAAACAAAGGACTCACTCTTCTTTTTTGAGGGAGTCTCACTCTGTCACCCAGGCTGGAAATGGTGCGATCTCGGCTCACTGCAACCTCCACCTCCCGGGTTCAAGCAATTCTCCTGGCTCAGCTTCCTGAGTAGCTGGGACTACAGGCATATGCCACCACACTCGGCTAATTTTTGTATTTTTAGTAGAGACGGGGTTTCACCATATTGGTCAGGCTGGTCTCCAACTCCGGCCTGACCTCAGGTGATCCTCAGGAGCCCGGCTGACTCACTATTCTTGACATTAAGGAAAGGGTAAAAAATACAGTGTCTTTTTCTTTTTTGTTAGAACTGATACTACTGCCTCTCTATCAGACATTCTGCCTCTGCCACGTGTTTCAAAGAGCCTGGTAATCTGTGCCTCAACCTAAGATTCCTTTAGGTTCCTATATACTACAAATTTATGAAATCCAGGTTTGAGATCCAGATACTGTAATCTTCATTAACTTCAGCAGCTAGTTTAACCACTCTGTGCCTCAATTTGTGTATTTATAAAACGGGAACAGTAACACCTGTCTCTACGGCTATACTGAGGATTTGATATATGGAAAAGCACTCTAATAGAGACCCTATAGAAGTTCCAGCTGGAAAGTAGAAATAAAATATAAACCATTTTGGAGTTAATCAATGGCTGGGATTGCAAGTCTCCCTCAGATACGGGTCTTGTAAGACCCATATCTCTTACTCTTGTAAGAGAATTGCATTTAATATGTAGGGGGAAGCCTCCATCTCTGCCTCTTCACCATTTTCATGTGAGTGATTTAGTTTACTGTGTATACCAAGAGGAGTCTTACAAGGAAAAGCAAGTCACAGGGGATCAAGCTGCCAAGGGAGTGGGGCTGGCAGCCTCAGCATCTGCCTGATGAGTTTTTAGCAGACAGCTGGATGTAACCAAGGTTGGGGTTTTGCAAGGATCCATCATAGCGGGAGTAAAGCTAAGGGAGCTGAGGGTGGATATAAGGGAGAGATTATAGTAATGGACTACAAAATATAAACTACAGAAGGAAACGAAGTTTGAGGAGAGTGAGGGGTAGTACAAAGGTGGCAGGGCCAACGCACTGGAAAATTAGGTCAGAGACACCCATTGAGCCGAAACATCCTGGGTTAACCCAACTATTTTCTCCACTTCTGTATCCAGGTTACAGATTACTTACAGGGAAAATCATCCAGTCGGCAGATTGGCACCATCAGAGTCATGGTCTTTGGCTACCAATGGTCCCTCAATAATCAGTCTGTTTCTCCAGTCCAGTCTCACTCCATTTCCACACAGTGGCTGTTTTTAATCATCTCCGGTATTTCTGTGGTCTCTCTCATCCTGCATTTCTTAGAAAAACTTTTACTCATCCTTTAAGTCTCAGCTCCAGCACTAAATTCACTGTGAAGTTTTCTTGACTCTTCAGACTCAGGAATCTCTAAGATTCCTCAGTTATAATAACTGTGGAATTAAATTGTAATTTTTTGCTAATCTGTTTTTACGTTAGGCTTTAAACTCTGAGAGTGGCCAGGCATGGTGGTTCATGCCTGTAATCCCAGCAGTTTGGGAGGCAGAGGCAGGAAGGTTGCTTGATGCCTGGAGTTCAAGACCAGCCTGGACAACATAGTGAGAATCTGTCTCTACAACACAAAAAATTAGCCAGGCATAGTGGTGCATACCTGTATTGTTAGCTATTCGGAAGGTGGAAGCAGGAGGATTGCCTGAGCCCAGGAATTCAAAGGTGCGGTGAGTTATGATCATGCCACTGCACTCCAGCCTGGGTGACAGAGCAAGACCTTGTTTAAAAACATTTTTTTTTAATTAAAAATCCCCGGTCATCTAATGGTTAGGAAAAAAAGGTCTGACAGTGGGGCTCATGTCCTAGTCATCATTGCCCCAGCAGGGCTTGGCAGGGTGAATACCTAAACATATTTGTTAAGTGGAGGAACAAATAAACCTATGAATGGAATGGATGCTTTGAGCATATTATTTAGTCCCTTAATTTTCATTTTCCAGATGAATAAACTACTGCCCAAGGAGTTAGGTAACTTGCTTACAGTCACACAGCCATCGATAGAGCTGTAATTTGTATTTCCTGTCTGCCAGCACTGCTGCCAGGTTCTGCTTCAGTCCTTCCTTGAAGACTTCTGGTGATAAGGAGCAGTAATGGTGAAATTCAAAGAACGCTACCTGACCTCTGGGTAATTCTTCCCTTTCCATTCCAGGATGCATTAACATCACCAGCTCAGCTTCCCAGGAAGGAACACGACTAAACTTAATCTGCACTGTGTGGCATAAGAAAGAAGAGGCTGAGGGGTTGGTTGTGTTTTTGTGCAAGGACAGGTCTGGAGACTGTTCTCCTGTGACCAGTTTAAAACAGCTGAGACTTAAAAGGGATCCTGGGATAGATGGTGTTGGTGAAATATCATCTCAGTTAGTGTTCACCATAAGCCAAGTCACACCGTCGCACAGTGGGACCTACCAGTGTTGTGCCACAAGCCAGAAGTCAGGTATCCGCCTTCAGGGCCATTTCTTCTCCCTTCTAGTCACAGGTGAGTCTCTAATACCCCTAATGCCACCAGGTGGGACACTAAGCAGGGTTGACAGCTGATGATGTAACCAGATGGTTCGGGTCCTGGGTAGGCAATTTCCTTCTTCCTCAATCCTTTTCCAGCATTCCCATTGGCAGATGCTGCCTTTCTTCAACATGCACATACAAACATAAACTCATTTTTTCTTTAATTTTAAAACTCTTACTGGGGTGGCCATCGCATTTTTATTGACAGGGAGATGGTGACACAGGGGTTGAAGAGATTTGTCCAATGCTACTCACTGACCGGTGAAAGTAAAAACAGATAGAAATTAGGGGCCGGGCGCGGTGGCTCAAGCCTGTAATCCCAGCACTTTGGGAGGCCGAGACGGGCGGATCACGAGGTCAGGAGATCGAGACCATCCTGGCTAACACGGTGAAACCCCGTCTCTACTAAAAATACAAAAAATTAGCCGGGCGAGGTGGCCGGCGCCTGTGGTCCCAGCTACTCGGGAGGCTGAGGCAGGAGAATGGCGTGAACCCGGGAGGCGGAGGTTGCACTGAGCTGAGATCCGGCCACTGCACTCCAGCCTGGGCAACAGAGCAAGACTCCGTCTCAAAAAAAAAAACAGAAATTAGGCCTCCTGGCCAGGCACGGTGGCTTATGCCTGTAATCCCAGCACTTTGGGAGGCTGAGGTGGGAGGATCACCTGAAGTCGGGAGTTCAAGACCAGCCTAGCCAACATGGAGAAACCCCATCTCTACTAAAAATACAAAATTAGCCAGGTGTGGTGGTGCATGCCTGTAATCTCAGCTACTCGGGAGGCTGAGGCAGGAGAATCACTTGAACGTGGGAGGCAGAGGTTGCAGTTAGCTGAGATCGCACCATTGCACTCTAGCTTGGGCAACTAGAGTGAAACTCCGTCTCAAAAAAAAAAAAAAAGGAAAAGAAATAAATTAGGTCTCCTGATTCCCAATTCAGAACTCTCCCAGAAATGTCGCTATATTTCTAAATTCAGGCAGACAAAGAGATTAGGTTTGAGATAATATGAGTATCTGTCTTAAGGAGCATTTAGTTGGAAGAAACAGAAACCCATTCAAGGTACCATAGATTAAAGGAGGAAAAAATAAAGCAAAAAGTACAGCTGGCCCTCATGAGCTCTAGCTCCTGGAATCAGAAACTAGAAAGGGGACAGGACGCAAAACAGTTACCATTTCAAACTCTGAGGCGGCAACGCCTCTGGCTTCTGCATCTGTCTTTTTCACTCTGTGCATGCTCCCCCTGCTCCATTACTACTTTGGCATGTCCTAAATATGGCCACTCCAGCCCCAGCTTTATGTGGCTTCCTTCAGTCAAATTGTGCCCAACAGAAAGTGTCTCTCTGTGTTCCTATATTCCCAGACAACAGAGCAAGCCTCCACAATTCTGTGAAAAAAAAAAAAAGTTTACCTGGCTGGGCTCTGTGGCTCACGGCTGTAATCCCAGCACTTAGGGAAGCCGAGGCAGGCGGATCACGAGGTCAGGAGTTTGAGAGCAGCCTGGCCAATATGGTGAAACCCCATCTCTACTAAAAATACAAAAAACAAAATTAGCCGAGCATGGTGGCACACGCCTGTAGTCCCAGCTACTTGGGAGGCTGAGGCAGAAGAATTGCTTGAACCCGGGAGGTGGAGGTTGCAGTGAGTCATGATTGCGCCACTGCACTCCAGCATGGGTGACAAAGACTCCGTTTAAAAAAAAAAAAGTTTACCTTGAATTATATATTCAGCCAAACTATAAACCAAATGTAAGGAAAGAAAAAAGATACTATCACGAGACACAACGACTCAAAAAAATTTGCCTTCCATGTGATTTTTTCAAAGAAGCTACTAGAGGATGTGCTTCAGTCAAACAAGAAAGTGAATCCATAAAGGAGATAAAATGAGATACAGGAAACAAGGAATCTAACAGGGAAAAGGAAATTCTAAGCTGGACACAGTGGCTCATGCCTGTAATCCCAGCACTTTTGGAGGCCAAGGTGGGAGGATCACTTGAGCCCAGGAGTTAGAGAAAAGCCTGGGCAACATAGGGAGACACCATCTCAAGTGGAAAAGAAAAAAAAAAAAGGAAATTCTACAATTAAAAAAGGGCAGTTAGTCCAGAAGAGAGCAAGAGAAAGAAGACTCTGGAAGGGAAATCTCTAGGAGGTAAAAATGGAATTGATAGATCATCTTTCTAAAGGCACATTAAAGACTCAATAAAAGGATTAAAGAAATGGATATGGAAAACTCTGCCAGTAAAAAAATAAAATCAGGCTCTAGAAAAAACTACATTTTACAAAAGAAACATAGCACACAACTTGATTCTGCAAAAAATCCAAATTAAAATCCAAATTATGTAAACATGACTAATTTAAATAAAATTTGTGATACAATTATTTTTGCAAGAATGCAGACAAGGAAAATGGGTAAAAGTATAACCTTTATCTACTATAGCAGAAAGCCAATAGAAAATGTCTACATTTTATCACTAGGAAGCAGCAATATGAGCATATTATTTAGGAATATAAGACATCTCGAAGAGTTGGCAGTGGTTGTCTCAGACGATAAGCCTAGGAGGATAAAAGGGCACTGCTATTATTCTCTAAGAACTTACAACTACCTTACTTTTTTTTTTTTTTGAGACGGATTCTCACTCTGTGGCCCAAGCTGGAGAGCAGTGGCACGATCTTGGCTCACTCCCAGGTTCAAGGGATTCTCCTGACTCAGCCTCCCAAATAGCTGGCACGCGCCACCACCCTTGGCTAATTTTTTTGTATTTTTAGTTGAGACAGGGTTTTGCCATGTTGGCCAGGCTGGTCTCAAACTCCTGACCTCAGGTGATCTGTCCGCCTTAGCTTCCCAAAGTACTGGGATTACAGGTGTGAGCCACCGTGCCTGGTCTATCTTACTTTTAAAGAAAAATAAGTATAAATTACCCACTTACCACCACCCTCCCCCCATGAAAAACTGGCCCAGAGCCTTTGAACAAATGTTTTTAATCACCTCCTCCGGTTCCTAGTTAATTCAAATGTTCAACTTGTTTAGTTTGATTGACTTTCTTCCTTGCTTCCTGCTGTCTTCCTGTCTGACCTAGCTATAGCATTCAGCACTTCTGACTATTCCCTCCTTCATCAAACTGTCATCTCTAGTGGTTTCTGTGACTGTATTCCAATGGTTCTCTACCAGCCTGGCTGTTCTTTTGTCTTCTCTACTTCCTCCTCCCACCTCTCAAACATGAGTATTCTTTCCCCAAGACTCACTTCTCATCACTTCAACCTTGTCTCTTTACTCTCTCTCCCCAGTTCTCATCTACCCATGATTTAAACCAGTATCTCAATGCAATTGACCACCAAATCAACTTCTCCAGTTCGAACCTCTTTCCTAAGTTTTAATTAAACGTTTAAACTAACAACTGTACTCCTACCTCCTAGATGCCCCACCATTTCCTCAAACTCACTATCAAAGCTATCCTCCTGAGATCCTGTTTCTGTTCATGACTGAAGTCACCTTTGGTTCCTCCTTTTTTCTTAACCCCCAATTCAGAGAGTTACTAAGTACTACTGTTTTCCGCACAGCAGTACTTTGTTATTCCTTTCCTTCCAAAGGTGTTTTTCAGGTCTTCATCACCTCACACTTAACATATTCCAGCAGTCTCCTAACAAGTGAGTCCCCTGAGTTCAGCAACTGTACCCTATTCACCTTTATATCTCCCACACCTACCACAGGGCCTAGCACTGAGCTGTTGCCTAATAAATGGTCCAGCAACTCTAAATACTGTTTCTGCCTCCAATCCATTCTACATACTGACACCAGCTTGTCTTTCCAAAATGCTAATTGGTACATGCCACACCACTCAAAGTTTTAATGGCTTCTCAGTCTATGGGATGAAGTCTAAATTACTGTAGGCTGGCACTACAGACTCTATAGCATTTCATTATATTTATGTGAATACATTGCTTCAGTTAAACTGCACTAGCAGATACTCCTCTTTCATTCATCCAACAAATATGTATTGTGCATCCCACGCCCAGTGCTAAGCCTTGGAGAACAGAATGAGGTACAACACAGTCCTTGCTCCTTTTAACCTAAAATTCCTGTTCTCCTAATACATTGTTTTGGTTGTGAAGATTCTCCCTAAGAAAGAATGCTTTTCTCATCTTCTCAGCATATTTAAGTATTAGAGTAAGCACATCTAGATGGTTCCCCAAATGTGGAAATTAGGTGCATTTTGGAAAGTAAAACTGGTGAAGAGGAGACAGGTAACAGATAATAAACAATGTCAGCTGTGTGGGGTGGCTCATGCCTATAATCCCAGCACTTTGGGAGGCTGAGGCAGGCAGACCACTTGAGATCAGAAATTTGAGACAAGCATGGCTGACACGGTGAAATCCAATCTCTACTAAAAACACAAAAATTAGCCGGGTGTGGTGGCACGTGCCTGTAACCCCAGCTACTTGGGAGGCTGAGGCAAGACAATCACTTGAATCCAGGAGGCAGAGGTTTCTGTGAGCTGAGATTGTGCCACTGCACTCCAGCCTGGGCGACAGAGCCAGACTCTGTCTCAAAAAAATAATAAAATGGCCGGGTGCGGTGGCTCAAGCCTGTAATCCCAGCACTTTGGGAGGCCGAGACGGGCGGATCACGAGGTCAGGAGATCGAGACCATCCTGGCTAACACGGTGAAACCCTGTCTCTACTAAAAAAAATACAAAAAACTAGCCGGGCGAGGTGGCGGGCGCCTGTAGGAGGGCGCCTGTAGGCGGGCGCTACTCAGGAGGCTGAGGCAGGAGAATGGTGTAAACCCGGGAGGCAGAGCTTGCAGTGAGCTGAGATCCGGCCACTGCACTCCAGCCTGGGCCACAGAGCGAGACTCCATCTCAAAAAAAAATAATAATAATAATAATAATAAAATAAAAAACAGTGTCTGCCATTTACTTACTGTGGGCCAGGCATTGTGCTAAGTGATATTATATTATTTAATCTGCATGGTCTTTTGAGCTATTGTGCTGTGATAACTCAAGCTTGAAGATAATTTACGTTTATCCAACTAGTATATGACGGATAAAAATCCAGATCTAGGCCAGATGCGGTGTCTCATGCCTGTAACCCCAGCACTTAGGGAGGCCAAGGCAGGTGCATCACCTGAACCCAGGAGTTCGAGACCAGCCTGAGCAACATAGTGAAAACCTGTCTCTACAAAAAAAATACAAAAATTGGCTGGGTGTGGTGCCACATGCCTGTAGTCCTACCTACTAGGGAAGCTGAGGTGGGAGGATCGATTGGGCTCGGGGCTTGAGGCTGCAGTGAGCCACGATCACGCCACTGCACTCTAGCCTGGATGACAGAGCAAGACCCTGTCTCAAAAAACAAAAACCAAAACAAACAAACAAAAAAAACCCAGATCTATTCCAAAGGGCAAGATTTTAACTGATGCTAAATTGCTTGACCCACTCTAGAAAATGGGGCTATTTGGGGATACCCAAGTCCAAGGTAACTAAGCTGTTTCAGCTATCTCTGTGGCAAAACTTTAGAATTACTTTAAGGTCTATCTGCATCCCCAGTGTCTGACACACAGGAGATTCTATTTATGGCTGCCTAAGTACATCATCATTACCCACAATGTTAAAGATACTCATTTGGGCAACAAATTACGGCGGGAGGAATCCTTGGAGATCATAAAAGAGATGCTATGATATGATGCGAAAGGAGGTACTGATGATTTCTGAAACCCTCCCCTGATATGTGATTCTCTTTTGAACCAGAGACAGGGAACTACACAGTGACGGGACTGAAACAGAGACAACACCTTGAGTTCAGCCATAGTGAAGGCACTCTCAGTTCAGGCTTCCTTCAAGAAAAGGTCTGGGTAATGCTGGTCACCAGCCTCGTGGTCCTTCAAGGTATGTCCAAAAGAGCCATAAGCACCCCAAGCAATGAGGGTGCTATTGTATTTCTGCCATCTTGGTTATTCTCCAGGAGGAGAAGGTTGGAAAGGAAGGCCAGAGGGAGAGGAAAATGTTACTCAAGCCCTGGTTATCCATAGGAAAGTTCAAACCAGTTTCACTGATCCAAAGGCACTAAGAAGGAAGACAGATAAATCAGACTTTCCAAAGGGTAGGAGGTAAGACTTATTAGGAAAGAAGGCCTGTGAGAGAGGCAAGTTAGTACAATCACCTCTACTCGCTGTGTGAACACAGGACTACAAGTTGAAGCAACAGATTTTTCACTATTAGAGGAAGAACAAGAGACAGACTTGGTTTGGAGATGGTTTTTTGTTTTTTGTTTTTTTCAGATGGAGTCTCGCTCTGTCACCCAGGCTGGAGTGCAGGGGCACAGTCTCGGGTCACTACAAGCTCTGCCTCCCAGGTTCACGCCATTCTCCTGCCTCAGCCTCCCGAGCAGCTGGGACTACAGGCGCCCTCCACCACGCCCGGCTAATTTTTTTTTTGTATTTTTTAGTAGAGCTGGGGTTTTCACCATGGTCTCGATCTCCTGACCTCATGATCCGCCCGCCTCGGCCTCCCAAAGTGCTGGAATTACAGGTGTGAGCCACCGTGCCCGGCCTGGAGACGGGTTTTTTAACATTGCAGCTCCCCAGCAAAGGCTGATGGCCAGATTGAGTATATTAAACACATGTAGCCGAGTCTTCTGAAAACCATTTACCAATATGGATTGGCGTTTTCCCTATTAGATAATAAAAGTGAAACTTCCAATAATTTGTCATTGTTTTTGCATAATAAGCACCAGATTCAGGTTTTTGCCTGTCCTTGGCATTCTTGTTTTTTTTTTTTTTTTTTTTTGAGACGGAGTCTCGCTCTGTCGTCCGGGCTGGAGTGCAGTGGCCAGATCTCGGCTCACTGCAAGCTCCGCCTCCCAGGTTTACGCCATTCTCCTGCCTTAGCCGCCCGCCACCTCGCTAGTTTTTTGTATTTTTTAGTAGAGCTGGGGTTTTCACCATGGTCTCGATCTCCTGACCTCATGATCCGCCCGCCTCGGCCTCCCAAAGTGCTGGGATTACAGGCTTGAGCCACCACGCCCGGCCGTCCTTGGCACTCTTAACTCCATTTTATTTAGGCATTCCTCAAATCAGTACCACCGTTTTGAGTGGCATCAGAATGTAAGCTCTATATATGTAAGAACTTCGTCTTCTTTACCCCAACAAAAAGTCCCACACATATAGCACGCTCTTAATAAATTTTTAAAGAACCTGTATGATGAATCAGATGCTTTACACATGATGATTCTAACCTTATACAACCCTTGCAAGCAAACATCCCCTGGTTACTCATCAGGAAACAACACAAGTAAGTTAAACAGGGCCTGGTGCGGTGGCTCACACCTGTAATCCCAGCACGTTGGGAGGCTGAGGCAGGCAGATCCCTTGAGCCTAGGAGTTTGAGGCCAGTCTGGCAACACGGCGAAACCCCATCTATACAAATAAATAAAAAATTTGTCACACGTGGTGGCACACACACCTGTAATCCCAGGCTAAGGCACGAGGATCACCTGAGCCCAGGTTGGTTCACGTTGCAGTAAGCCATGTTCATGCCACTGTACTCCAGCCTGGGTGCCAGACTGAGACATTTTCTCAAAGAAAAAAAAAAAAGAGTTAAATGTTGCCTGTCACAGCAATTAATACAGATCCTTCTCACTCTAAAACCTTACACTCAGTAATGACCTACTATATGCAAAGCACCTCTTACCTCCCTTACCACCCCATTCATTCTGAGATTGACTCCTCCCCTTTCCAGAAACAGGACCACCTAAATATTTCCTATTCCAGTCCCTTATCTGCAAGTCATCAAAAGAAAACAGATTTCAAAAAGAAAACAGACCTTATCCGTAATCCTTGATGAGGATCTCCCAAATTTAAGCCTCCGCCAGTTTTCAGGAGGAAACATGAATATAAAACAGTCTGACCATTTAGACATAATTTTTTATTAATTTTAAATTCCCTTGGTTAGGCTACTGTAACCAGTAAAATACATTTTATTTTAGAATAAAAATTCTAAAGGGTAAATTGAGTCTAGCCATACAACCTACTACCAGTTACTATCTCTGATTCCCAAGTCATCCAGGAGAAAAAAAAAAAAAAAATCTGGACTTTTTTTCCTTTTCCACTCAGGTGAAGAGAATGAGCTTTTGAATCCAATTTTTTGTTTTCTCCTGTATTCAATTCAGGTAGCTTTAAAGTTAACCAAAGGAAAAAACCAAAGCTCAATATTTGATTAAACGAGAAAATATACACTACTTAGAAGCTTTCTTTTCTTTATCCTTCTCCCCCAACTCAAGGCTTAGTAGAATTATGGAAAGAGGTAGTATTCAGTAGAACAGTACACATGTTTTTTCAGGTCCAGAAACACCACATAGATCAAGTTATCATGCTTACATGTGGGGAAAAGGAGGAAGGAGTTTCCTGGATCTCTGTGCCTCAGCTCATGAAGCTAATTTCAGTGAATATCCTTGTCTTATCACTATGCCAACAATTCAGAGCTATACATGGAAAACCTACCTTCAACTTTTTGAGTGGCATCTATTGCTTCTTTGATTGTCCCTTCCAGCAAGGAGCGATTAAAGACTAGCCCCCTTCCCACTCCCACCGGAATCAGATTTGCTCAAGATTACAACCCTAATTTAGTAATGTGTGCAATACATAAAATAGTTCCCACTTTCCTTTTCCAATCCCTTTACAGTCATGAGGGCCTATCAAACACACATCTCAGGACAGGTCAGACTTCATTATATCAGGTATTCTGTTGCTATTCTAAGTCATAAGGCAGTAATACAAACTTTCTTTTTCTTTCTACAGCTTTGTAAGCCTTGTGCCAAAAGAAACTTTTTTAAAAAGCTACAGCACGATGAGTCTGACTCTAGCTTAGTATGTTTCTCATTACAACAGGCACAGAGAAGAAAGCAACAGGGCATAGGGGAAGAGATGCTAAATATACCAAGAATCTGTGGAAATACAAGCTGGGGCAAATCAGTGTGATCCTTGACTTTGCTGCTCACCATCAGAGCAAACCTGCCTTCTTCCCTCCTAAGCTCCAGTAAATAAACAGAACAGTTTTCACCAAAGTGGCTGGTATAGTCCTCAAATATTGGATAAATATGTGCGTTTTTGTACCCCAGAACAACTTTTCCTCCCTCCTCCTCAACATAGTAAAATAAGTCAAACAAAATGAGAACACCAAATTTTGGGGGAGTAATTTTTTATTTAACACTGTAAAGGAAAGAGAGAGAAAACAAGCAAAGATAGGTAGGACAGAAAGGAAAAAGCCAAACCCAGTGACTGACTTGGCATGAAAATGAGGAAATGCAGACAGACCTCAACATTCAACAACATCCACACAGCACTGCTGGAGGAAGAGGAAGATCTGTGCAGACCAGGAGCACCACAGACTACAACTGCCCAGCTTCAACTAAACACTTGTTAACCTCTTTGGTCATTTCTCTTTTTAAATAAATGCCCATAGCAGTATGTGCAGTCTTTTCTTTTCTTCTAAATCCACAAACTCTCTTCTTTCTCTTTGGACAGATGACCTATTGTCATAGTTAAGTAGAGAGTGGGCAGGATATTCCTGATAGGAGGAACTACATGAATAAAGGGGTAAGAGCACAGAAATTTAGCTATAGCTCCATGGTGAGCCATTAAAAGGAGAGACACTTTACCTGTGCTCCTTGGCAAGGACCTGCCAAATGTGGGAGCTAAGGTTTGTGGGAACGGAGAGAGATATGGCTGAAGTAGACGAGTAAGACCCTTATTAGCGATAGTCTTGAACCTCAAACTAAGGATTTTAGATTTTGTATCCTATGGAGATAAAAGAATCAGCCACCGAGTCAAAAAGACCTGGATTCAAATGCTGGCTCTGCAACATACCAGCTATTTGTCATTGGGCAAATGAATTTTTTTTTTTTTTTGAGACAGGAGTCTCACTCTGTTGCCCAGGCTGGAGTACAGTGGCACGATCTCGGCTCACTGCAACCTCCACCTCCCGGGTTCAAGCAATTCTCCTGCCTCAGCCTCCCAAGTAGCTGGGATTACAGGCATGCACCACCAGGCGTGGTTAATTTTTGTGTTTTTAGTAGAGATGGGGTTTCACCATGTTGGCCAGGCTGGTCTCAAACTCCTGACCTCAAGTGATCCACCCGCCTCAGCCTCCCAAAGTGCTGGGATTACAGGTGTGAGCCACCATGTCCAGTGCAAATGAGGTTTTGAGATGCTATTTCTGTTTACCTATCTGTAAAAAGGGATACTGCCAACTGTATCTTCTGTTTCCACAGGACTGTTCTGAGAATCAAATGAGAGTCTGGATTTGGAACCTAGAGCCATTTGAATTCTGACTCCAAAGTCTCCAAAGCTTTCTCCATTATATCACATTCATCTTAATCTTTCTCTACCTGTTTTATGTATGTTAGTTCTGTGTTTCTAACTAACTAAATAATAAGCTCACATGGGTAGAGATGTCTTTTGTTTTTACTATTCAAAGAATCTTCTGGAGCTACTCAACATTATACAATCATTGGAAGTCTCAGAAAGAAGATATATCCAACTGTAGGAAAGGTTTCAGCCATTGTACTATACTAATTATAGTCCACATATAAAAATCTGTGACACATAATCACAGAAAGGAAACATGATCACTGCCCAAGTTTATGAAGACATTTAAGAGCATTAGATTACTAGCTCTGACTCGAACTAAGCAGAATACATACAAAGCAATCATACTTTTGTACATACCAACTGAGTTTTGCTTCTTAAGAGTTTATTTACTCTGCTTATCTCTCAATACTTGGTTAAACAGAAATTTAAAATACTTGTGTCTTGGCTTTCAAAATGTGTTGATAAACTGACTTCAAATAAGCCTACAAATTTCCATGCATAACAGGTAGTTTTCTGGACACACATCTTAGTCCCAGTCTACGTGAGTGATTCATAACCATGGGTTTTGAACCTCTGTGAGGCCATGAGGTTATTAGAAGGAATCTATATAGCATAACCTTCAGCCTGAATAAGTATCTTTCAAGTATTTGTATATACTATATTTCAATTGGATGTAAATTCTGGTGTGACTAATAAAGATACATTGACTTAGGCCGGGCGTGGTGGCTCAAGCCTGTAATCCCAGCACTTTGGGAGGTCGAGACGGGCGGATCACGAGATCAGGAGATCGAGACCATCCTGGCTAACACGGTGAAACCCTGTCTCTACTAAAAAATACAAAAAACTAGCCGGGCGCAGTGGTGGGCGCCTGTAGTCCCAGCTACTCGGGAGGCTGAGGCAGGAGAATGGCATGAACCTGGGAGGCAGAGCTTGCAGTGAGCTGAGATCCAGCCACTGCACTCCAGCCTGGGCGACAGAGCGAGACTAAAAAAAAAAAAAAAAAAAAAAGATACATTGACTTAAAAGCATTACTGAAATCATAGCAGCTTTTTGTTACATATTCTTTAATCAAAAATACTAATAATATGGCTATCACGTTGTTGGAAGGGAATCTAATAATTTGGGGGTTTGTTTTTGTTTTGAGACAGGGTCTCTGTCGCCCTGGAGTGCAGTGGCACAATCTTGGCTCACTACAACCTCTGCCTCCTGGGTTCAGGCGATTCTCCCTCCTCAGTCTCCCGAGTAGCTGGGACTACAGGTGCGTGCCACCACACCTGGCTAAGTTTTGTATTTTTAGTAGACATGGGGTTTCACTGTGTTGCCCAGGCTGGTCTCGAACTCCTGACCTCAAGTGATCTGCCTGCCTCAGCCTCCCAAAGTGCTGAGATTACAGGCATGAGCCACCATGCCCATCCAAGAATCTAATAATTTTTGGACCTTGAAAATTGTATTTCTTATTAGAAAAGGTAAAGAACCACAAGCTTACATCCTATGATTCACAGATCTAAGTGTTCTGGTTGAAAGAGGAAGAAGGGGCAACATTCAAACTACACTTCTGTGGACACCAAATGTAGTTTGGCAGGAAAACATAAAGTTTACATGTATAAAACCTTAGAGTTGAATGCCTATAATGCACTTGTCTGTGGCACGTATGAGATCAAAACCTTACAATGTCATTTGGATCAGACAAGGGCTCTATTTTGATCCTGGAAAGTATCTCTGGTTGTACACATTGTATTCTATGCATTCTATTTTAAACCCCTGAAGCAGCGCAGTGCTCCCCGGCTGAATACTGAGACACTGACGTTATTGCAGGCTAGGATTTCCCCCTACAGGACAGCCACTTGTGATGCTTATCCCACCAAAGTTTTCCTCCATCTTACTGCGACAGAACATAAATGAGATTCATTCGGGAAATTCTCAACAGGAGTATTCTATTCTATTAAGTCGCCCTCAATCCCCAGAGCTCCGATGGATTATTCTTGTAAACAGCACTTTTATCTTCCAATCTCTCTACCACAGAGGCCAAAAAGGGTTTCCCCCTAACATCCCAATATCTATTCAGATACCAGCCCTGCTCCTTCTCTTAAAATCTGTCTCCTCACCTGGGCATGGTGGCTCATGCCTGTAATCCCAGCACTTTGGGACGCCGAGGTGGGTGATCACTTGAAGTCAGGAATTCGAGACCAGCCTGGGCAACATGGCAAAACCCCGCCTCTACTAAAAATACAAAAATTAGCCGGGCATGGTGGCATGTGCCTGTAATCCCAGCTACTTGGGAGGCTGAGGCAAGAGAATCGCTTGAACCCAGGGGTGGGGAGGTTGCAGAGGGCTGAGATCATGCCACTGCACTCCAGCCTAGGTGAAAGAGTAAAACTGTGTCTCAAAAAAATAAAAATCTGTCTTCCACTTCTTAAGTCCCAAAGCTGTTTTGTTGTTGTCATTTAAAACAGACTCAGACTATGCTTCCCTCCTGATTTATTAAGACGGATATATTTAATTTGTATTTCTTGAGGGAATAGCACCTGGAAACCAGGGAGAAAGAAGCTGAAGCATGCAGGTCATGAATTATTCCATTTGGCGTCAATAATTTGTCAGAAAAATTAAAAAAAAAAAGCAATAGATAACTGTATTATAGTTCAACTGATTATAATATAGAAGCAATGGATGATGAACACCTTTCCTCAAAGTCTTTTATTCCCAACCTTTGGAAATGATTAGGTTTTTACCTCCAGGGAATCCCTTCATCACAGAGCATAACAGGGTACCAGCCCAAGCCAACATACCAGAGAACTCAGGGAAACAAAGATCCTAACAGTTATATACAATGAGAGAATCAGACTGTGAGGCTCCAGCCCTCTTCTGTATCTCTGCTCACTTTACCTCAGTGCACACCATATCCCTTCTTCCACTATTGTGAAATGTGCATATACATGTATATAATTATCTATATTTACACATATATACATACATAAAAATGTGCAATACAAAGACATAAGCAAGGAATTCTTCCTAACAACTATTTAATCAGAGACTGGTTGGAGAAAAAACAAGTTCTTCCCCTCGAATTTTCCTTCTAACTTGAGAACCAATTCCCAATTAAAGAAAACATTTAAGAAGCACCTGTCAGCTGGGCGCGCTGGCTCAGGCCTGTAATCCCAGCACTTTGGGAGGCTGAGGTGGGTGGGTCACCTGAGGTCAGGAGTTCGAGATCAGCCTTGGCCAACATGATGAACCACTTCTCAGAGAGACACATTATTAATCTGGTGAAACCTAAGTGGGATGAGGAGCACTCTGTACACATGCATCATTTCTGTTTTTCCTCGTTGTGATGGTTAATCTTATGTGTCAACTTGACTAGGCCACATGATGCCCAGATATTTGGTCATACAGTACTCTGGGTGTGTCTGTGAGGGTGTTTTTGGATGAGACTAACATTTCAATCAACAGACTGAATACAGCACATGGCCCTCCCTAATGTAAGTGGCCCTCATCCAATCAGTTGAAGGTCTGAATGGAACAAGTAAGGGAGAAGTCCTCCTGCCTGACTGCTTGAACTAAGACCTCAGTCTTTTCCTGCCTTTGAACTGGAATGGAAACATCAGCTCTTCTAGGGTCTCCAAAAGCTGGCTTTCAGACTGGAACTACACCATCAGCTCTCCTGGATCTCTAGCTGGCCCACTGCAGATCTTGGGACTTCTCAAACTCCGTAACTGTGTGAACCAATTCCTTATAATACATCTCAGGCTGGGCATGGTGGCTCCCGCCTGTAATCCCAACACTTTGGGAGGCCACAGCAGGCAGATCACCTGAGGTCTAGATCTAGAGTTCAAGACCAGCCTGCCAACATGGTAAAATCCTGTCTCTACTAAACATAAAAAATTAGCTGGGTGTGGTGGCAGGTGCCTGTAATCCCAGCTGCTAGGGAGGTGAAGGCAGAAGAATCACTGAAACCCAGGAGGCAGAGGTTGCAGCAAGCTGAGATTGTGCCACTGCACTCCAGCCAAGGCGACACAGCGAGACTCCATCTCAAAAATAAATAAATAAGTAATAAATAAGAATAAGAATAAAGGCCAGGCGCGGTGGCTCAAGCCTGTAATCCCAGCACTTTGGGAGGCCGAGACGGTCGGATCACGAGGTCAGGAGATCAAGACCATCCTGGCTAACACGGTGAAACCCCGTCTCTACTAAAAAATACATTAAAAAACTAGCTGGGCGAGGTGGCGGGCGCCTGTAGTCCCAGCTACTCGGGAGGCTGAGGCAGCAGAATGGCGTAAACCTGGGAGGCGGAGCTTGCAGTGAGCCGAGATCTGGCCACTGCACTCCAGCCTGGGCGACAGAGCGAGACTCCATCTCAAAAAAAGAAAAAAAAAGAATAAGAATAAATTCCTGAAAAACCCTAACTCCTCAACACAAATTAACGTGGACATCTGAGGTGCTTCCCATTACAAGAAGAAACACAACAGATTCATTAAGAGGGACAGTCTGGGAAACAGCAAAATGAGTCTCACGTCCTCTATCCATCAGAGCAAAAAAAGTGAAGAAAATTTCATATAACTTAGTCTGATGCTGTTTGCTATACTGCGTAAAAAAGGTAGATCCCTATCCAGCACTTTGTTCCCACCCTTTGTAAAGCTACTCAGATCCTTTCTAGTTCTCTAGGCATTGGTTCTGTAGCTGTAAGTAAAACTACAACTGCCTTTCCTGGCATCTCCAGACACTGACAAGCAGATAAATATGTCCAGGCTGTCATAATTTTTCTGAGACAACTGATATTGTGTACTTGAAAACTGCAATGTGTCCGAAGTTCAACATAGCCTTCCTCCATCTAAGTAGTGGCCAAATATTCATAATACACCTCTAATTTCCTTCCATCCTCCTCCCCAATTCAAAATCAATGTGTATTCTCAAGCTACATTTCAGGGGCTACACACAGTAAGTAGGTCTCATTCCCCAAATAATCATCACTACAGAGGTGTAATACAGGAGGTATATGAAAAAACATATTTTATTCCCTCTGGGCCCAAATGAATCATACTTTCTGGTCACAACTTTTAGAGGCAGGCTATTATTTCAGCAGGCCACTCTCTCACTTTTTCTTTTCCCTCTCTGACTCCTTCATCCTCTGCCAAAGTACAGAAAAAAGTATCTCTAGCCCCCTTCTGTCACCCACAAATCAGTGTATGATAGTCAACCAAAACTGAGGAAAGACTCCTAGCCAAGAAAGAGACCCACTAAAGAGTGGTGTTTTTGTTCTGATCATTCTAAACTATACAAGGCTGATGTGACAACACAAATGGTGCCCCTCTGTACCTTTTTTTTGGTACACCAATAGTTGTTCTATGTCCCCATCATTTCCTTTTGAGACCTTGAAGTTTCAACAACATTCTCGACCTTACTGTATTCAATGTTAAACACTTGAATGCTACAAAGACCATGTGCATGGGACGCTACTAGGCTGAAAAAATAAGGCCTACCTCTCCCAGGCTAAGCTGTTTTGGACATGATCACACTGATCAGTTTGAGTCCAAGTATAGCCAGAGAACCAAGCAGAAAAGGAAAGTTTCAGAGATGAAAAATAGGCTTAAAAATTAAAATGTGACAATGTAAAATCTTAACTCCTGAAGACCAATGAATTACCAAAAACAGTGAACTGGCTGCAGACGCTCACTGCCTCTATTTCTGTGAGGCAAATTATTTTAAGATTACTAGGAAAAAAGACAGTAAACAATGAGTTGAGCACTTTGAGAGGTTGAGGCAGGCAGATCACTTGAGCCCAGGAGTTTGAGACCAGCCTGGGCAACAAGGCAAAACCCTATCTCTACAAAAATACAAAAATTACCCAGGCATGGTACCCCAGGCATGATGGCACATGCCTGTAGTCCCAGCCACTTGGGAGGCTGAGGTGGGAGGATCACTTGAGCCTGGGAGGTCGAGGCTGTGGTGAGCTGAGATTGTGTCACTGTGCTCCAGCCTAGGCGACAGAAAAAAAAAAAAAAAAAAAAATCTGGACTTTTTTT
>NW_012116455.1:1390927-1398149 GCF_000951035.1 Colobus angolensis palliatus
AAAAAAAAAAAAGACTAAACAAAATCATTAGTCTTAGATTCCTGAATTTGACCTCGCCTCATAGCTAATGTGAGCAAGAGTAGTTTTTTTTTTTTTTAATACAATTAAGACAAAAGGACTTTATATCAGCAGGACTTTAGGGCCGTGGTTCCACTGTTTTTATAGTAAAATACACTAATGGTGGGGTAGAGGTTGGAGAAGGAGGTGGAAACACCCGTTACAAGGCAACATGACAGATAGCAGGACGGGGGAGCCCTACATAAGTAAGTTTCACACTTATAAAATTATCACTCTGAATTCAGGGATAAGAGGCATTTGGTTGTAGACACAATTCCATCTGTAGATACTAACTTTAAATTTAGAGAAGAAAAACATTCATTGCATTAATATTATGTATTGATTTTCTTACATGATTCCTAAATCCATCTACTAATTTTTTGTTTTGATACAATTTACAGCTATGGTAAGATGATTACCACAGCCCAGATTCAGGTGTGGTCTTTAGCTTCAGAAAGTCCATCGGTCATGTAACTGACTGTCATTGCTAAATCTGTTGCTTGCAGAGGCCTCAGAGCTCTGGCTTTGCCGAGTAGAGTCCTCACCATTTAAGCTCTTCCTACATACAGGACATGTGTCATGCTGAAACAGAAAAATATTAGTCTATGTGAAGATCCTGGCCTGAGAAGCTGGGAGTACTGCACACTTAAATAATGTTGAGAATTGTCACATCAAAAATTACAACTTGGAATAGAAAAACAATAGGGAATGCATCCTCATACAGCATGCACTGGCCTCTAAGATGTGATACCAGGATATCTCCCAAACAGAACTTTAAGCAGAACTGACAAGCACAATTCTAGGCCAGCAAGTTAATAACAGCTAACACATACCACCAAACAGAAATAACCAGAAACAGTAAGTTATCTATGACAAGAGGGTAACTGCCCATTACTTCCCATATGGTCTAGAGCAGAGGTCAGCAAACTTTTTGTTTAAAGGGACAGGAAAATTGGCTGGGTGCACTGGCTCACACCTGTGATCCCAATACTTTGGGAGGCTGAGGCAGGCGGATCACTTGTGGTCAGGAGTTTGAGATCAGCCTGGCCAACATGGCGAAACCCTGTCTCTACTAAAAACACAAAAATTGGCTGGGCAAGGTGGTGCATGCCTGTAATCCTAGCTACTCTGAGAGACTGAGGCACAAGAATCACTTGAACCCAGGAGGTGGAGGTTTCAGTGAGCTGAGATCATGCCACTGCACTCCATTCTGGGTGACAGAGTGAGACTCTATCTCAAAATAAATACATAAAAGGACAGAAAATAAATATTTTAGGCTTTGCAGGCTACACTACAGTCTAATCAACTCTGCTGATGTAGCACACGACTAATCAACTCTGCTGATGTAGCACAAAAGTTGCCACAATCTATAAACAAATGAACATAGCTATGTTCCAATAAAATGCTATTTACAGTAACAGGTGGCAGGAAACAATGACCTGTAGAACATAGTTTGCAATCCTTGGTCAGAAAAGTTCCAAACAAATAACAGTACCAGAGTTACCCAGGGATTTATGGGATAAAATCTGATCTACTTGGATCTCGAGGAACTGTTAACTACATCTTTACTCTGAATCATCCCCCCAAGAAGCCATGACTTGTTGTACTCACCAGTTCCAGCCATGGCACAATACAACTGCTGTGAAAGAAGTGATTGCAAGGTAACTGCCGGACTTCCTCTTCAACTGTGTAATCTTCTTTGCATACTGGACACTCTAAACCCATATCTGTTGAAGAAGGTAATGCCTTTTAAAGTAAACAAGCAAAAGGAAGGAAGACAAAACTAACCCAATGTCTCTACCAACCCTATGAATGCATAAAGACACAAAAGACAAAAGAAAATGTACACCCAAGTAGCAGGCAGCTAAGAGGCATGAATTTATTTCAAAACGAGGGTAAAGGTATAGTAGACGGAGACATGAAAAGGAGGAATGACGAATGGGGCCTACTCCAAAAAGGCCTACGTAGGAACTATACAAGGCCTATTTTTTGATGTAAAGAGTTGGAAGAAATAAACCGGGGCTTAGATGATCTGTTCAGTAAAACGTAAAAACTTCTTCCCAAATGTGTGACAGCCCTCTGGCAGTCAGTTTCCACTGTCAATCTTTCCACTATAGCCAAGGGATTCATCTCAGCAACCTTAGCAGTTCAGTGTCTCAAGCCACTTGCCACTTTCACCATGCTTTTCAGCATGGGATAAAGCACTCTATATTTCAGTGTGGCTACCCTAAAGTCCTCTGTAAAAAAAAATTAATGAGGGCGAAGGCGGGTTGATCACAAGGTCAGAGGTTCAAGACCAGCCTGGCCAAGATGGTAAAAACTCTGTCTCTACTAAAAATACAGAGATTAGCTGGGTGTGATGGTGGGCACCTGTAATCCCAGCTACTTGGGAGGCTGAGGCAGAGAACTGCTTGAACCCGGGAGGCAGAGGTTGCGGTGAGCCAATTCATGCCACTGCACTCCAGCCTGGACAACAGAGCAACTCTGTCTCAAAAAAAAAAGATTGTTAATAAAAGCTATACCAGAAAAGAAAAAAAAATACCAGAAGCTATACCAGAAAAGCTATACCAGACGTGGTGCTGCAGAACTGCAAAGTTGAAGTCTAGCTCAGGTCACCAAATCAAGAGACAGAAAACCCTCTTCTCTGAGAAGCAACAGTCACCAACTATATTGGGAATTCCAAGCAGCAAGTTTTGAGTTTCCCAAATTTGGCTAATACTGTCAGCTAGTCTACATGCCTAGTGGCTGGGATATGCTCCATGAACCAACAGCAGATAAGGCATTTGGGGCAGTACTACTACTTAACCGATTTACTCCTTACTCTCCATTCTTACCACCTTAGCCTTAATTATTTTACTCCTCATGCCTAGTCTGCTGCAACAGCCTCCCAGCTAGTATCCCAGATTTCACAATCTTAACCCTCCAAATATATCCTGTACTTTGCTACAACTTAATTTTCCCTCAAACCAGCTCCATAGCAATCCCCAGCTCCTCTTCACTTGGATTCTCAGCTGGCACCTCAAAAATCAACGAATTAAAAATGTAAAACATCACCTCATCTCCTTACCCAAACCAGGGCTCATTCACTATTTCCCCAGCCCTTAAGATGTCAGCACCATGTTTACAGTTACAAAGCTGTGAAATCTCAGAATTATCTTTGACTTTCCCCTCCTTCATCCCATTACGCAATCAGTGAGGAAAACCTTTCTCCAAAATGATCTTCTGAATCTACCCTTTCCTTTCTGTTAGTATTGTCACCATCACCTGAACCTCACCTGGACTGCTGCGACAGACTCCAAAATCCCTGTTTGTGCTATCTTGCTTCCAATGTGCTACACACTGCCCCTAGACTAATCTTCCCTAAAGACCACTTTATCTGACTCACACACCATGTATATTAGTTCATACTTTTCCTTAAATAGAATGACCTAAGATGGCTCACCTTGTCTTTGAAATCTCTAACTCTAAACCCGAACTGATGGGAACAGAAACTCCCAGTCCTGAATGTTGTCCCTTGTCACTAAATTCCTCCAGTGCTTACAAATAAAGTAATATCTATGACTAATATACCTAACTGTACCTGACACAAAGTAGATCTGAAACAAATTTCCAGTCTCCTATTTTTTTCTCTTCTCCTTTCCCCAATGTATCATGTGTCCAACACAGTTTTTAATCATTTGATGAGTTTTTCTTCAACTTATTAGAATCAAGTCTTATCTATCTTTGTACCTCTTTATTCCCAATGGCACCTAAAAAAGAGACATAATTGCTTAGGAAATACCTACTGACTAGCCTAATAAAGGGGTAGAACTTTCCAGATTTGGCACCCAGGTAAGAATTTTAGAGCTTCACTTAAAGGTCCTTAATACAGGAAGGTATTGGGATTTTTTTTCTTATTTATCTTTTTTGTTTTTTTATTTTGTTTGCTTTTTAAACTTTTCACTTGTCAGAAGATATTGGGATTTTGAACAGAGATCAGAAGATGACAGAATAAGTATAAAAATGAACCTACCAACTTGTTCCTGAGTTACTGTCACTGTTGGAAGAGATGTGATCTTTTCCTTGTCAGCTGGGGGAGGGCCTGTGTTTTCCAGTTGTCCTAAAAGCTACAAAAAAAGAGAAAGAAAAAGATGAAGTGGCAGACATCTCAATATACCTGGAGAGGGAGCTGCTCCAGCTGAGAACCAACAGTGCAGACATTAGGTATGTTAGTTACTCTTACTTCTGCTAGGCTCTGATAGGCTTGGGTTTCCCCTTTCCTGCTGCCAGAACACTCATAATTGCTTTACAATTTCAGAGTGACATTGCATAAGCCTACAGACAAACCCATGATTGCAAGGCCCACCTCTGGGTATAAAGCAACTTCAGGGGCAGCAAAAGGGTTGTGATGTCATGAATAAAACTACAGCTTAATAAAAAGTTAATATGTAACTGGTCCAAAAGCTTCATTCTGCTGGAATAAGAAAAAAGCGAGAATATGAAAAGCAGCATAATGTAAGCCAAGAAATAGGTAAATTACTGCCTATAAGAAGACTGAATATAAAGGACATGCTTTCTAGTCTCAGAAATCCACAAGGGAAATGAAAAACCAATCAAATTAAAATGAACATAAACAAGTGGAAGCAATTATACATGGCATGGGAATACCTTTTTCTCTGCTTCCTTCCCCTACTTTGCTCCATCTAGCAGAAATCCCGGCTTCAACATGTGAGGAAATCCTTTTTTTGTGAAATACTTGTCAACAGAATCCTTATTGGACTGAACAAGAAAGACCAAAAATACAAAATACTATTTTTTATAGAAGTCTTTTCTTCCTATGGAGATGAAACCATCTTCTAGAAATTCCCTCGGACCTAGGAAGTGCATGGATGCTGAGCTTACCCCATAAATCATTCATCCCTTTAGTAAAATGGAAACCCCAAAGCTCAAAATATTAGAGAAAGCAGAGTGACTGCCATTTCAGAAAGTAGCAGAAGGAAAGCAGGAAGCCTATGGAACCATGAGACACACTGAACAGACACCCTCAAAAGGCAGCTCCTCACCTGGGTTACAATGGCATCAAGCCCTGTCTGACCCCAGGCATAGTCCCCAGGGTTGGAGTGCAGCATCCCGCTCCTATACATGAGATGAGACAGACAGCATTAGATGGAGTGACCAGGCTCTGCCTTACACCACAGAAAAAAAGTGGCAGAGGGATCCTGTTCTCTCTCAGAGCTGGAAAGTCACTAGTCCTCAAGGATCAAGAGGCAAAGAATTCTGTATATTTTCAAGATCAAACAAACTATCCAGAGATAGTATCTCATTCTCTAGGAATTTTACTTAACTAGAACATAAAATGTGAAGCTACCTAAAGTACCACATGACATACCAGAACAAAAAGAGTGACTCATTGCCTGTTGGTTTCAAAAATTTGTCTTTTCTGTGCCCACTTATATTAAACACAGATGGAGCTGCTTTTTAAGGAGAGTTTTCCCTTCATGACTGGTCAAAATCTACAGCAAACATCCCTCATTATGAGAGGCCGCCCACAGTTCTGGACAATGAGGAGCTTTCAAGTAGAGAAGCAGCCATAGCAGTCTCTCTGAATCACAACTTAGAGCAATTACAAAAGGGACTTGGCAACACCTTTCCCCTCCCCCCCCGCAGAGCTGCTGGTACACTACCAGCAGAGGTCCAGACTAGTGGATGACAGAGGTCCTAAAGGGACTGAGGTTCCTTTGAGCAAAGAAACCTTCTGGGCCACAGTCAGAAGCGGCAAATAATTTCTCTGACAAGAAGAAATTTCATCTTTAATCCCTATCATACATAAGTGTCACTCTGATACTGAATTACAGCCTATTGTGTCTTCTGACAAATCCTCTTACTTTGAAAAAAATAAAGTTCAGCATAATGTTTTCAACTTCAGAAAGTCTTAAGGAGTAAAATATTCCTGTGTAGTCTACTGGGGAACCCACAAATCAGATACCAAGCCTGGCAAGGACCATCTCATTCCCTGCATCAACACAACTCTCAGACCTGAATATAAAAGGGATCAAGACATTTCTAGCAACCAAACATTCTGGGGGACCAGGACAGCCTTCCTGAGCCTGAATAATAAAAAAATAAAAGTTCTGATTAAGTTTGGGCTTAGCAGATAATGGCAGTCTAGCAGCCTCCAGTTACATCTACATACTCACCTATGCAGTTTTTTTGTTTTGTTTTGTTTTTTTGAGATGGAGTCTCGTTCTGTTGCCTAGGCTGGAGTACAGTGGCGCGATCTCAGCTCACTGCAACCTCCGTCTCCCGGGTTCAAGTGATTCTCCTGCCTCAGCCTCCCGAGTAGCTGGGACTACAGGCATGCGTCACCATGGCCAGCTAATTTTGTATTTTTAGTAGAGACAGGGTTTCTCCATGTTGGTCAGGCTGGTCTCGATCTCTTAACCTTGTGATCCGCCTGCCTCGGCCTCCCAAAGTGCTGAGATTACAGGCGTGAACCACCGCACCTGGCAGGAATCATTTTTTAAAATCTCAGAGGCAAAGATCTCAAACATCTGTCTTTCTGTGCCTGTATGCTGCCCAACTCATTCCCAAAAAGGAATGGGAATCAGATTCCTACCAACATAAGGCTCCCAATATATGTTATGTAGGTTTCTGGGGAAACTACATCAACTGAAGTAGTCTTTAAAAATTAAAGTAAGACGCCAGGCACAGTGGCTCACACCTGTAATGCCAGCACTTTGGGAGGCTGAGGTGGGCAGAGCACAAGGTCAGGAGATTGAGACCATCTTGGCTAACATGGTGAAACCCCAATCTCTACTAAAAATACAAAAAGTTAGCTGGGCATGGTGACAAGCACCTGTAGTTCCAGCTACTCGGGAGGCTGAGGCAGGAGAATCGCTTGAACTTGGGAGGCAGAGGTTGCAGTGAGCCGAGATCGCGCCACTGCATTCCAGCCTAGGCAACAGAGCAAGACTCTGTCTCAAAAAAACAAACAAAAATTAAGAAAACCAAAGCACACAATGATGAACCACTTTTCTCTTCTCACTGTAATTTTTCTTTGATTTGCTCTCTGGGGATCAAGACTAAACAAGGCCGGGCGCGGTGGCTCAAGCCTGTAATCCCAGCACTTTGGGAGGCCGAGATGGGCGGATCACGAGGTCAGGAGATCGAGACCATCCTGGCTAAC
>NW_012116455.1:1398199-1416461 GCF_000951035.1 Colobus angolensis palliatus
CCTGGCTAATTTTTTGTATTTTTGGTAGAGATGGGGTTTCACCATGTTAGCCAGGATGGTCTCGATCTCCTGACCTCGTGATCCGCCAGCCTCGGCCTCCCAAAGTGCTGGAATGCGATTATGGGTGTGAGCCACCACGCCTGGCCTATGCAGCTCTTTTTCTCTACTGCACAGAAATGACAGCACCTAAAATGATGTCACTCCAATAGAATAAGATAGAAAGCAATTAGTTACTTACCAGGAAAAAGGGTGTGGAGATCCAGGAATGGCAGAATTTGCAAAGAATCCTGCAAAGATGTGTTGTAGTATTCTGTTAGAGAAAAAAAGATTAGGTAAGACAACAGACTAATGAAAGTACTCTACAGATATCTATGGCTGCCTAATTACCAACTACTTCCCTAAACCAAAATGGTTTTTCATTGGCTATTACACAAGAGACAGCATCAGAAATCAGCCTGCCACACGGCGGTGTGCTATTTTGCTATTATGGCTATCTTCCTGAACTCTGCTATCTTATAGATTAATAGATTTTTGTGAATTAAGCTGGAAAGGGATCTGATGGTATGGTATAGTTTTTCAAACTATGTTCCTTGTATATCTGACACCAACATAAGGAAGGGTTAAAAGGGATGCCGAGCCAGTGGAATTCTGGACCCACCTCCCTTTAACAAGGGTAGTTCCATTTTTGTATGTTGTACACACTGGGTTTCTGAATAAGATATCATTTAATGGGTCCTTCAAAATAAAAGTTCAAGCAATAATTCTATTTTAAGGTTGTTTCAGATGATTATAACACAAACACATATAAACACACACATGCTTAGCATTTGTCTCTCTGAATACTTAAGATGGCACAGGTACACAGTTCTTTATACGAATTAGTCTTTGCTACCCAAAGAGATATTGGAGTGATGCCTCAGCAAAAGAAAAACCTGAAGAAATTGTTCCCCTAGATCTTCTGTGTTCTGGATGATATGTAATTTTTTTTTCTTTTTTGAGACAGAGTCTCGCTCTGCCGCCCAGGGTGGAGTGCAATGACATAATCTCGGCTCACTGCAACCTCTGCCTCTCGAGTTCAGGCAATTCTCCTGCCTTAGCTTCCCGAGCAGCTGGGATTACAGGCACCTGCAACCTCTGCCTCTCGGGTTCAGGCAATTCTCCTGCCTTAGCTTCCCGAGCAGCTGGGATTACAGGCACCTGCCACCACACCCAGCTAATTTTTTGTATATTTAGTAGATTTAGTAGAGACAGGGTTTTACCATGTTGACAAAGTTGATCTTGAACTCCTGACCTCGGCCTCCCAAACTGCTGGGATTACAGGTGTGAGCCACTGCGACCAGCAATGATATGCAATTTTAAGTCCCTGGTTCCCACTTTACTTATTAGGCCAATTAATGTAACAATGGCAGTAGCCAACATTAGACTTTCCCTGCTACTAAAGTTCAACAGCAGCTAACTGCACTATTCCGTTTGTTTGCTTGCCTTTTTGTATTATTTTTCATTATTTATTTTTAACTGATAAAAATTATATATATTATGGTATAGAACATATTTTGAAATATGTAAGCATTGTGGAATGACTACATCAAACTATCAACATATGCATTACCTCACAAACTTATTTACAACAATAACACTTAAAATCTACTCTCTTAGCAATTTTCAAATGTACAAAACACTGTTTTTTGTTTTTTTGTTTTTTTTGAGATGAAGTCTTGCTCTGTCACCCAGGCTGGAGTACAGTGGCACCATCTCAGCTCACTGCAAACTCTGTCCCCCAGGTTCAAGCAATTCTTGTGCTTCAGCCTCCCAAGTAGCTGGGATTACAGATGCGCACCACTATGCCCAGCTAATTCTTGTATTTTTAGTAGAGATGGGGTTTCACCATATTAGCCAGGCTGTCAAGTAATCTGCCTGCCTTGGCCTCCCAAAGTGCTGGGATTATAGGCATGAGCCATTACACCTGGCTGAAAACATTGTTATTAACTACAGCCACCATGTTGTACAACATATCTCTCGAACTTTTAACTGAAATTTTGTATCCTTCAACATCTCTGTAATCCACCCCCTCTGCCCCACAGTTCCTGGTAACTACCATTCTACTCTCTGCTTCTATGAATTCATTGGCTTTTTTAAAGAATGCTTCGTGTTGTTTTAAAAATATATCAAAAAATTATTTGATAATCGTCCCTTCAGTGTGGGCTGGACTTAGTGACTCACTTAACAATAGAATATGGCAGAATTGATCACCTGTGACTTCCAAGACAAGGTAACAAAGCGGGAGAAATGGCCAGGTGTGGTGGCTCATGCCTGTAATCCCAGCACTTCGAGGTGGGTGGATCACTTGAGGTCAGGAGTTCGAGACCAGCCTGGCCAACATGACTCCATCTCTACTAAAAATACAAAAATCAGCTAGGCACGGCGGCACCTGCCTATAGTCTCAGCTACTCAGGAGGATGAGGCAGAATCACTTGAACACGGGAGGCGGAGGTTGCACTGAGCCAAGATCATGCCATTGCACTCCAGCATGGGTGACAGAGTGAGACTTTGCCTCAAGAAAAAAAGGTGGTGGGGGGGGCGGGATGCGTAGTGCTTCCTCCTTTTACTTCTGGTGGATCAATCACTTGCTCTGGGAGAGTGCCATATCAAGCAGTCCTATAGAAAGGTCCATGTGATGAGGAACTGAGTACTCCTGCCACCAGCCAGAACAAACCTGCCAGAATATGTGTAAAGCCTAGTCACACCTATACTGCAGCAGTGGCCAACATCTTGACTATAAGCTCATGAAATCCTGGGCCAGAATCACTCAGCGATGCTACTCCCAACTGAACCTGTTCCTGACCCAGTGAATCTGTGAGATAATAAATATTTGTTTGTTTTAAGCCACTAAACTTTGAGATAATTTGTTATATGGCAATAGGTAACATACAGATTTTGATATCTGGATACACGTGCTACCATAATAAAGACCTAAAACGTGAGAGTATCTTTGGAACCCAGCAGTGGGGCAGAAGTTAAAAGGACTTTGAGGAGAGCATCAGTGAAGTTTGAAGAGCCTTGAAAAAAAACAGAAGCACTATGGCCTTTGAGGAAGTTAAAGGTGAGAGATTAAGAAAAGGCAAAAAAATCTTATTAGAAACTGGAGGGAAAAGGATCCTTGTTATATACTGGCAAAGCTGTTGCCTTACCATAACATGGAAAGTAGATGTTGCGGTCCACAAACTGGTTGATAATCTAGCTAAAGAGATTTCTACTTTTGAAAGTATCTCCTGGCTTCTTGTTGCTTATTTTAAAATGCAAAAGAGGGATAAATTAAAGGAAGGACAGACAGTTAAACAAAAAGGACAGAATTATATAATTCTGAGAATTCCCAGCATCTCCAGATTAGTAAATGACACTAAAATTAAGAAATGGATTTCAAGCGAAGATTAAATCCAAGGCACTGCCAAAAGACTGATTTCAAATGAAGCCAAGGATCAGACTATAACGATTCTTTGTTAAGACCTCAGAAAGGGCCGGGTGCAGTGGCCCACACCTACAATCTCAGCACTTTGGGAGGTCAAGGCAGGAGGATCACTTGAGGCCAGGAATTTGAGACCAGCCTGGCCAACATGGAGAAACCCAGCTCTACTAAAAATACAAAAATTAGCTGGGCATGGTGGCGCACACCTCTAATGCCAGCTACTCGGGAGGCCGAAACATGAGAATCACTTGAACCCCGAGGCAGACGCTGCAGTGGGCTGAGATTGCACCACTGCACTCCAGTCTGGGTGACAGAGTACGACTCTGCCACAAAAAAAAAAAAAAAACCCGCAACCTCAGGAAGATCTAAAATAGTATCTAAAGAATCATTCAGTTAGAAAATTGGACTAAGAAGTTTAAGGGTGTTACTGCTATAACAAACTACCACAAACTGGGTAGCTTAAAACAAAAGGAATTTATTTGCTCACTGATTTGGAGGGTGTCAGTAGGGTTAGTTCTTCCAGAAAGTTCTGAGGGAGATTATTTCCATGACTCTTTCCCAGCTTCTGGTGATGGTTGGCAGCAATCTTTGCCATTCCTTGATTTGTAGACGTTATGTCCCCCCAGTCTCTGCCTCTGTCATCACACGGTTTTCTTCTCTTTGTCTTCTGTGTTCATGTCCAAATTTCTAGCTTCCTCTTTTTTTTTTTTGAGGCAGAGTCTCACTCTCGCCCAGGCCGTAGTGCAGTAGGTGCGATCTTGGCTCACTGCAACCTCTGCCTCAAGGTTTAAGCGATTCTCATGCCTCAGCCTCCTGAGTAGCTGGGATTACAGGCATGGGCCACCACACCTGGCTAATTTTTGTATTTTTAGTAGACATGGGGTTTTACCACATTGGCCAGGCTGGTCTCGAACTCCTGACCTCAGGTGATCCTCCCACCTCGGCCTCCCAAAGTGCTGAGATTACAGGAGTAAGCCGCCGCACCCAGCCAATTTCTCTCCTTATAAGACTATCAACCATTGGATTAAGGCCCTTCCCGATCCAGTGTGATCTTATTATAACTTGACTACATCTGTAAAGACCTTATTTCCAAATAAGGTCATATTCACAGTGACCTTATCAGGGTTAGGACTTGAACACAGCTTTTTGGGGGACACAATTCTACCCAATACAAGTGGTATCCCTCAGCAATCCCAGCAGAAACCCAAGGTGGAAAAAGCCTAATTAGAAGAGATTGGTGGACGTGGCTTTTGCCTAATGGCATGAATCCCAGTGAGATTCACAGGATACTCGAAGTTTTAAAAAGAAACACTGACAGCTTAAACTGAAAGGTGGAAAGACAGTACAAAATGAAAACAGGTCTCTGGGCCCTCAAATTTCTACCGGCAAGAAGCATGCTAAGAAAGCTATGCAGCTACAAATATGAACTATTTTTAATGGAAAAGAAAGGATGACCAACAAGGTGGACTCCAGAGTCACAGAGAAGAACTCCTGGGCAGAAGCAGAAGTCCTAGTCAAGGAACTTCCGACATTTGTCTAGACAACTATCAGAATTGCTATGAACCAGCAATTTCTTTGTGCCGCCATTTTTCCCTTTTGGAAGAGGAAATCTTTATACCTGTTCAGAATCACTGCCTGTCCACATCACTGCATGTTGGGTGTGTGATAGGTAGATAACTTGTCTCTTTAGTTTACAGGTCTTCATATCAAAAGGAACTGTGCCTGAGGAACTACACCCAAGAAGCCACACTCACACTTGGACCTAGTTAAAGGACAGCTACCTGTATTTCAAGCTGATGCTACAGAAGAAGGAAACTTTTTTTTGATAGCTCTTGGGAGGAAGAAGTGTAAATAATTTGTGGCTAGAGGGCAAACTGGTGATTTTAAAACACATCCATGAATTCTTTAGAGGTGGAGCTAATTCTCTTCTCCTTGAATGTGGGCTAGACTTAGTGATTTACCTCTTACAGACAAAATGCAGCAGAAATGACAGTGTTTGACTTCCAAAATTAGGATATAAAAAGGCATTATGGGTTTTTTTCCTTCTTCCTCTATCATTCTCTTGGATCAATAACTCCAAGAGAAGCTAGCTGCCAAGTAATAGGGACATTCAAGGAGCCCTATGGAGAGGCCCAGATGGTGAGGAACTAAGGCCTCCTGCCAACAGTCATGTGAGTGAGCCATCTTGGAAGTGGATCTTCCAGGTCCAGTTAAGTGTTCGGATGACTGCAGCCACAGCTGACATGTTGATTATAACCTCATGAAGCCCTTCACCAGAACCACCTAGCTAAACTGCTCCCAAATTCCTGACCCTCAAAAATAGTGAGATAATAAATATTGTCATAAGCTGTTAAATTCTGGGGTAATGTGTTACACAGCAATAGGTAACTAATATATATCCACCTATTTGCCAGTGACAAGAAGGGCAAATTATCACTGCTTAAACTGATCAATAAATGGTAATAATCAAGTGTGAGAGATAGCCTAGTTCTTGAAGCTGTTAAAAGTCAATCCTATAGGAATGCTTGGAATTACGAGGAACAATTCACCAGCAGCTGATGAGCCGATGATTCCTCTTTCTTGGCTGCTTACTCTCTGGAAGTCAGATGTTAGTCCCATATTTTTGCAGCAGTAACAGAGACTGCTCAGGGTGGCTCCAATGCATATGAGCTGTTGCTCGGAGAACAATAGTTCATAGAGTATTTACAATGAATTTTGTTTATTTAAAAAAAAAAAAAATCTTTTCTTAAAAAAAAAAATCTTTTCTTGTTAAAGCTAAATGTCTGGGAAGATGTGGAGGGAAGAAAGACAGTGTATATATTTAATTTTAGAAACTTACATTAGAGAAAAATCAACCTACTGGGTCTGGAAGGGAAGTCACATGCTAAAACCAGGTAAGAGTCTTCACATAGTTTCCAGAGCTGTACTCTCTCTAGGTTTTCCTCATACTTCCCAGGCTGTTTCTTCTGAGTTTCCTTTGCTTATTCTTATCTTCCAAACTTCTAAGTTTGGAAGGCCCAGGCCTCCATTCTCTGAGCTCTGCTATCTCCTATCTTGACTTCTTTGACCATTTTATCCAGCTTTATAATTTTAAATACCATATATAGGCCACAACTCCCAAATTTTATCTCCAGCCAAGACCTCTGCCTACTCAACATTTCCACTTCTGTAATAAGCACCTCAAACTTATTATGTCCCAAACTGAATTAACTCTTAAATATTTTCCTCCAAACTTACTCCTCCTAATGTTCCCCATGTCAGCAGATGGTGGCTCCATTTTTCTTGTTTTCAGGCCAAAAACCTTGATGTCATAACTCTTCTTTCTGTTACACCCCATATCCAATCTGTCAGTAAATCCTATTATGAATATTGCCAAACTGCATCTGAAACCAAACCATTTTTCACTACTCTCACCCAAACCACTGATATCTCTAGCTTATATGAACGCAATAGCCTCTTAGTTTCTCTGCTGTGTCTTTGCCTCGCACACCTTGCAGCCCCCCATTTTATTTTCAGCACAGCAGTTACAGCAATCATTTCAAGATATAAATGACACCTAAATTCTCCACTGGAATAGAAGCTCTTATAATTGCCAACTAGGCTTCATATAATCTAATACCCACCTCCCCATTCCTACTCCCATCAATTTCTCCTACCATTCCCCTCACCTTCTCTGCCCTACATTGGTCTCTCCTTGTCTGTACATCCCTACACTTCCTTGGTGTCTATTCAGATACTTTCTCAATAAGACATTTGCTGACCATGCTCTTTTTAAAACTTCACTTCCCCCATATTCCCTATCTCCCATCCCTGCTTTTCTTCCACCATAGCACTTACTACTGCTTAACATTCTGTTTATTTTGATTGTCTATCTCTCCCCATTAGCATTTAAGCTCCACAAAGGCAGTCATTCTTGACTATTTATTGACTACTGTATGCCCAACATCTGGCACATAGTAATACACAATGTCTGTTGAATAAATTAAGAGACCTCTTATGGGGCCAGGCAAACTGGCTCACACCCGTAATCCCAGCACATTGGGAGGCCAAGATGAGAATACAAGACCAGCCTGGACAACATAAGGAAACCCTATCTCTACAAAAAAATTTTAAAATTAGCTGGGCCTAGTGCTGCACACTTGTGGTCCCAGATGCTTAGGAAGCTGAGATGGGAGGATCACTTGAGCCCAGGAAAAAATTAATTAATTAAGAAACCTCCCCTAGATGGGCTCTGATGTAGTTTGGCTGTGTCTCCACCCAAATCTCAACTTGAATTGTATCTCCCAGAATTCCTACCTGCTGCGGGAGGGACCCAGGGGGAGGTAATTGAATCATGGAGGCTGATCTTTCCCATGCTATTCTTATGATAGTGAATAAGTCTCATGAGATCTGATGGGTTTATCAGGGGTTTCTGCTTTTGCTTCTTCCTCATTTCTCTTGCCGCCACTATGTAAGAAGTCCCTTTCGCCTCCCACCATGATTCTGAGGTCTCCCCAGCCATGTGGAACTATAAGTCCAATTAAAGCTTTTTCTTCCCAGTCTTGGGTATGTCTTTATCAGCAGTGTGAAAAAGGATCAATACAGTAAATTGGTGCCAGGAGTGGGGCATTGCTAAAAGATACCCAAAAATGTAGAAGTGACTTTGGAACTGGGTAACAGGCAGAGGTTGGAACAGTTTGGAGGGCTCAGAAGAAGACAGGAAAATGTGGGAAAGTCTGGAACTTCCTAGAGACTTGCTCAATGGCTTTGCCCAAAATGCTAATAGTGATGTGGACAATAAGGTCCAGGCTGAGGTGGTCTCAGAATGGAGATAAGGAACTTGTTGGGAACTGGAGCAAAGGTGACTCTTGGTATGTTTTAGCAAAGAGACTGGCAGCATTTTGCCCCTGCCCGACAGATTTGTGGAACTTTGAACTTGAGAGAGACGATTTAGGATATCTGGCAGAAGAAATTTCTAGCAGTAAAGCATTCAAGAGGTAACTTGGGTGCTGTTAACCAGTTTTATAAGGGAAGCAGAGCATAAAAATTTGGAAAATTTGATCCCTATGTGATAGAAAAGGAAAACCCATTTTTTAAGGGGAAATTGAAGCCAGCTGCAGAAATTTGCATAAGTAGCAAGGTGCCTAATGTTAATACCCAGGACCACAGGGAAAATGTCTCCAGGCCCTGTCAGAGACCTTCACGGCAGCCCCTCCCATCACAGGCCCAGAGGCCCGGGAGGAAAAAGTGGTTTCATGGGCTGGGCCCAGGGTCCCCGTGTTGTGTGCAGCCTAGGGACTTGATGCCCTGTGTCCCAGTTGCTTCAGCCACCATAGAGCTTGGGTTGTGGCTTCAGAGGGTGCAAGCCCAAAGCCTTGGCAGCTTCCCTGTGGTGTTGAGCCTGCGAGTGCACTGAAGACAAGAATTGAGGTTTAGGAACCTCCACCTAGATTTCAGAAGATGTATGGAAACACCTGGATGTCCAGGCAAAAGTTTGCTGCAGGGGCGGGGCCCTCATGGAGAACCTCTGCTAGGGCAGTGCAGAAGGAAAATGTGGGGTGGGAGCCCCCACACAGAGTCCCTACTAGGGAACTGCATAGTGGAGCTGTGAGAAGAGGGCCACCATCTTCCAGATCCCAGAATGGTAGACCCACCGACAGCCTGCACCATGAGCCTAGAAAAGCCACAGACACTCAACACCAGACAGTGAAAAGCAGCAAGGAGGGAGGTTGTATCCCGCAAAGTCACAGGGGTAGAGCTGCCCAAGACCACGAGAACCCACCTTTTGCCTCAGCATGACCTGGATGTGAGACTTGGACTCAAAGATGATTTTGGAGCTTCAAAATTTGACTGCCCCGCTGGGTTTCGGACATGCATGGAGCCTGTAACCCCTTTGTTTTAGCCAATTTCTCCCATTTGGAATGGCTATATTTACCAAATACCTGTACCTCACTGTATCTAGGAAGTAACTAGCTTGCTTTTGATTTTACAGGCTCACAGGCAGAAGGGACTTGCCTTATCTCAGATGAGACTTTGGACTTTGGACTTTTGCATTAATACCTAAATGAATTAAGACTTGGAGGGACTTATGGGAATGCATGACTGGTTTTGAAATGTGAGGACATGAGATTTGGAGGGGCCAGGGGATGAATGACATGGTTAGGTTGCCGCCATGTTAGAAGTGCCTTTAGCCTCCCACCATGATTCTGAGGCCTTCTCAGCCATGTGAAACTGTTAAGTCCAAATAAACCTCTTTTTCTTCCCAGTCTCAGGTATGTCTTTATCAGTCTTGTGAAAACAGATTAATATAGGCTCCAATCAAATGTATCTTGAAAGATATATACAATCTATTAAGATAAAAAATATTATAAAATGTGTAGTATAATCAATTCAATTTCAATTATATAGATGTAATTATCATATATATGTATTTAAAAAGGTCTACAAGATTATACATCAAGGTGTAACTATGGCTATTTCTGGATAAGGTTGTCTTTTTATTCCATACCAAAAAAAAAATTTTTTTTTAATAAGAAAAAAAAAGTTAACAACCAAAAAAAGTCAGTTCTCAAAATCTGAGATGTGATCAGTGGTCAGAAAACCATAGTCCAAGAACCTAGGGTTAACTTCAGAAGCACATATTCTCTAGGTAGGAAATCTTAAAACATATTCTTTACACAGCCATAATAAAGAACAAAATCATGTACTTTGCAGCAACATGGATATAGTTGGAGGTCAGTAGCCTAATAAGCAAGTTAATGCAGAAAACAGAAATACCACATGTTCTTACTTATACATGGGAACTAAACATTGGGTACACAGGGACACAAAGTAAGGAATAATAAACACTGGGGATCACAAAACGGGAGAGGGAGGGAGAAGGGCAAAGGTTGAGAAACTATCTATAGGTACTATGTTCACTGCTTAGGTCATGGGATCATTATAAGCCCAAACCCCAGCATCACACAATATACCTATGTAATAAACCTGCTGTTCTGTGAGTTACTAGGAGAGCAAATTTTAAAAAATTAAAAAATTAAAACCAAATCTGTACATGTACCCCCTGAATTGAAAATAAAAATAATAAATTTTAAAAAGAACGTATTATTTAGGTGGGACAGCTTCTTGGAAGTAATGTACCCTACAAAGCGAATCGGAAACAGCTTACTGCTAACTAAAATCAAAGAGGCTTCCTTTATATAGCCAGGAAGGAGACTAAACCACCAGGCTAAAATGTAACAAAGAACCAAAAGAGTAAAGCACAACAAAATAAAAATGGGGCTGGGCGCAGTGGCTTATGCCTGTAATCCCAATACCTTGGGAGGCTGAAGCAGGAGGATCACTTGAGGTCAGGAGTTTGAGACCAGCCTGGCCAACATGGCAAAACCCTGTCTTTACTAAAAATACAAAAAAAATTATCCAAGCATTGTGGCTCATGCCTGTAGTCCCAGCTACTCGGGAGGCTGAGGCAGGAGAATTGCTTGAATCTGGGAGGCAGAGGTTGCAGTGAGCTGAGATCACACCACTGCACTGCAACCTGGGAGACAGAGTGAGACTCCCTCTCAAAAAAACAAAAAACAAAAAAACAAAACAAAAACAACAAAATAAAATAAAGATGGGTTTTAATGTAATAAGTGCAGACTAATGGGTGGTAATCTCTATTACTTGTCTGGAAAATATGAATGTGCTGGTGTTGACCAAATACAAAGGAAAAAAACCTAACAAGCATTAATACTTTACTGTCCTAAAAAATTATTTGAAGTGAAATATGAGTAATTCCTTAGCATTTATCACAACCTGAATGGAATTTCTCTTAAAGATCATGCAATTTCCTTGCTGATTCTATATGTACCAAACCACCATCTGATTGCTTTTGATTTCTTGATATCTGAGAAATTCACAGAAAACAGTATGCTAACAAACAAGTGAGTTTTGGAGTCACTGAAACAGAATACCCTCAGTTATAAATGTATAAATTAATCTTCTGACACAGGTCAGATGCACTTAAAGTCAGATAAGATGAGCTAGTCTATTCAAGACCTAATTAACTATTATTCAAAAGCTGCAGATTAGAGGATAAAGCACATACTTTAGGGACACTGAATAAATATTTGCAGAATGAATGAACAACGTGAGATTTCCCTGTCTTTGTGTTACTAAAAAACTTTTACTCATGCCAATGAAAAAGTCAAAGAAAATGGATCTCATTTCAGGGAAACTTACTAAGTTGGTGTGAGGAACACACTAATAATCCCACAAAGGCTAATCTCTGATACCTGATTTCTTAAATACAAAGTACTCTTTTTCTTGAAATGGAGTCTTGCTCTGTTGCCCAGGCTGGAGTACAGTGGTGCGATCTTGGCTCATTGCAAGTGATTCTCCTGCCTCAGCCTCCTGAGTAGCTGGGATAACAGGCAACCACTACCATGCCTCGTTAATTTTTGGATTTTTAGTAGAGATGGGATTTCATCATATTGGTCAGGCTGGTCTGGAACTCCTGACCTCAAGTGATCCACCCACCTCGGCCTCCCAAAGTGCAGGGATTACAGGTGTGAGCCACCGCAGCCAGCCATTAAATACAAAGTACTCTGTTTACAGTTAAACCAGTAAAATGAACAGGAAACTGAGATGTAGCCCATGGAGACCATAAATGGAATACCCATATGTTCCTTCTCAAAGCAAGAGGACAAAACTGTTATCAGGAAGAAGCCATGCTAAAGTTCAATCAATTTTTTAAAATTTGTAAAACATGAAATTGTACTTTCAAAACATACAGTGGCATCATAATGATAATTACTGTAAAGTAACAACCATATGGAACAATCTGAGCAGGCCTGCTAAGTAGGTATAGTAATAGGCCCCAAAGATATACTGTGTTTATTTATACTTCTATGAAAGAAAAGAGAAAAGAGACTGAATTAAAAATTTTCAAGTTCTATTCACTGATATACTGGTGCCTTGGAAGGAAAGTTTCTGAGAAAATTAGGGAAATGCTTAATTCTTTGGTTAAAAAATAAGTGAGAAGGCTACTTAATTTTAAATTTTTGACTTATACTAAACAGTTATACTAAAATTTTTCAGTATAAGTAAACAGTTAAAAATCTCACCAAATACAAACACTTTCATGTTTGCACTATCCTGGCTCCAATATTTAACTGCCTTTATACTCTTAGACAATTTACCTAAACTCTCTGTGCCTCAGTTTCTCTGGTAAAATGGAGATATTCACAATACCTTCTTCACAGGGTTATAGTGAGGATTAAACAAATGAATACCTGTAAAGCATTTAGACTAGTTTCTGGCACGTACTCTTAGCTATTACTACTACTAATTTATATTTTTTTATACTTTTTAGAGACATAATTACAATTATCCACTTACTTAAAACAAACACGTTTAGTAGGCACTATAAAACTGATACTGTGCTAGAAGCTGAGAACACAGAGATAAATAAAACACTACCCCACACTATTAACCCCAGAAGTAACTGAAAAGACTGTAATAGATCTAGTTCTCAAAAGATACCAGGTCCAGATGGAATTACAGGTAACTTGTATTAAACCTTTAAATAATAGGTAATTCCTGTGTTATTTAAACTATTTCCAAGCATAAGAATACAGCAAGTTTTCCCAGTTCTTTTTATGCAACTAATATAATCCTGACACCAAAACTTGATAAAGAGACTCACCCTCTTTTGAATAAATGTAAAAATCCTTAAAAAAAAAAAAAAAAGATAAGGAACAAATCAACTCCAATAATGTATTAAGAGACTCCAGCCTGAGCAACCTAGTCTCTACCAAAAATTGAAAAATTAGCCAGGCGTAGTAGTACATGCCTGTAGTCCTACCTAGTTCGTAGGCTAAAATGGGAGGATTGCTTGAGCCCACCAAGTTTGAAGCTGTAGTGAAACATGATCTTGCTACTGCATTCTAGCCTGGGCAACAAAGTGAGACCCTATTTCCCCAACCTCCGACCCCTAAAAAAGAGAGATTAGTGCTCCCTGACAAAGTAGCTTGAATAGAAACACTAGAAAACATTAGAAAACATACGTATTAATAAAATGCATTAACTGTTTAAGGGAGAAAAACTCTAAGGTCATTTTGACAGGACTGCAAAGGGCATGTGACAAAATCATTAGTCGTTCTTAATTAAAAGCCCCTAATAAATTATGAATAAAATTAAACTTTCTTAGTGTGATAGTGCATATATTAGGAACTAAAAGCAAACATGTTTAACAAAGAAACACTAATTCATTCTCACTGAAGTCAGGAAAAACACAATGATGCCTATATTAAACAACTTTGTTTTGGTAATATGGTCAATATAACAGATAAGAAAAATAAGAAGTACAAACATTGGAAAGAGAAACACAATCAATATTTGAGGATGATACGAGTGCTAACTAGAAAACTAAAGAGAATAAAATGAAAAACTATTACAATTAATAAGAGAATTCAATTAAGTAACAAGATGAAGGGTAACAAAAAGTTTGCCAGCAATAATCAGTTAAAAAGTTAAACCAGCCGGGCACGGTGGCTCAAGCCTGTAATCCCAGCACTTTGGGAGGCCGAGACGGGCGGATCACGAGGTCAGGAGATCAAGACCATCCTGGCTATCACGGTGAAACTCTATCTCTACTACAAAATACAAAAAACTAGCCGGGCAAGGTGGCAGGCATCTGTAGTCCCAGCTACTCGGGAGGCTGAGGCAGGAGAATGGCATAAACCCAGAAGGCAGAGCTTGCAGTGAGCTGAGATCCGGCCACTGCACTCCAGCCCAGGCGACAGAGCGAGACTCCGTCTCAAAAATAAATAAATTAATTAATTAATTAAAAGTTAAATCAAACTATGAAACTTGACTGAAAGATGAAAAGTGCCCTGTATCTTCTACTCAATTGGCTGCAAACCTAAAACTGCTCTAAAAAAGTCTGTTTTTAAAAAGAAAGAAGGGAGAAGAAGGAAGAAGGAAAAAGAAGGAAGAGGAAGAAAAGAGAAGGAAGAAGAAGATGGAAGAGGGAAGGAGAAAGAAGAAAAGGGAGGAAGAAAAAGGAAGGAGGAAAAAGAAAGGAAGGAGGAGGAAGAAGGAAGAGGAGGAAGAATGAGGAAGAATGAAAGAGGAAGGAGGAAGAAGAATGCAGGAGGAAGAAGAAGGAGAAAGGAAGAAGAAGAAGGAAGAAGGAAGAGGAAGATAGAGGAAGAAGAAAAAAGAACCAAATAAACTGAGACCATGAGCCATAGGTCTGAGAAGTTTCAATATTACTAAAACGTACAGGCTGGGCACAGTGGCTCACGCCTGTAAACCCAGCACTTTGGGAGGCCGAGGCAGGCAGATCACCTGAGGTCAAGAGGTCGAGACCAGTTTGGTCAACACGGCGAAACCCTGTCTCTATCAAAAATACAAAAATTAGCCAGGTGTGGTGGCGGACGCCTGTAATCCCAGCTACTTGGGAGGCTGAGGCAGGAAGAAATGCTTGAATTGGGAGGCAGAGGTTGCACTGAGCCGAGGTCACACCACTGCACTCCAGCCTGGGCAACAGAGCGAGACTTTGTCTCAAAAAAACAAAAAAGCCTTTCCTGTCCCGGCCTGCATGGTGTGGGCTTGTGGGTCTTTGAGACCTGAAAATTGAGAGCGTTTTCGCACCCCAGGGGCTGCTTCTGGTGGTTCTGCAGCCATCACCATGCCACAGACTGAATACATTGAATTACACCATAAAAGCTATGGAAACCGTTTGGATTACCATGAGAAAAAGAGAAAGAAGGAAAGTCGAGAGGCTCATGAATGTTCAAAGAAGGCAAAGAAAATGACTGGTCTGAAGGCTAAGCTCTACCATAAACAGCACCATGCTGAAAAAATACAAATGAAAAAGACTATCAAGATGCATGAAAAGAGAAACACCAAACAAAAGAATGATGAAAAGACTCCACAGGGAGCAGTACCTGCCTATCTGCTGGACAGAGAGGGACAATCTCGAGCTAAAGTACTTTCCAATATGATTAAACAGAAACGAAAAGAGAAGGCGGGAAATTGGGAAGTCCCTCTGCCTAAAGTACGTGCCCAGGGAAAACCAGAAGTATTAAAAGTTATTCGAACAGGAAAGAGAAAGAAGAAAGCATGGAAGAGGATGGTTACTAAAGTGTGCTTTGTTGGAGATGGCTTTACAAGAAAACCACCTAAATATGAAAGATTTATCAGGCCAATGGGCTTGCATTTCAAGAAAGCCCATGTAACACATCCTGAACTGAAAGCCACCTTTTGCCTACCAATATTTGGTGTAAAGAAGAATCCCTCATCCCCACTGTACACAACTTTGGGTGTTATTACCAAAGGTACTGTCATTGGGGTAAATGTGAGCGAATTGGGCCTTGTGACACAAGGAGGCAAAGTTATTTGGGGAAAATATGCCCAGGTTACCAACAATCCTGAAAATGATGGATGTATAAATGCAGTCTTACTGGTTTGACAGCAATTTCATATATAATTATCGAGGACTACACACCAACTGAAAAAACTGCCATTACTGTGATGTTTCTGAATACTACCAAACAGCCATACATGTCTGCAATGAAGAGACTTATTAAATTGTAAACATTAAAATGGTCCTGTTTTTGAAAAAAAAAAAGAAAAAAAACTCAAAGTACCAACTGTCCCCAAATTAATATATAAATTCAATGCACTTCCAATCAAAATCCTAATGATTGGAAAAAGGGGCAGAGATTGAAAAACTGCATCTAAAATCCATTTGGAAGGGTAAACACAAACAAAGCATTAATAAACTTGCAAACAAACTAAGATTTTTTTTTTTTTTTTAAGAAAAGAAAAATAATGAGGTGGACCTTCTCTACCAGTTTTCAGATCACAGTATAAAATCACAGTGCGTACACCAGAATGGTACATGAATAGAATACAAAAATAAAGATCTACAGCACATAACAGAGAATCCAGAAAGAGAAAGGTAAGTATGAAAATGTATACATAATAAAGGTGACATTTCAAATCAGATATGCTATATATTATGCTGTAAATAACTGGATACGCATATGAGGGGGATTAGATCTTTAACTCAAAAATACACAAAAATACTCCCCACCCACCAGAGATTTGGGCATAACGCCCAATCAGGGCCAGAAACCTTCCACAAAAGTCGATGGATGGGCACGCCTGTAATCTCAGTACTTTGGGAGGCCGTGGATGGATCACTTGAGGTCAGGAGTTCAAGACCAGCCTGGCCAACATGGTGAAACTCCATCTCTCTTAAAAATACAAAAAAAAAAATAGCTAGGCATGGTGGCATGAGACTCTAATTCCAGCTACTCGGGAGGGTGAGGCACAAGAATTGCTTGGATCTGGGAGGCAGAGGTTGCAGTGAGCTGAGGCCACACCACTGCACTTCAGCCTGGGCAACAGAGCAAGGCTGTCTCAAAAAAAAAGAAAAAAAAGTTGACAGATGGACATATCCTCTAGGATGAATCCTCCATAATTCCTGTAAACTTGGAGCCACCACCGGTTATCTTTCATTTCACAAAGAGAGAGCCATCATGATAACACAGGAAAGCAGATTTGAGAGAGAAAGAATGATAGACAGATGAACATAACATATTGACTGACCATCTAGATCCACCTATAGACTTCTAATTTACATCAGTGCTTCTCAATGTCACTCCTAGGAAGTGATTTAGAAATCCAAGGGAGCAGTTTTGCTAGTCACAATAAATGGTAGGTACCATTCACATTTACTAAGCAGGAAAAATGAGTGCTAGCTACCCTGAAATAAACAGAAGGACAGCCAGGCCCAATAAAGAACTGTCCGCCAACCTGCATATTCTGAACATTTTGCCTGGACATTCATTTGGTGACAAACTACCTACAATTAACTGAAACTAAATAAAGCTCCATTCTACACATAAACACAAATTATTTTCCATTTGGTTTTAATATATACTGAATTTTCCAGGGATGTAACTACTGTGAAAACTGACGGAAGTTTATGCTTCCCCACAAACCCCAGAAACTTCCTAAGAGTTCTTCACCATTTTGAAAAGTCATAACATTGTACCAACAATGCTTGTGGCAGATGAACTGTAAAATATAATCCTCTTGTACTGTTTGCATTTGTAGCTATCATCTTAATGATTCTATATACAGAAACAAGCACCTAACTATTCATTTTGTCTCCCATAATAGTTATGGCTAGGCATTTATACATTAAAACACATATATTCATATATTATTTTTATTTCTCCTTTATATTAATTGGAGAACTGTGTATATATATATGTATATGTGTTTTTATTATGTTTTATTGCTTATATTATCAATGAATTTCTAATCAGAATAGTAGAGGGCATCACAATACAATTGTTATAATAGGGAGATGTTGGGTCTGATATAGCTAACAACCATTTGAGCTATGTGAGCCAATACATTCTAGTTTTTCGGGTTTTTTTGAGACAGAGTTGTGCTCTGTCACCCAGGTTGGAGCAATCTCAGCTTACTACAACCTCCACCTCCCAGGTTCAAGCGATTCTCCTGCCTTAGCCTCCCAAGTAGCTGGGATTGCAGGCATGTGCCACCATGCCCAGCTAAATTTTTTTAATTTTTAGTAGAGATGGGGTTTTGCCATGTTGGCCATGCTGGTCTTGAACTGGCCTCAAGTGATCTGCCCACCTCGGCCTCCCAAAGTGCTGGGATTACAGGCATGAGCTACCGTGCCTGGCCACCAGTAAGTTTTTTCTTAAGTTATATTAAATTGAATTTCTATCACTTGTAACCAAAAAGAGTTCTAACATAACCATAAAAAGCATCAAGAAAATATAAAAATTA
>NW_012116455.1:1416601-1442602 GCF_000951035.1 Colobus angolensis palliatus
GATCCTCCCACTCATCCTCTGGAGTAGCTGGGACTACAGGCACATGCCACCATGCTCAGCTGATTTTTCATTTTTTGTAAAGATGAGGTCTTGCCATGTTGCCCAGGGTGATCTTAAATTCCTGGACTCAAGCAATCCTCCCACAAGTTTGAGACCAGCCTGGGCAACATAGCGAGACCTCATCTTTACAAAAAAAATTTAAAAGTTGGCCAAGCATTACAGGCATGGTGGTACATGCCTGTAATCCAAGCTACTTGGGAGGCTAAGGCAGGAGGATTGTGTGAGCCCAGAAGTTTGACGCTCAGTGAGCTACGATCACGCCACTGTACTCCAGCCTGGGCAACAGAGCAAGACTCTATTGCAAAATAAAGAAAGAAAGAAGAAGAAGAAAAAAAAAGTAATTTCAAGGGGGAAGAAAAAAGATTAAAAGGGTTGAATTCAGTGAACTAGACCTATACAATAAGGATTTTAAAGTATCCACTGGGTTTGCAATTATTAATAGAAAGTCACCAGGGATTTTACTGAAAGGAGGGCCAGACTACAGCAGGTAGAAGAATAATGAAAGATAAAAAAGTAAACACAAACAACTCTTAAGAAATTTGATTGAACAGGAAAGGAAAAAGATTACTAGGCAGTAACTGGAACAGTAATTCTCAATTCTGGCTACAATAAGAATAACTTTAGGAGCTTTTTAAAATTACCAATGCCTGGTTTCACCCAGACTAATAAAATCACAGTCCCTGGGGATGGAGTCCAGGTACCAGTTCAAAAGATATCCTCAGTGACAATGATGTACAGCCAGGACTGAAAAACACAGAGCTAAAGAGTAAAACAGTGGCCAAGGGGCATTAACTGGGAAAGAAAGCAGGAAGAAGAAGATGGATGATACAAAATCCCAGACAAAACAGCTAGAGAATGGGTCAGAACATGGGCTGATAGGCTTGCCTTGAAAAAAAAAAACAAAGGACACCTCATCTCAGGAGGTTGGAAGGAGAAATGAATGTTGATACAGAGAAGCTGGGCACAGGGATTTGGGGAGTTCATGCCCAAGGCCCCAATTTTCATAAAGGAGAATATAAATCAGCTTCTGAGAATCAGCTATTGGATAGAAAATTTGAAGAATGAAATTTAGTGAAAATTAAAATATCTGTTGAGGGAATGCCAAACAAAAGCCTAATCAAAAGCATGAAATCTAGTGGAGATCAAATGCACCTTACTATCTGCAGGGGTACGATTGGGAACATTTATGTGACTTTTCTGAAGCAGTACTGAACCATCCACTAGTAAAGGAGCAAAGAAAAGTGAATCACAGCACTGCTCCAAAATTGGCCATTTAGTGGGTGGAATGGAGGAAAAAAAAAAAAGATGCACAAGAGGTAAAAGTTTATAGACGAACCGTAGTTGAGAAACTCAATAATGGGATCTCAAATCTCAAAACAGGTAGAAAAGGGAAAGTAATCTACACACAGTTTAACTGGCACAGGATATAGTAGCTTTAACTCTGGGTGCCATAAGCTATTAAAACAATGTAAGACTTCACTGATTTTTGTCCTAGACAATCTCATTAAATCAGATTTCCCATATCTTGTATTTGTTCCATGAAGCGATGTCTGCAACTAACTTTGAAATGCACAAAACATAAGATGAACTAATGGAGAGCTAGATGGATAGATATGTAATAAAGCAAGTATAGTAAAATGTTAATAAAGCCTAGAAGGTGTGTGCTGGGGGAGGGGGGAGTGTAGGCTCTAGAACAGTTCGATAGAACTTTCTAAGATAATGGAAATTTTCTATAATATGTTCTGTCAAATACGGTAACTATTAGCTACATGTGGCCAATGGGCACTCAAAATATAGCTATTTGGGATTGAGGTCTTTGAATTCTGAGTTTTATTAACTTTGGTTAACTTAAATGTAAACATATAGCTACATGTGGCTATCAGCCACCATATGAGACAGTGCCGCACTAGATTCATAAAGCCCTAGATTCAAGTCTTAGATCCACCAATGGCTGTTACCTTATTTCTCTGAGACTCAGTTAATTATTTTATAAAATGAAAACAGCAATAGCACCTATTACTTCACACAAATTAAACAACGTAAAGCAGATAAAGCATGAAGCACAGTACTCTACATATGGTAAACACGTAATAAAATTAACGTTTATTATTCCAACTAAATGAGATCCATGAGCAAAACCATCTATTTGACTCATCATTGTGCTCCTACTGTCCAGTACAGTGCCCCATACAAAAAAGACACTCAACAAACATGTATTACATGAATGTTTTTACAGTCACAAGACTTCATATTTATCCTATTAAATTGTTTTCCTTTCTTCACAAAAAGCAGATACTTGATTCAATTTCATGTTAAGTCCACTGTTCCAATCTGTTGAAATATTTAATCCTAATGCCTAATATATTTGATACCCTTTTGAAATTTTGATAAATATACGGCTATAGTTTGAATGTACCCTCCTCAAAAATTCATGTGTTGGAAACTTAATCCCCAATGGAGCAGTGTTGAAAGGTAGAGACTTTAAGAGATGAATCTCCCATGAGTGGATTAAATGCCTTCATCTCAGAAGTGGATTAGTTATTGTGGAGTGAGTTCCTAATAAAAGGATGAGTCTGGCACCTTTCTTTCTTGCTCATGCATGCTCTCTTGCCCTTCTGCCTTCAAACATGGAATGACACAGCAAGAAGGCCCTCGCCAGACGTATATCCCTCAACCTTGGCCTTCCCAGCCTCCAGAAATATAAGAAATGAATCTCTGTTCTTTATAAATCACCCAGTCTCAGGCATTCTGTTATAGCTACACAAAATGGACTGAGACACATATCGTCTATATATTAATCTAAGACATTAATAAAAACGTTAATCAGAGACGTATAACATTTCTCACGCTGTAGTTCATCATCAGGTGAGTACTAACATTCAATTTAGCTTCACTTTCATCCTTTCTACTTACGTCCATCTTGTCCGCAAAGGTAGTAAGTATGAGACCCTTATAAAGATTAGATTACACCAATTTGTCCTTCACTGAAACTACCTTAAAAATAACTTTAAAAACAACAACTCACCCTTCAATAGCTGGAGATCTGTCAGGACGAGAACTTCCTCGAGATCTGTATCTCCGACCCAATGGTAACCGTGGAGGCCTTGCTCCCCAGAAGTCAGTGTGAGTCTGGTGACCCCTTTCATTGGCTCTATTATCTTGGTCCAGTGGATTGCCGCTTAGAAATGGTCTAAAATCTTGAAAAAACATCGTGTGATCCAAATGGCCCCAAAGCTAGTAAAGACCAGAAATAAGTCATGTGTTAGAAAAATCAATCAATAAACACCTGGATTGTTTACAGTTTTTTATATTACAAATGGCCACTGTGAATATTACTGGATGTGTCTGCTGCTGCAGAGGTACAAGAGTTTTTATGTTTTTGGTCTGTACAACTATTACATGATCCATACATCTTCAACTTTACTGGGTAGCGACAAATTGTTTTCCAAACTGGTTGTAGCAATTTACACACCCACCAAGTGTTTAAGAGTTTCTATTGTGCTACATCCTGGCAAGCACTTGATATCACAGGACTTTTTTTAAAAAAAGTTTTTAACAATCTGGTGAATAGAAAATGATTTTCCAATGTGGGATTTTTGGTTTTGCTGTGTAAGAAAAATTACGAATGTTTAATTAAAATGCATATGTTTTGGTCCCATGTCAAAAAGAAAATTTAATAGATCTGTGGTGAGCCTGAAGACTTCTTTTAGCATTTCTTACAGGGCAGGTCTATTAATAATGAAGCCCCCTCAGCTATTGTTTATCTGTTTATCTGGGTATGTCATGATTTCTCCTTAATTCCTGAAAGATAGTTTTGCCAGATTTAGAATTATTGGTTGGCAAGTCTGTCTTTCATCACCTGAAAAATGTCATTTCACTGCCTTCTAGCCTCCATGGTTTCTGCTAAGAAATCGACAGAAATTCATCTTATTTAAAATATCTTATATGTTACAAGTTGCTTCTCTCTTGCTGCTTCCAAGATTCTTTCTTTATCTCTGGCTTTTGAAATTTTAATTATAATGTGTCTTGTATGGATGTCTTTCGAGTTTATCCTTCTTGGGTGTTAGCTGAGCTTCCTGGATGTGTATATTCATGTCTTGTCAAATTTGAAATGGTTTTGGCAATTATTTCTTAAACATGTTTTCTGCACCTTCCTCCCTCTCCTTACCATGATACATACGTAGGTATCCCACACATCTCTTGGGCTCTGTTCATTTTTCTTCAATCTTTTAAATGTGTGCTCTTCAAACTGTATAATTTCAGTGGACCTATCTTCAAGTTCACTGATTCTTCTGTCTGCTCCTATCTTTTTTTCAGCTCCCCTAGTGAATTTTCATTTCAATTATTGTAATCTTCAGCCCCAAAATTTATTTGCTTACTTTTAAAAACTTCTATCTCTTTATTGATATTCTCTATTTGTTGAGATGTTATTATCTTGAATCCCTTTAGTTCTTTGTCCATGGTGTCCTCTAAGCTCTTTGAGTATACTTAAGACAGCTGATTTAAAGTTTTTGTCTAGTAATTCTAGTATTAGTGCTTCCTCGGGGTAGTTTCTGTTCATTTTTTTCTTGTGAATAAGGCATATTTTCTAGATTCTTCACATGCTTCGTAATTTTTTTTTTAAAAAACTGAACATTTATAATGTGTAAAAAATAAAACAAAAACAAAAAGAGATGGGTGCAGTGGTGTGTGCCTATAATTCTGGCTACTCATGAAGCTGAAGTGGAAGGATCGCTTGAGTCAACGAGTTCAAGATTAACCTGAGCAACACAGCAAGACCACATTTCAAAACAAACAAATGAACCAAAGAGAAAAAAAAAAGAAACAAAAAAAGAAAAAGACGCCCAGGCGCGGTGGCTCACACCTGTAATCCCAGCACTTTGGGAGGCCGAGGCGGGTGGATCACCTGAGGTTGGGAGTTCAAGACCAGCCTGACCACCATGGAGAAACCCCGTCTCTACTAAAAATACAAAATTAGCCGGGCATGGCGGCACATGCCTATAATCCCAGCTACTAGGGAGGCTGAGGCAGGAGAATCGCTTGAACCTGGGAGACGGAGGTGGTGGTGAGCCGAGATCGTGCCATTGCACTCCAGCCTGGGCAACAAGAGTAAAACTCTGTCCCAAAAAAAGAAAAAGAAAAGTAAAATGCTCGCCAGGTCTTTGCTGATTAGCTGCTGGGGCACTCCTTTAAAACTTAGCCAGGGCCTTTATAAATCTGCCTTAATATTCACTTCCTGCTTGTGCTGAACCTAAAGACAAGCCAAGGTGAAAGCTAATGGCCTCAGGTCTTTTCTGAGCATGCATACTGCCCTGAGCTGTGCACTTGGCTTTCCAGTTTCTCATTCACAATAGCTTTTCAAAGCTCCTATTCCTCCACAAAAACTCACTCTACAGCTTTTCCTCTCAGGCTTTCAATATCTTATTGTTTGCCCTGGTTTTTTGTTTGTTTGTTTGGTTGGTTGGTTGGTTGGTTGGCTGGCTGATTTTTGCCCCTAGTGGCAGTCCTTTGGGGAAAGGACAAAACAGTACACACAACCAACCCCTTAGGAGGAAGAGGGTTCACTCTCTGGAATCAGGCACCAGCATGGGGAATACAGGCTCTCATCTTCAAGACTGCAGCCATACCAGGAAGGGAGGTGAGGCTAGGGTAAGCTAAAATGCTACAAAGATCTCTTATCTTGTTTCAGTGCCCTTTCTTCTGGCGAAGTATTTGCTTGGCTGCTGTAAACCTTTGACTATCTTTCCAGAGTTTCGATAAGCTTGATTCTGACTTTTTTGTCAAGGTGTTTGGTGTTTCTGCAGAGGGATGACCCCCAGAAGCTCCTACTCTGCCATTTTCACTGACATCACCCTGCCATTGTGGTTTCAGTTTGCTTTCCCTGATACTAATATACAAATAAGGCTAAACATCATGTCACGTAATATTTACCAGCCATTCCTATGTCTTCTCTTCCCTGCTGCCCCCACCACCCTTTTTTTTTTTTTTCTGATGTTTTAGAAATCCAAAATTTTCTTTCTTTTTTTTTTTTTCCTTTTTGAGACTGAGTCTTGCTCTGTCGCCCAGGCTGGGATGCAGTGGCATGATCTCGGTTCACTGTAAACTCCACCTCCTAGGTTCAAGCCATTCTCCTGCCTCAGCCTCCTGAGAAGCTGGGATTACAGGCATGTGCCACCATGCCCAGCTAATTTTTCATATTTTCAGTAGAGATGGGTTTCACCATGTTGGCCAGGCTAGTCTCAAACTCCTGACCTCAAGTAATCTGACCACCTCGGCCTCCCAAAGTGCTGGGATTATAGGCGTGAGCCATGGCACCCAGCCACATTTATTTCTTAAATTTAAAACACATTCTTGTTAAATCACACAGAGTTTACTTTTTCAGCACTCATCAGTTATTTCAACTAAATCAGTTTTAAATCTCTATTCTTTCTCTTTTATGTCTTCTCTTCTTTCATGTCTTTTGTCCATTTTCCCATTGAACTGACTTTCTAATTGCCTTAGTATCTTTTTTTAAAATTCTGTATTTTAATGGTTAATTCCTGGTAACAGAAATGCAACTGATTTTTGTATACTGACCTTAGTATACAGAAAATATGCTGAACTCTTAATAATTCTAATAATTTGTGTACATAGAAAACCCAAAAACAGGCTGGGCACAGTGGCTTATGCCTGTAATCCTAGCAATTTGGGAGGCCAAGGCAGGAGGATCACTTGAGCCCAGAAGTTCAAGAACAGTCTGGGCAACATAGTGAGATCCTGTCTCTACAAAAAATTTAAACATTAGGTAAGTGTGGTAGCATGCACCTGAAGTCCCAGCTACTCAGGAGGCTGAATGGGGAGGATCACTTGAATCCAGGATCCTGAGCTCAAGCTCATGAGGTCGAGGTTACAGTGAGCTATACAGAATCCTAATTATATGCTATGTTTTTTCATATACATACATACCTATGGTAAAGTTTAATTTATAACTTATAACAATTTATAACTTAGGCATAGTAAGAAATTAACAATAACTAATAATAGAATAGTTATAACACTATATATAATGATAAAAGTTTTGTGAATGTGGTTTTTTGTTTTTTTTTTTGAGACAAGGTCTCAACTCTGTCGCTCAGGCTGGAGTACAATGGCGCGACCATGGTTCACTGCAGCCTCAATCTCCTAGGCTCAAGTGATACTCCTACCTCAATCTCCCAAGTAGCTAGGACTACAGGGGCGTACCATCACACTCAGCTAATTTAAAAAAAATTTTTTTTTTTTTTTTTTAGAGATGAGGTCTAATTTTGTTGCTCATACTAGTCTCAAATATCTGGCTTAAAGTAATCCTCCTGCCTCAGCCTCCCAAAGTACTAGGATTGAACTATGAGCCTCTGTGCCACACTTTAAAATATCTTATTGTAGCTGGGCACGGTAGTTCAAGCCTATAATCCCAGCACTTTGAGAGGCTGAGGTGGGAGGATCACTTGAGGCCAGGAGTTCGAGACCAGCCTGGCCAACATGGTGAAACCTTGTCTCTACTAAAAATATAAAAAAATTAGCCGGGCATTGTGGCATACACCTGTAGTCCCAGCTACTCAAGAGGCTGAGGCATAAGAATCGCTCAAACCCAGGAGACGGAGATTGCAGTGAGCCGAGATCACTCCATGGCACTTCAGCCTGGGCAACAGAGCAAGACCCTGTCTCAAAAAAATAAAAATAAATAAAATAAAATAAAATATCTTATTGTAGTATACTCACCTGTTTTCAGGCCATGGTTGACCACAGGGTAAGGGGGGGCTACTGTACCAATTTAGACTCTTACCAGAGCATAAAAGCTTACATTTACCCCACACTGACCAACATTTTTTTTTTTTTTGGAGAAGGAGTCTCGCTCTGTCGCCCAGGCTAGAGTACAGTGGCACGATCTTGGCTCACTGCATTCTCCGCCTCCCAGGTGCAAGCCATTCTCCTGCCTAAGCCTCCCGAGTAGCTGGGACTACAGGTGTCTACCACCATGCCTGACTAATTTTTGTATTTTCAATAGAGACGGGGGTTTCACCATGTTGGCCAGGCTGGTCTTGAACTCCTGGCCTCAGGTGATGCACCCACCTTGGCCTCCCAGAACACTGCAATTACAGGCATGAGCCACCGCACCCAGCCTGACCAACATGTTTTAAAAGTTTTAAAAATTCCAATACATAAGCTGAAGAACAAAAAGTAATATGCAGAGTAAGAACATCAATTAGATTTCTTGGACAGGCACAGTGGCTCACATCTGTAATCCCAGCACTTTGGGAGGCTGAGGCGGGTGGATCACCTGACGTGAGGAGTTCAACACCAGCCTAACACAGTGAAACTCCATCTCTACTAAAAATACAAAAAGTTAGCTGGGCGTGGTGGAGCATGCCTGTAATCCCAGCTACTTGGGAAACTGAGGCAGGAGAATTGCTTGAACCTGGGAAGCAGAGGTTGCAGTGAGCTAAGATCACGCCATTGCACTCCAGCCTGGGCAAGAAGAGTGAAACTCTGTCTCCAAAAAAAAAAAAAAAAGATTTCTCTAAATACTGGTGACATAAAACATCTTTTCATTTTAACTGCCACTTGCACTTCTTATCAAATCTGCCTTATTTCCCTTTACTTTCTAGTTACAGTCTTCATCTATTAGAGATCACTGGTTTCTAGTCTGAAAAATTGTCTAGAACACAAGAATTCTCTTGACCTAAAATTCCAAAGTAAAAGCAAGATTTAAAAACCTAAAACTATACTTGTCTTCAATAAGTGAAAAAGTACGAGCAGACTCCTCCATGTTCTCAATCATCTATCTCACTAAGGTGAATTACAAGAAGAAATCTATGATTCTCTTACTATATACGATTCTGCAACATTTGCTCACAGAAAACAACTCTCAAAGTAACCATTAGTTTCATTATAATTTAAAAATAAAATAGTTAAAATCTTGACTGGAAGAAAAGTCAAGCACCAAGTTCATAATAATCTGCTTTGATACTAACATACTTTTAGATGCCACACCTAATAATATATAAAATTTCTAAAGGATCCATGCTTAAAAACAGCTTCAACATCATAATGAGGCATTTTTCAACTTGTACAGAAAGTGCAAATTAGTGCAAATTAGTAACAGTCAATGTATTTGTGGCTATTTTAATCTCAAAATAATAGTGTACCCTGACCAAAGAACACAGGACAGCAGAGCACACCTCACAAATTTATACCAAATCAGCACTAAGGATAAAAATAGCTTCAGGTCATTTGTCTCTGAGTAGACTTAGATAAGCATAAAAGAAAAAAAAGAAAAGCTCATACAACAAAACTGGGTATTTAGGACACAGCTTACATAAGTAAAAACTAATAGGGAACACTATCATAGAGTTTTGCTAAAATAGTCTAAAGAATCACAGAGACGGTTTGACATGTTTTGCCTTGAAAACCTGAAAACATTACTCTGAATATAAGTACAATGACAATATTTCTGAAATATTTCTGAAAATATTTGGGGTGAACTACTTACACAATCAAAATAAAAAACAGGATAGACAATATCTTCCATTTAGCAGAACTTGCTCTACACTAACCATGATCACATCAGCACTTCTTAAAATATTATGGTCTGCTCCTCAAAAATGTAAACAGTTACCAAATGCCCCAGCAATTTCACTCCTAGTTATACAACCAAGAAAATTAAAAACATATGATCACACAAAACTTGTACAAAAATATTCAGAGCAGCATTATTATTCATAACAGGCAAAAAGTGTAAACAACCTAAATGTCCATCAACTGATGAAGAATAAATAAAATGTGGAATATCCATACAATGTAATATTATGCAGCCATAAAAACGAATGAAGTACTGATACATGCTACAGCATGGATGAATCTTGAAAACAGTATGCTAAGAGTCAGTCACAAAGGTTCACATATTACATGATTTCATTTATAACAAATATCCTATATATGCAAATCCACAGAGACAGAAAATAGATTGGTGGTTGCCTAGGGCTGAGAGAACTGTGGAGAAGTATGTAGTGACTACTAAGGTGTATGGGGATTCTTTTGAGGATGATGGAAAAGTTCTAAATCAGTGGTAATGGTTGTACAACTCTGTGAATATACTAAAACCACTTAGTTGTATACTTTAACAGGGTGAATTACATAGTATATGAATTATATCTCAAAAAATAATATTAGAGTCTATAAAGATGAGTCAATTAAGAGTAAATAATTTTATAATTATTAACCTTAGAAATGTAATCTCGAAAAAGTTCACAGGCGATTTTGTGAAAACATTAAAGCAAAGTAAGGAAGATACTCATCACTCCGAAATGTTTCCTCGTGTGCCTTTATAATCCTTCCCTCCTGCCCCTCCCCACCCCCAAGCAACCCCTGATCTTTCTGTGGTATGCGTTTTTTAGAATTTTATGTAAAGGGCATCGTATTTTATGTACTCTTCAACAGAGGAATGATGTAGCTGATTAGTGAATGGCAAAGTCTAATCTCTAATGATTTCACATTTCTCCAGCAAGTGAAGTAAAGTTGCACAAATGCAAAATAAGAGGTTCTGATTATGTGTGCCTGCTCTGCAGACTCTAATTCTCAGGTAGGTCATCCTGTATAAACTTAGGATGACCATTTGGCCACAGTTCAACTTTGTGTTCCAATTCAGCTGAATAAAAATTAAATTTTTATATCCATCTGTCTGGTGTTCTATGTTTTATTTCTCAGTATGTTGTAGACTTAGGCAGAAGAAGCATGATCAATGATCAACCATCATATATAACTAGACATGCCTAACACAGGATAACTAGTTTAATAAATATAGCGTAGCCATTAAAGAACATGAAGTCCTAAATTTTTTTTTTTTTTTTGGAGACAGGGTCTCACTCTGACACCCAGGCTGGGGTACAGTGGCACAATCTCAGCTCACTGCAACCTCTGCCTCCCAGGCTCAAGAGACTCTCCCACCGCCGCCTCTCGAGTAGCTGGGACTACAGGCATATGCCACTACACCTGGCTAACTTTTTATTTTTATTTTTGTAGAGACAGGGTTTTACCATGTTGCCCAAGCCGGTCTTGAACTCCTGGGCTCAAGCGATACACCTGCCTCCACCCTCCCAAAGTGCTAGGATTACAAGCGTGAGCCACCACGTCCAGCTATAATTCTATTAACTATAGAGAGACAAGTAAAAAGTTTATGACATAACATCAAGTAAATTTTTAGAGGCAGAAATACGATATACTCTTATGACAGCAACCCAAACAGTTATGAGGTATGCATATGAGAAATGAGAAGTATGCTAAAAAATGCATAAAGCTATAATCAAGTAATGAGAATATGAGATATCTCTTTTTTTTTTTTTTTTTGAGACAGAGTCTTGCTCTGTTGCTCAGGTTACAGTGTGGTAGTGTGATCTCAACTCATTGCAACCTCCGTCTCCTGGGTTCAAGCGATTCTCCTGCCTCAGCTTCCCAAATAGCTGCGATTACAGGCGCCCACCACCACACCCAGTTATTTTTTTTATTTTTAGTAAAGATGGTGGGGTTTCACCACAGTGGTCAGGCTGGTCTGGAACTCCTGACCTCATGTGATCTGCACACCCTGCAGATATTTCTCATTTTTAAAAAAGCTTAGGCCCAGGCACGGTGGCTCATGCCTATAATCCCGCACTCTGTGAGGCCAAGACGGGAGGATCACCTGAGGTCAGGAGTTCCAGACGAACCTGGCCAACTTGGTAAAATACAAAATTACAAAAATTATAAATTATTTTACTTGGTAAAATACTAAAAATATAAAAATTAGCCAGGCTTGGTGGCGGGGGCCTGTAATCTAAGCTACTCAGGAGGCTGAGGTGAGAGAATCACTCAAATCCAGGAGGCAGAGGTTGCAGTAAGCCGAGATCGTACCACTGCACTCCAGCCTGGGCAACAGAGCGAGACTCCATCTCAAAAAAACAAAAACAAAAAAGCTTAAGGTTATTTTTCAGTATCTATGCCTTAGGACAAAATCTGAAAGGAAATGTATGGAAAAAGGGAGCTCTTAGAATAGTGAAACTCTAATGGGCGCGGTGGCTCACGCCTGTAATCCCAGCACTTTGGGAGGCCAAGGTGGGCAGATCACGAGGTCAGGAGATTGAGACCATCCTGGCTAACACGGTGAAACCCCGTCTCTACTAAAAACACAAAAAATTAGCGAGGCGTGGTGACACACACCTGTGGCCCCAGCTACTCAGGAGGCTGAGGCAGGAGAATCACTTGAACCCAGAAGGTAGAGGTTGCAGTGAGCCAAGAGTGCACCACTGCACTCCAGCCTGGACAACAGAGTGAGACTCTGTCTTAAAAAAAAAAAATTCTGAAACTAAAGATATATATTTTTAATTTTTTTTACTGCCACTATAATGCTGCTTATGTAACAAAAACAAATTTTATTTAAATACATATAAATCAGATAGTTCAGAGCACCCTGCCCTCTTGTGCATACCTGAGAGCTCTTTTTTCCAGAAAGCCATGTATCTTATTTTCTCCTAATCTGAGGCAGCCGCCAGAGCCACTCTTGCACTGAAGTGATCTATTCACGTAAACTGAGACTCTAAGATTAGATGACCCACTGGCACCAGGTCATGGTCAGAAGTGCAAGTAATCAATGAAACCTTCAGGTAGCTATAGGGCTCACTTTCCAGATTACCATCAGGAGCTTAGTATAGCAATGTCTTCTCTCTACAAATTGCTAGCAACATTTTCAGATTCACTCTCCACTGGCCCTCACACATTATTCAAACATTGCTCCCATGTAACTGGCAACCCTCCCCTACCTTCTCTCTATCTCATTAGTCTCTTATCTCCCAGCCCAGTCTCATTTTTTTTTAAAAAAGTCAATACTGATTTTGTCAGAAATTTTCTTGGAATGAGCCTCCTCTAATACAGTCAGTATTTTAAGAATTCAGCTATCAGTAAATGTTACTTATAGAAAATAACCACCTCATTGTACAAGTAGCTCCGGCTAAAGAAAAATAGAGCAAATCTGAGCATAAGTCTTTGCTGAAATTACCAACTAAAACAGGGAAAAGAAAAACAACTTTAGTTTCTATATATAATCTTATTTCTGTTTTTTCTTCAGGGACATAAGCATAAAACCTTACAGCTTATGAATACTATTTTGAGATAATTTTCACATCTTTGCTTATCTAAATTCCACCCACTCTTCAAGTCTCCAGTGCAAGTTTTACCTTCTCTATGAAGTCTTAACAATGGCTAAAATGTATCAAGCACTCACTAGATGGCAGGCACACTGGGGTCTATACACCTAGCATGTATTAACTCAATTTAATCCTCATAACATCGCTATGAGGAAAGGATGATTATTTCCCCCAATTTACAGACAAGGAAAACAAGAGAGGCACTGAGAGATTCTAAGTAACTTTGCCCAGGTTACACAGCCAATAAGTGGCAGACACAGGATTTCAGCTCAGGCAATCTGGTTCCGGAGGCTGTGTTCTTAATCACTGTTATATGACCTCTCCTCAAGACCATGGCCCACCTTATCTCTTCCTTCTACTACACTTGTTACATATACCGTACCACAATAAATTTATTATACTCTGTACACATTTTTTTTTTTTTTTTTTTTTTGGAGACAGAGTTTCGCTCTTGCTGCCCAGGCTGGAGTGCAGTGATGCAATCTCCGCTCACTGCAACCTCCGCCTCCTGGGTTCAAGCGATTCTCCTGCCTCAGCCTCCTGAGTAGCTGGAATTACAGGTGCCCACCACCATGCCTGGCTAATTTTTTGTATTTTTTAGTAGAGACGGGGTTTCACCATGTTGGCCAGGCTGGTCTCAAACTCCTTACCTCTCAGGTGATCCACCCGCCTTGGCCTCCCAAAGTGCTGGGATTACAGGCATGAGCCACCACGCCCAGGCTTCCCTGTTTTCTTAAGTGTTTCACTTGCTCCACAACTAAATTTTAAGTTCCTTTCAGGCAAGGCAACTGTGACATTTACTTCATGGCCCTATTTCTAGGAGAGTGCTATGTATGAAACATTCAATATACACTTTTAGTCAGGCACAGTGACACCTGCCTGTAATCCCAGCTACTAGGGAACCTGAGGTGGGAGGATCACTTAAGCTCAGAAGTTCAAGTCCAGCCTGGGCAACACAGTAAGGCCCCATCTCTTAAACACATACACACATACACAAACACGCACGCACACACACACACACACACACATACATGCACACACACACACACATACACAAACACGCACGCGCACACACACACACACACACACACACACTTCTTAGCTAATTTTTAAAAAATCCCTGGCAACATCTAAAGAACACGAAGTTACAAGCTATGAATCAGCAAAATTACTTTAACACCTGAAGAATAACTCATGCCATCAGTGTCGGATTTAGCATTACTAAAGTTAGGAAACTGACTACATATATTTATTTTTCTCCTTACTCAATGCATCTCTTCCTGGTGAGTCATATCTACAAAATTGGCAGACCAATCTATTTCCATTACCTAAAAGAGAACACTAAAGAAAAATCAAATGAAATTTCTTCTTCTGCATATGCATAATCAGTAAGTGACAATCTGTGTTATCACAAATAGCACACACAAGGGAAAAGAATACTGAAATCATAAAGGCTTCCAGGACTGGCAAACAGAATACATTTTATTTTATTTTATTTTTTTGAGATGGAGTCTCGCTCTGTCACCCAGGCTGGAATGCAGTGGTGCAATCTTGACTCACTGCAACCTCTGCCTCCCAGGTTCAAGCAGTTCTCGTGTCTTAGCCTCCCACGTAGCTAGGATTACAGGCGCATGCCACCATGCCCAGCTAATTTATTGTATTTTTAGTAAAGATGGGGTTTCACCATGTTGACTATGCTGGTCTCAAACTCCAGCCCTCAGGTGATCTGCTCACCTCAGCCCCCAAAGTGTTGGGATTACAGGCATGAGTCACCATGCCTGGCCCAGAATACATTTTAAATAACATTTTTCAATTCATTAAAATGAGAAAATAAAAATGGAACTTCAAAACATGATCTGTCTGGAATCACTCTAATCAATCTGGGCAGTTCAGAGTTAACCAAAACTCTTAATACTGGATATTAAGAAGTAGTACAGACCATAAGCAGAAAAACCACCCTAAATAGAACTGGACCATTACCCACACAATATTGATAAACCTAACAACATCAAAATGTGGGGGCTAAAGGTCATAAAATAATTTTCAAATAATAAGGGAAAGAAGCTTACGGTTTTACAGGTTTCTTCTTAAATCTCACTTTTCAAATATACTACTAGTACAATTTCAATTTACATACCAAACAGTGAAATATTTTGCTATCTCTCTAGGCACTTCAGCTATCTCTGGAAAAAGCTAATGTGATCCTAAAACAAAGAAATCCTGATTATGGGATTTAACTTATTTCTTACTTTTAGCATCTGTCAGCTTTCTAGAGCAAACAGTTGTATGGCAATATAGGGTACACATACAAACAAGCAAAAGAAAAACATCAGTGTTTTTTGTAGGCTAGCAGGTTTGTCCCTTCTGGGCTGTAGTCTCTAAATGATTAAAAACAGAGTATTAATGCCACTGAATTATACACTTAAAAATAGTTACAATGGTTTCTTTTTTAAAAAAAAAAGACAACTAAAGAGACTTTAGGTCAATGGACAAAGTGAAAAAAGAAAATTACTCTGGATTTGATATAAAATGGTATTCAAGAATGAAGACTAGGCCGGGCGCGGTGGCTCAAGCCTGTAATCCCAGCACTTTGGGAGGCTGAGGCGGGCGGATCACGAGGTCAGGAGATCAAGACCACCCTGGCTAACACGGTGAAACCCCGTCTCTACTAAAAAATACAAAAATCTAGCCGGGCGAGGTAGCGGGCGCCTGTAGTCCCAGCTACTCGGGAGGCTGAGGCAGGAGAATGGCGTAAACCCGGGAGGCGGAGCTTGCAGTGAGCTGAGATCCGGCCACTGCACTCCAGTCTGGGTGACAGAGCGAGACTCCGTCTCAAAAAAAAAAAAAAGAATGAAGACTAATACCCTATTTTCAAATCACAGTTAAGATTTATTTTTCCCAAAAAATATGGACGCCACATTATAAGAAGACGTAGAAATTATTTACAGACCCCATCTTGGGATCTGAAAGGCAAGTAAATATATCCTTAATCTACACCAAACGACTGTGTTGACTAAAGGTAAACCCTGGAAACCAGTACCTCTGTACAAGGTCGAAGACTATTTCATTGTGACTTCGACAACTCATCCTGGCCTGCACTTTACCTGGTTGTCACACCACTAAAGCAGAGTCTGCAACACTGTTATTTCAAAAACAGCACAAGCTTTTTATTCTCACACTGTATGTACAATAACAAAGTAGAAAACAAGAATTAAAAACACTACCAGTTTAAAAGAATATAGTTTGAGGCTATTACTTTCTCCTCATCAAGGGTTTATCAAAGGTAACATGCTCAAGCCCCAGTTACTGAAAACACAAATCTTCCCAAGGGTTACTCTGGCCCACATTTTTTCTTATACATTCAGTTAAACTCTGATGTTTTGCCACACTGGAAAATTAGTATCTGCCATGATTTTAACACCTAACCACTTCTTAAAGAATTCCTATAGCTAAAGGAAAACTTACCTCTGCAAAATGTGTTGCTGTGCTATTGTCTATCCGACTGCCGCCACCACCTAAAAAACTAAAGAGAAAAGGAATGAGTGGTGATTCTATTCCCAGGAACAAGCTCCCCTCCCAGAAGCTAAATATAGAATGGCATAATGAGAACAAAGCCCAATAAGGAAAAATAACTCATCCCAACACAACACCTATAAAGGAAATTATGAATAACTGTCATGTAAATTAATCTATGAGAAGTATCATAAACCACAAAATCAAGTGATTTTCAAGGCTAAATCCAGTGAAAAATTGGAGAAGTCACCATAGACAAGGAAGAAGGACCCACAGCCAGCAATGCAATTCAGATTTGACCTATCAAAAGAAAAACATTTATCCTCAAAAAACACTAACAAAACAAAATGTTTCACTAAAAAATCATTCAGCCACCAGATGAACAAAACATGTGCAGCTACAATAGTTAATATTTCTTAGGAATGATTAAATGTAGTAACGTAAGGGGCCTGGTACTGTATTTAAAACATTATAAAAGGATTCAATAAACATTTCTCCCCCTACCCACCTTTCAGGATCCATCTCAAATGCTACCTCCTCCATCAAGCCTTTCTGTACTCACCAACCAAAAAAGACTCTTCCACACCCCTCTGCACTCTCACTTTGATTCTAAAACCTACCTTGCATTATAAATATCTAGGATTTGCTGCATCCATTTCAACCCATTTGCCTCCTTCATCAATATAAATTCAGGAGGTAAAGACTGCAATTTATTAATGCCTCTCAAATACACGCAGAGTGTTCATTAAGTGTCAGACACTACACAGTACTATCATCTTTAAAAACCCTGCAATGTCAATATCCTATGTTGATATTCAAAAATAAAAGTTGTTGAATTAATCACATGTGAAAATGATAAAATAACTATCTATTCCCAAAGACCCTGAAGAGTGGAGAGAAATATTAAATCCCATTGTCCCCATGAAATTTGCAAAGAACAAAGAAAACAAGCTAACACATACAGGAAGGGGGAATGGAAAGAATCACAGGAACTGCTGGATACCACTTTTACCTCAAGAGACACACTTAAGCACACAAACATACACTCACCCCAATGATAAGTTCACAAACTACTACAAATAGTTTTCATCTGTAGGATTACAATACCAATCCAGGCATTGTGCTGAGCTCACTGAGGAAACAAACACACCCTAGTTAGTCTGAAACCAAAAGTGAAAAAGCAAAGCTAATGCCATTCTTTATGCAATCATTCTCAAGCCTTATTCCATGATTAGAAACCATTTAATACCTCTATTAATTTCAGAAAACCACTTTTGTAAAAATCACTCCAAATGTATAACAAGCCCAAAAGTACTTGTACATCTATGTTAAATAAACAGCTAATTGAACTACCACATACCATAAAAAACTAAGTTGAGTGGCTATGTATCCATTTGATTGCTCAAGCCCAGACAGGTTTCCAGGACTCTTCCTTCCTGCCTTTACTACACAGTTTCAAGGATTCAAATATCCTTGGTAATTGAAACTGCAACTCTTCTGGGGTTCTGCTCTCCCTGAAGCTACCTCACCATTCGCTTTCCTTACAATTCCTTTACATTTTAAGAGTAATAGAGCTAATCATAGAGAAGGGATAATAGAAACCACCACGTTGTTCTGAGAAATGTTACAAAGCTTAAGAAAACTTACAATGTGCTCCTCTACATGGAATTTTAAGAGCAGATGGAGCCCATCATCTAATATTTACATGCGAGGACCTCCTCTTACTGGTTTTTACCCTTCCACTACTTACCAATGCAATTGCTAAATATTTAAATCAGCAAATACTTATGAACTTTATAGAAGGAAATACCATACTGCCTCTAAAACAAGGATTCTAAGAAAAAGATTTCTTCTTTCATGTAAAACACTAATCTCTTTCAAAACACCCAGTGTTTGTATTTGAGTAAATTGCTACCAATAGCACCTATATAAGACAATCTTTGATCTACGAAGACACATAAAAGAATTAAGAACAAAAATCACAGAAACCATAGTTCCCTGCTAGACAAAGATTCATCCTACAGTTATTCATTCTCATTTATAACCATATTTGAATAAAAGTACTATCTGCCTAAAGAAACCAGGGTTACTACTTGAAAACTTGGCAAAAAATAAGCCCATTAATTGTTCCCCCACAACCAATATATCCTTTATTTAGCACATGCAGAGCATAAGTGCCTGAAATAAGTATCTGATGCAATTATAATGGCACAAACAAAAAGCTGTCCCAAGTTAGCATGCCATCCACACAAAACTGCTAATTTTGCAGTCATGCTAATCTTAAAGGTTTAGTGTTGGTATTGTACTATTTAAAACCAAGATGATATTTAACTGTATCAAAATAGATCCCATGCCACATATTACCCCAGAAGCTTCAGCTTGTTTACACATATAATCACCAATCATTAGTAAAGTAAAACTAATAGTACATACTGTAAAATGTGTAGTTTTTCCTGGTTGTGGAAGGGACCTTCAACTTTAGATTCTGCCAACAGTAACAGTAAAGGAATTACCTACTGCCATTAAAATCCCCCAAGTCACTCCAAGATTAAGATGCTTCAGATTACAGATTCTTTTTGACCAGTTGGTATTTCTTCAATTTTCAGACCAATGTTTAACCAAATAGCCCCAAAAGAACAAATGTGCCATTGTGTTTACCAAAAGAGGCCATCCTATCAATGCTATTTTAAAATTTATTAAAATTTTAGGTTAGGCCAGGTGCAGTGGCTCACACTTGTAATCCCAACACTTTGGGAGGCTGAGGCGGGCAGATCACAAGGTCAGGACTTCAAGACCAGCCTGGCAAACATGGTGAAACCTCATCTCTACTAAAAATACAAAAATTAGCCAAGCGTGGTGGCGGGTGCCTACAATCCTAGCTACTTGGGAGGCTGAGGCAGGAGAATCACTTGAACCCGGGAGGCAGAGGTTGCAGTGAGTCAAGATCGTGCCACTGCACTCCAGCGTGGGCAGTAGAGTGAGACTCCGTCCCAAAAAAAAAAAAAAAAGATTTTAGGTTGGGCACAGTGGCTCATGCCTGTAATCCCACCACTTTGAGAGGCCAAGACAGACGAATCACTTGAGGCCAGGAGTTCGAGATCAGCCTGGCCAACACAGCAAAACTCCGTCTCTACTAAAAATACAAAAAAAATTAGCAGGGCACAGTGGCAGACACCTGTAGTCCCAGCTACTGGGCAGACTGAGGCCCAAGAATCGTTTGAACCCGGGAGGCAGAGCTTGCAGTGAGCCGAGATCGAACCACTGCACTCCAGCCTGGCAACACAGCAAGACTCTGTCTCAAAAAAAACAAGAAAACACATTTCATAGTTTTGTTCACATAAACAAAAAAAGAATATGTAAGTCACTTCCAAAAATATTTCCCCTTTTTATCAGCTGTATACCTTTACTAAGGCCAATAAGAACAAATTCCAAGCACTGCAAACCCATATATTAATATTACACTGGAAAGATGGCCTAAGTTTGACAGCAATAATCTTTTCTTTTTCTTTTTTTGAGACACAGTTTTGCTCTTGTTGCCCAGGCTGGAGTCTTGGCTCACTGCAACCTCCGCCTCCCGGTTTCAAGTGATTCTCCTGCCTCAGCCTCTCAAGTAGCTGGGATTATAAGCACCCACCACTATACCCAGCTAATTTTTGTATTTTTAGAGGAGATGTGGTTTCACCATGTTGACCAGGCTACCAGGCTGGTCTCGAGCTCCTGACCTCAGGTGATCCACCCACCTCGACCTCCCAAAGTGTTGGGATTACAGGCATGAGCCACCACACCGGCCAAATAATCTTAATAAGAACAAGAGACTCAAGGCTTCCTCAAAGTAGAGGAACAATCAGCTTCCCTGGCTAGAACAGAATGTTTACCTGATTAGGTATCTATGTCAGAAGTCACTCCCTAACCCACCAAAGAAGTATAACAGCAGTTTACCTTTAGGCATCAGAGTGGTCACTAAAAACCAACTAATAATCTAAGATAAGCCCCCAAGTCTCAGATAATAAATGAAAACTTACCAGATTTACTCTGACATGCGTACAGTTGTACATAGAATGCCACATACAATCAGAAGCAGTGCATATCACCGCATCTGCTATCTTATTACTTTCCAAATTTTCCCATTTTTCTTTCTTTTTTCTCTCTCATTCTTCTGCCCTCTCTTGTGCAAGCTCACGCACTCACTGACACTCTCTTTCTCTCTCTCTCTCACTCTCTCTGTAGAGTGTAAGTTACAAAACAAATTCAATTTACTCAATCCACGCGGAGAGAAAATAGTTTTGATAATATAATGTCTGACTTATTCATGAGCTTGTACAATACCTGGAATCATCTGTCACTTCTTCAATAAAGCCTGATTCACATCTGGGACAAATATATTCCTATAAAAGAAAGGAAGAAACAAAAATGTTTCATTAGAAAGTTAAGTGAGATCTGTAGTTTCAGAATAACATGCAGTATACAAGCTGAGGCTCTGAAATGCTGTATGTACTTGCTGACTCGAGTAGTATTTTCTTTTTTCTTTTGTGATCTGTTACCCAGGCTGGACTGCAGTGGTATGATCATGGTTCACTGCAACCTTGATCTCCCAGGTTCAAGAGATCCTCCTGCCTCAGCCTCCAGAGTAGCTAGGACCACAGGCATACGCCAACATGCCTGACTAATTTTTTTTATTTTTTGTAGAGGATGAGGTCTTGCTATGTTGCCCAAGCTGATCTCAAACTCCTGAACTGATCTTCCTGCCTCAACCTCCCAAAGTGCTGGAATTACAGGCATAAGCCACTGAGCCCAGCCTAGTTTCTTCTTTTCCTTGTTTTTTTTTTTTTTTGAGACAGAGTTTCGTTTTTGTTGCCCAGGCTGGAGTGTGCAATGGCATGATCTCAGCTCATGGCAACCTCCACCTCCTGGGTTCAAATGATTCTCCTGCCTCAGCCTCCCGAGTAGCTGGGATTACAGGCATGCGCAAACACGCTCAGCTAATTTTGTATTTTTAGTAGAGATGAGGTTTTTCCATGTTGGTCAGGCTGGTCTCAAACTCCTGACCTCAGGTGATCCACCCGTCTCGGCCTCCCAAAGTGCTGGGATTACAGGTATGAGCAACCGCGCCCAGTCCAGTACCAGCCTAGTTTTTTCTATTATACTCTGGCAAATACAGAATTCCATAAAATATTTGCAGAATTGCTTCATAGCTACCTAAGTGGTTTCCACTGACAGCTGAAAGGTAGAGTGCCAAAGATTTTTTCTTTATTTTAAAATTTAGGTTATTTATTTATTTATTTGTTTGTTTGTTTGTTTGTTTATTTTGAGACAGACTTTCGCTCTTGTTGCCCAGGCTGGAGTGCAATGGTGGGATCTTGGCTCACCACAACCTCTGCCTCCCGGGTTCAAGCGATTCTCCTGCGTCAGCCTCCCAAGTAGCTGGGATTACAGGCATGCACCACCACCACGCCCAGCTAGTTTTGTATTTTCAGTAGAAACTAGAGACGGGGTTTCTCCGTGTTGGTCAGGCTGGTCTTGAACTCCCGACCTCAGGTGATCCCCCCGCCTCAGCCTCCCAAAGTGCTGAGATTATAAGTGTGAGCCACTGCGCCCAGCCTATTTTTATTTTTTTTTAAAGACGGAGTTTTGCTCTCGTTGCCCAGGCTGGAGTGCAATGGCACGGTCTTAGTTCACTGCCATCTCCACATCCCAGGTTCAAGCCATTCTCCTGCCTCAGCCTCCCAAGTAGCTGGGATTATAGGTACCCGCCACCATGCCAAGGTAATTTTGTATTTTTAGTAGAGATGGGGTACTACCATGTTGGTCAGGCTGGTCTCGAACTCCTAACCTCAGGTGATCTGCCCACCTTGGCCTCCTAAAGTGGTGGGATTACAGGCGCGAGCCACCTCTCCTGGCCTAAAATTTAGGTTTTTTTAATTAGAATGAATTCATCGTCTAATTTTCTCTTAAAATCTAACAAAAAAGCTCCACTATATATATACATATATCAAAGCAGTAAAATATTATGATAATGACAGGTATACAAACCGCTACTTTTAGGCTGGGCGCGGTGGCTCACACCTATAATCCTAACACTTTGGGAGGCCAAGGTGGACAGATCACTTGAGGTCAGGAGTTCAAAACCACCCTGGCCAACAGGGTGAAACTCCATCTCTACTAAAAATGTAAAATTAGCTGGCGTGTGGTGGCGTGTGCCTGTAGTCCCAGTTACTTGGGAGGCTGAGGCAGGAGAACTGCTTGAACCCAGGAGGCAGAGGTTACAGTGAGACCAGATAGTGCTGTTGCACTCCAGCCTAGGCGACAGATCCAGACTCTGTCTCAAAAAAAAAAAGTAAGAAACTGCTACTTTTTACTATGTAAAGAAAGAGACTGCCACTTTTTACTATACATACAAGAGACATAAATTGGGCCAGGGGTGATGGCTCATGTCTGTAATTCCAGCACTTTGGGAGGCCAGGCAGGTAGATCACCTGAGGTTGGGAATTCGAGATCAGCCTAACCAACATGGAGAAACTCCATCTCTACTTTAAAAAAAAAAAAAAATTACAAAATTAGCTGTGGTGGCACATGCCTGTAATCCCAGCTACTCAGAAGGCTAAGGCAGGACAATCGCTTGAACCCGGGAGGCGGAGGTTGCAGTGAGCCAAGATTGCGCCATTGCACTCCAGCCTTGGCAACAAAAGCGAAACTTCATCTCAAAAAAAAAAAAGAGAGAGAGACATAAACTGAGTAACAGTATAAATCAATTTGTAGACTAGGAACAATGAAGTAGTACAATATTTCTATTCTAATCTATCTTCTGTTTATCAATGATTCCAAATAAAATCTAACATTCTCAAATACCCTACAGAAATGACAATTCAAATAACCAAAACAATTCCGTTAAGTCAATTTCTATTTCCTTCAATAATAAATCTTTATTTTAAATCGTATCAAGCATTGGGGACAAGAATACACTTTAGAAGCTGCTTTATAATAATTTTTTAAAGTATATTTTAACTACCTAAAATAGATCTGGGAAACATTTTTTTTTTAACCTCATCCTGGACTCCAAAGGCACAGGAAGGACATTTTCAACCATTTTCTTTCTTATTTATTTATTTATTTTTGAGACAGGATCTCACTCTGTTGCCCAGGCTGGAATGCAGTGGCACAATTTTGGCTCACTGCAGCCTTGACTTCCAGGGCTCAGGCAATCCTCGCGGTCTCAGCTGGGACCACAGGCACACACCATGGCCAGCTATTTGTATTTCTGGAAGAGATAAGGTCTCGCCACGTTGTCCAGGCTGGTCTGGAAGAACTCCTGAGCTCAAGCAATCTGCCCACCTTGGGCTCCCAAAGTGCTGGAATTACAGGCATGAGATACTGTGCCCAGTTCAACTATTTTTTTATGCCCTATAGTTTCTGAACCCTAAATTTTGTTTTACCTGAAGATGATGTAAGCTGTATTTGACTCTTCAAAGAAAGACAGGATGGCAATTCAAACACTCAAATGCTTTTTTTCTAAAGAGATGGGGTCTCATTCTGTCACGAAGAGTGGTGTGCAGTGGCACAATCACGGCTCATGGCAGCCTCAAACTCCTGTGCTCAAGTGCTCCTCCCAAAGTGCTGGGATTACAGGCATAACCCATCATGCCTGGCCCTCAAGTGCTTTTTAAAAAGGAAAAAAAAAAAAAAAAATCCCTCATGTCAAAAAGATTAGTTTCTTGAGGAGACAGTCAAACCAAGAAACAGAGAATCTAATACAATAATTGCTATAATCAATGAAAACTGGAAACAGAAACAAATACAGAGTTTGCCTGGGAGAACTAGGGAAAGCTCTGACTGAAATAGAGACCTAAAATATTTGTCCAATGAAAAAGGAAATAATAGGTTTAGGACCATGATGATAGAAAACAGCATGCATGGAGGTTGGAAGGGAGTGGTATGAATGTGGATATGCAGACAGGCAGATAGGGGTCAGAATGTAGAAAACTTTAGATAACTATTAATATCAACTTTACCCTGAGGATCAGAAACTCAACCTTTTTTCTCCACTACACACATGAAGGATGAGACACATTCACAACTGGCATACTGTAAACTACTCCAGAAATAAAGTAACCTGAGGACCACATAAATCCCTGAGTCCTCCTCTACTCCTTCATCCCCTACCCTCCCAGAAAGCTGCAACTCCATCCCCCTTTCTCTCCCATTAAGAAAATTTATCTGGTCAGGCGTGGTGGCTCACACCTATAATCCTAACACCTTGGGAGGCTGAGGCGGGAGGATTGCTAGAGCTCAGGAGTTTGAGACCAGCCTGGGCAACATAGTGAGACCTCGTCTCTACAAAAATTTAAACATTAGCCAGGTATGGTGGCACATGCCTGTAGTCCCAGCTACTTGGGAGGCTGAGGCCAAAGGATCGCTTGAGCCCAGGAGGTTGATGCTGCAGTGAGCTGTGATGGTGCAACTGCACTACAGTCTGGGTGACAGAGTGAGACCCTGTATCCAAAAAAATATATATATATATATACACAAACACACACACACACACATATATATACATACACACATACACACACGAGTGTATCTGAATGCCGAATGCAAATGAGACTGATTTTGGAAAGCTAACCTTGTCTATTCTAATGTCTAAAATTAAATTCAAAAAAAGAGTCAATAGCAAAATGAAATCACAGTGCTAGGCCCTCTTCTCTCTCCCTCTCTCACTCATTCCTATTGCTTTAAATATCTCTACATGCTAACTCCCCCCAAATGTATATCTCTATCCCAGGCCAGTCTTCTGAATTCCAGACTCACTCACTCTTATATGTATTCTCTCTCACATGCTTTTTCTCTCTTACACACACACCCTCTAGAGACGTGGCATACCAGTTTGCTCATACTAGAAACCCAAGGGTCATTCCTAACGCCTCTCTTTCACCTCTCACCACCAAATCCTGGTACTCCAAACACAAACACATTTCCCAAATCTACATACTCCTTGTGCCGCTGCCGCTGCCGCTACCTTAACCCAAGTCAGTGCTGGCTCTGGGCACTAAATACCCTCCCCTCTTTCTTTTTCCTTTTTTTTTTTCTTTTGAGATGAAGTCTCGCTCTGTCATTCAGACTGGAGGGCAGTGGCACCATCTTGGCTCACTGCAATCTTTGCCTCCTGGGTTCAAGCAATTCTCCCACCTCAGCCTCCAGAGTGGCTGGGATTACAGGCATGTGCCACCACACCCGGCTAATTTTT
>NW_012116455.1:1443622-1452746 GCF_000951035.1 Colobus angolensis palliatus
CCAGCCACCTCGCCCGGCTAGCTTTTTGTATTTTTTTAGTAGAGACGGGGTTTCACCGTGTTAGCCAGGATGGTCTCGAACTCCTGACCTCGTGATCCGCCCGTCTCGGCCTCCCAAAGTGCTGGGATTACAGGCTTGAGCCACCGCGCCCGGCCTGTGTTACACTTCTTAAAGTTGGTGTGTCTGGAGTTTGTTCCTTCAGATGTTCAGATGTGTCCAGAGTTTATTCCTTCCGGTTGGTTCGTGGTCTCGCAGACTTCAGGAGTGAAGTCGCAGACCTTCGCAGGAAGTGTCGCGGCTCTCAAAGGTTGCGCCTCTGGAGTTGTTCCTCCCGGTGGATTCGTGGGTTCCCTGGCTTCAGGAATGAAGCCACAGACCCTCCAGGTGAGTGTTTCAGCTCATAAAGGTAGTGCGGCCCCAAAGAGTGAGCAGCAACAAGATTTACTGTCAGGAGCGAAAGAACAAACCTTCCACAGCTTGGAAGGCGACCAGAGCGGGTTGCTGCAGTGGGCTGAGGATGGCCTGCTTTTATTCCCTTATTTGTGCCCACCCACATCCCGCTTGATTGGTTCACTTTACAGAGCACTGACTGGTTCATTTTATAGAGCGCTGATTGGTCCATTTTATAGACTGCTGATTGGCACCTTTTTACAGTGTTGATTGGTGTGTTTACAATCCTTTAGCTAGACACAGAGCGCTGACTGGTGCATTTACAATGCTTTCCCTAGACACAAAAGTCCTCCAAGTCCCCACCCAATCCAGAAGCTCAGCTGGCTTCACCTCTCAGTTCTAGGAACCAGGCTGTCAACCACTACAGCTCCTTCACAGGAACATGACACTTCAGAGATATAAATCAAACTGTAGAAGTGCTCTATGGTTCTTCCTGTCATTTGGAAGTGACAAGTACTCCTTCCATTTATAAGCAACAATCAAAGCTTTCTAAATAGTTATATTTTGATTTCACGGAAAGCCAAAACTCTTCCCAAATGCTCTGTTAATTATTCTTGATAAAAGTAGCTAATTATAAAATAAACCTCACAGCCTGGACTATCCTCCTGCAATGAACATTACAGGAACAACAGAGAACTTTTTAGAATATACAAGATCTTCATTCTCTAATTATCTAAGTAAAAAATGCACATTTGTATCTTACATACTTTAGTAGTCTGATTTCAGAACAAAGTCTGGTCTCAGAAAACTATTTCACTTCCGTTTCTTTAATCTGCCTCTTAGATACCTGGAAACCCTAAAATGATACTCTAAAGTTATTATATTTCCTGTTTCTAGATTTTCCTTATAAAGGCTTCATATCACTCCACTAACTAGTACCACTTTTCTTCTGAATTCACACAAGTCACTAGCTTTCCCATGATTTCCAGCTATGTTAAGGGTCCACCCCTTCACTCTAAGAGCTCAAAAACTCTGAATTGCTTCAAACTAATCAACAGACAAGGTGTTAGATGAGGACAGAAATAAGATTGGTTATAAGCTGATAATTGTTGAAACTGTATACATATAGATTTGTTATATTATTCTGTCTACACATTTTGTGGTAGAAAATACATAAAAATTTGCCATCTTAACCTTTTTTTTTTTTTTTCTGAGACAGGGTCTCCCTCTGTCACCCAAGCTGGAGCGCAGAGGCATGATCTCAACTCATTGTAACTTCCGCTTCCTGAGACTACAGGTGCATGCCACTGCACCCGGCTAATTTTTGTATTTTTTGTAGACATGAGGTTTCACCATGTTGCCCAGGCTGGTCTTGAACTCCTAAGCTCAAGCAATCTGCCTGCCTCAGCCTCCCAAAATACTGGGATTACAGGCATGAGCCACCACACTCGGCCCACATTAACCATTTTTAAGTGTAACAGAAGTGTTAAGTATATTCACATTGCTGTGAAATATCTCCAGAATCTTCACATCTTGCAAAACTGAAACTTTATACCATTAAACAACAACAACCCATTTCTCCACTTCATTCCCTGGTAACCACCATTCTACCTCTGTTTCTATGAATTTATAATTTTTGATAATGACACCAACAACCCAACTGTCCCACAGAACTGACGATTATAGTTTCTTTTGGAAAAAATAGAAATTGACCCTCCCAGTCTTAAAACATGAAAAACTTACATTTGTCTTATCTGAGTTCCTTTCTCAGGAAACCATCAGGTATCCCAGATGATATCAAGGAACTAAAACTTACCAGATCACTGCATCTAAATAATGAAACCTCAGACCCTTCAATCCATCATGATTGCCTAAGTGACCTCCTGCTTCCTGTTGACCAACTTCTCTTCCTTATCTCTCCCTAATTCCTGTTTTCCTACATGTAGTTACAGTTCTTCCCTGCTATATAAGGCCTTAATTTTAGTCAGCCTGGGAGATGGATTTGAGACTGAGTTCCCGTCACCTCAGCTACAGCAGCCAATTAAAACCTCCTTCCCTGGCAATACTCATTGTCTCAGTGACTGGCTTTCTGTGCAGCAAGCAGCATGACCTAGAATACACCCCTGGTGTTTCAGTAATAATACCTAACATAAGTGAAAGCATACAGTATTTGTCTTTTTTGACTGATTTATTTCACTTAATATCCTCAAGGTTCACCCACACTGTAGCATGTGACAGGATTTATTTCCTTTTTAAGGCTAAATAATACTCCATTGTGTGTATATACCATATTTTATTTATTCATGAAGGACATCTGGGTTGTTTTCACCTCATAGCTATCCTGAATGTACTGCTATTAGCATAGGTGTGAAAATATCTCTGAGGCCCTGCATTGAATACTTCTGGATACAAATCCAGAAGTGAGTTTGCTGGATTACATGGTAATTCTATTTTTAATTTTTTGAGGAACTGCCATGCTGATTTCCATCACAGTTGCACCATTTTACAGTCCCACTAATAATGCACAAGAATGGTTCCAATTTCTTGTAATCTTCACTAACACTCATAATTCCCTGTTGTTTTTTAATAGAAGGCATCCTAATGGGTGTGAGGTGATATCTCATTGTGGTTTTGATCTCTCTGATGATTAGTGATGATTAGTGATGTTGATCTCTCTGATGATTAGTGATGTTGAACATCTTTTCAAATGTGTCTTGACCACTGGTTTATTATCTTTGGATAAATGACTATTCAAGTCATTTGCCTATTTTTTAATCTGTATATTTGATCTTTTGTTGTTGAGTTGTTCTTTCTACATTCTGGACATTAATACTTTAACAGATACACAATTTACAAACATTTTCTCCCATTCCACAGGTTGCCTTTTCAAGTTGATTGTGTTCATTGATGCACCATAGTTTTTAAGTTTTATACAGTCCCATTTGTCTATTTTTGCTTTTGTTGCCTGTGCTTATGGTGTCATATGCAAGAAATCACTGCCAAATCCAAAGTCATAAAGCCTTTCCCCTAAGTTTTCTTTTAGGAGTTTTACAGTTTTAGGTCTTATGTTTAGGTCTTTAATCCACTTTGGGTTAATTTTTATATATAGCGTAAAATATGAGTCCAACTTTTTGTTTTGCATGTGGAAGTCCAGTTTTCCCAACACTATTTGTTGAAGAGACTGTCCTTCCTCCACAGAGTGGTTCTGGCACCCCTGTCCAAGATCATCTGACCACATATGCAAGGGTTTATTTCTGGAGTCTCTATTCCATTGTCTATATGTCTGTTGTTATGCCAGTACCACACTAGTTTTATTACCATAGCTTAGTAATATAGTTTGAAATCAGAAAGTTTGAGTCCTCCAGCTTTGTTCTTCTTTTTCAAAACTGTTTTGGCTATTAGGGGTACCTCGAGATTCCAAATTAATTTTGGGATGAAACTTTTATTTGCAAAAAAAATGCTGTTGGGATTTTGATAGGTATTCTGTTGAATCCGTAGATCGCTTTGGGCAGAATTCATATCCTAACAATATTAAGTCTTCCAATCCATGAACACAGGATGTCTTTCTATTTACTTGTAAGCTCTTGAATTCTTTTCAGCAGTATTTATATTTTGTTTTGTTTTTTGTTTTTTTTTTGAGACGGAGTCTCGCTCTGCCACCCAGGCTGGTGGTGCAGTGATGCGATCTCGGCTCACTGCAAGCTCTGCCTCCCAGGTTCATGCCATTCTCCTGCCTCAGCGTCCCGAGTAGCTGGGACTACAAGTGCCTGCCATCACGCCCAGCTAATTTTTGTATTTTTAGTAAAGACGGGGTTTCATCATGTTGGCCAGGATGGTCTCGATCTCTTGACCTCGTGATCCACCTGCCTCGGCCTCCCAAAGTGCTGGGATTACAGGCATGAGCCACTGCGACCGGCCTCAGGGTTTTCAACAAATAAGATCATATCATCTGTGAACAAAGATAATTTTACTTCTTCCTTTCTAATTTGGGTGCTTTTAAGTTCTTTTTCTTGCCTAAATTGGCTCTGGTCAGGACTCTTAATACTATGTTGAAATAGTGGTAGTAAGAATGGGCATGTTTGCCATGTTCCTGATGTTAGGGAGAAAGCTTTCGGTCTTTTACCACTGAATAAGATGTTCACTGTGGGCTTTTTTTTTTTGTCGGGTTGAGGGGTGGGTGAGGGTGGGAAGGGTCTTGCTCTGTTGCCCAGACTGAAATGCAGTGGTACAATCTTGGCTCACTGCAGGCTCAACCAATCCTCCTACAAAAGCCTCCAAAGTAGCTAGGACTATAGGCGTACATCACCATGCCTGACTAATTGTGTTTATTTTTTTGCAGAGATTAGGTCTCACTTTGTTGCCCAGGCTGGTCTCAAACTCCTGGACTCAAGCGATCCTCCCACCTTGGCCTCCCAGAGTGCTGGAATTACAGGCATAAGCCAATATGCCCAGGCCACTGTGGGCTTTTCATAAATGCACTTTGATACGCTGAGTTTCCTTCTATTTCTAGTTTGTTGAGTGTTTTTATCATGAAAGGGTGCTGGATCTGTCAAATGCTTTTTCTGCATCAATTGAGATGATCATACAGTTATTGTCCTTTATTCTGTTAATGTGGTATTCTCTTTACTTTGATGTGTCTGAAATTTTCCATGATAAAGTTTGTTTTGTTGTTAAGTTACAACAGTCTGAGAAACATAGTTGGGTCAAGAAACAGTTAACCAAACCATATACTGAGCAAACTTGTGGCCATTTAAAGTAGAAGATCAGAAGTAATTTGTTACGTTAGAATTAAGGGGGGAAGTCTACTTATATTTACTAAACACATTTTGTGCTTGACACTGTGCTATTCCACTTAACCACTCTGTGAGGTAAATATTGTTAGTGCTATTTTACAGACAAAAAAATGAAAGAAAAAAATTGTTTGTGCCCAGATGACCTTCCAGAGACAGCCCTAATAAGATCTCTCAGCCCATATATTCTTCTGCAATGTGACCTTCCCACTCCCTTTAAAGACATGGAGTCTATTTCTCAAGCCCCTTGAATCTGGGAGGCCCTGTGACTTCTTTGATACAATACTGTGCCAGTTCCAAAGCCCTTAACTGCCTGGCAACTTCTACTTCCTAACTCTTGGAACCCTGAGTAGCCACATAAGTTTAGGCTACTCTCATACAGACAGGCCATCTCAAAGAGCACAGAGACATCAGACAAGTAAAAGGAAAAAACCATCTTAGATCCAGCCTAGGGCAGAGTCTTCAGATGGCCCCATCTCCAGGTACCATCTGACCACAACCACATGAAAGACCTTAAGGGGAGAAGTGTCCAGCTGAACCCTGTCAATCCACAGAAACATGAGATAATAATAAGTTATTGTGTTAAGCCACTACATTTTGGATAGACTTGTTAGGCAATAATAGAAAACCAGAACATAGCCCAAGGGATGAAAAGGAGCTTTAAGCCAGGCGTGGTGGCTCATGCCTATAATCCCAGCCCTTTGGGAGGCTGAGGCGGGTGGATCACAAGGTCAGGAGATTGAGAACACCCTGACTAACACGGGGAAACCCCATCTCTACTAAAAATACATAAAAATTAGCTGGGCATAGTGGTGGAAGCCTGTAGTCCCAGCTACTCCAGAGGCTGAGGCAGGAGAGTGACGTGAATCTGGGAGGTGGCGCTTTCAGTGAGCCGAGATTGCACCACCACACTCCAGCCTGGACACAGTGCGGAGCGCAGAGCGAGACTCCGTCTCAAAAAAAAAAAAGGAAAAAAAGAAAAGGCGCTTTAAACCTTGGTCTTTCTTAAATCCAAAATTCCATCTTCTTTTCATTACACCTTGTTGATTGAAAATAACTATGCTTTTAGGCCAGGCACAGTGTCTCACGCCTATAATCTCAGCACTTTGGAAGGCCGAGGGAGGATCACTCGAGGCCAGGAGTTTGAGCCTGGCTCAACATGGCAAAACCCCGTCTCTACCAAAAATACAAAAATTAGCCAGGCATGTTGGCACATGCCTGTAATCCCAGCTACTCTGAAGGCTGAGGCAGGAGAATTGCTTGAACCCAGGAGGCAGAGGTTGCCGTGAGCCAAAGAGTGAGATTCCATGTCAAAAAAAACGGAAAAGAAAAGAACTATGCTTTTAAAGGAACACTAAATCAAGAATAATAATGAATCAAATGCCAGTTATATGTCAGGCACTATGGAAATCCTACACTTACATATTAATACGTCAAGTCTTCGCAACAAACCTCTCCCCAAAATATTTCCAATGTATACAGTCAAAAAATCTTACCACCCCTCAAAATTCAGTAACTAATTTCTTTCTTTTTTTTTAAACTAAGACAGGGTCTCGCTCTGTTGCCCAGGCTGGTCTTGAACTCCTAAGCTCAAGCAATCTGCCTGCCTCAGCCTCCCAAAATACTGGGATTACAGGCATGAGCCACCACACTCGGCCCACATTAACCATTTTTAAGTGTAACAGAAGTGTTAAGTATATTCACATTGCTGTGAAATATCTCCAGAATCTTCACATCTTGCAAAACTGAAACTTTATACCATTAAACAACAACAACCCATTTCTCCACTTCATTCCCTGGTAACCACCATTCTACCTCTGTTTCTATGAATTTATAATTTTTGATAATGACACCAACAACCCAACTGTCCCACAGAACTGACGATTATAGTTTCTTTTGGAAAAAATAGAAATTGACCCTCCCAGTCTTAAAACATGAAAAACTTACATTTGTCTTATCTGAGTTCCTTTCTCAGGAAACCATCAGGTATCCCAGATGATATCAAGGAACTAAAACTTACCAGATCACTGCATCTAAATAATGAAACCTCAGACCCTTCAATCCATCATGATTGCCTAAGTGACCTCCTGCTTCCTGTTGACCAACTTCTCTTCCTTATCTCTCCCTAATTCCTGTTTTCCTACATGTAGTTACAGTTCTTCCCTGCTATATAAGGCCTTAATTTTAGTCAGCCTGGGAGATGGATTTGAGACTGAGTTCCCGTCACCTCAGCTACAGCAGCCAATTAAAACCTCCTTCCCTGGCAATACTCATTGTCTCAGTGACTGGCTTTCTGTGCAGCAAGCAGCATGACCTAGAATACACCCCTGGTGTTTCAGTAATAATACCTAACATAAGTGAAAGCATACAGTATTTGTCTTTTTTGACTGATTTATTTCACTTAATATCCTCAAGGTTCACCCACACTGTAGCATGTGACAGGATTTATTTCCTTTTTAAGGCTAAATAATACTCCATTGTGTGTATATACCATATTTTATTTATTCATGAAGGACATCTGGGTTGTTTTCACCTCATAGCTATCCTGAATGTACTGCTATTAGCATAGGTGTGAAAATATCTCTGAGGCCCTGCATTGAATACTTCTGGATACAAATCCAGAAGTGAGTTTGCTGGATTACATGGTAATTCTATTTTTAATTTTTTGAGGAACTGCCATGCTGATTTCCATCACAGTTGCACCATTTTACAGTCCCACTAATAATGCACAAGAATGGTTCCAATTTCTTGTAATCTTCACTAACACTCATAATTCCCTGTTGTTTTTTAATAGAAGGCATCCTAATGGGTGTGAGGTGATATCTCATTGTGGTTTTGATCTCTCTGATGATTAGTGATGATTAGTGATGTTGATCTCTCTGATGATTAGTGATGTTGAACATCTTTTCAAATGTGTCTTGACCACTGGTTTATTATCTTTGGATAAATGACTATTCAAGTCATTTGCCTATTTTTTAATCTGTATATTTGATCTTTTGTTGTTGAGTTGTTCTTTCTACATTCTGGACATTAATACTTTAACAGATACACAATTTACAAACATTTTCTCCCATTCCACAGGTTGCCTTTTCAAGTTGATTGTGTTCATTGATGCACCATAGTTTTTAAGTTTTATACAGTCCCATTTGTCTATTTTTGCTTTTGTTGCCTGTGCTTATGGTGTCATATGCAAGAAATCACTGCCAAATCCAAAGTCATAAAGCCTTTCCCCTAAGTTTTCTTTTAGGAGTTTTACAGTTTTAGGTCTTATGTTTAGGTCTTTAATCCACTTTGGGTTAATTTTTATATATAGCGTAAAATATGAGTCCAACTTTTTGTTTTGCATGTGGAAGTCCAGTTTTCCCAACACTATTTGTTGAAGAGACTGTCCTTCCTCCACAGAGTGGTTCTGGCACCCCTGTCCAAGATCATCTGACCACATATGCAAGGGTTTATTTCTGGAGTCTCTATTCCATTGTCTATATGTCTGTTGTTATGCCAGTACCACACTAGTTTTATTACCATAGCTTAGTAATATAGTTTGAAATCAGAAAGTTTGAGTCCTCCAGCTTTGTTCTTCTTTTTCAAAACTGTTTTGGCTATTAGGGGTACCTCGAGATTCCAAATTAATTTTGGGATGAAACTTTTATTTGCAAAAAAAATGCTGTTGGGATTTTGATAGGTATTCTGTTGAATCCGTAGATCGCTTTGGGCAGAATTCATATCCTAACAATATTAAGTCTTCCAATCCATGAACACAGGATGTCTTTCTATTTACTTGTAAGCTCTTGAATTCTTTTCAGCAGTATTTATATTTTGTTTTGTTTTTTGTTTTTTTTTTGAGACGGAGTCTCGCTCTGCCACCCAGGCTGGTGGTGCAGTGATGCGATCTCGGCTCACTGCAAGCTCTGCCTCCCAGGTTCATGCCATTCTCCTGCCTCAGC
>NW_012116455.1:1454153-1463697 GCF_000951035.1 Colobus angolensis palliatus
GCTCACTGCAACCTCTGCCTCCCAGGCTCCAGAAATTCTCCCACCTCAGCCCCCCAGTAGCTGGGACTACAGGCATGTACCATTACGCTCAGCTAATTTTTGTAATTTTTTGTAGAGATGTTTTGCCATGTTGCCCAAGCTAGTCTCCAACTCCTGAGCTCAAGCAATCCTCCCATGTCAGCCTCCCAAAGTGCTGGGATTACAGGCATGAGCGACCATGCCCGGCGGAGTCATTTCTGTCATCCCATCTGTAAAAGAAAAGCATAACAAAAAACCAAAGTTACTTACCTAGAATCATTGGAAACAGGAACCCAATTGTTTCCAGCAAACTAAGTTGCCTTCCCCCTTGGATCTAAAAGATTACTGTAAACAACTCTAGTGAAGATACTCAGTAGCAAGTTCTGAATCAAGAACAACTCCCTAAGCATAGCTTAGCCCTGATGCTGACCCACATAAAAGAACAGGCCGGCCCAGCCCAGTGGCTCATGCCTGTAATCCCAGCACTTTGGGAGGCTGAGGCGGGAGGATCATGGGGTCAGGAAATCGAGACCATCCTGGCTAACATGGTAAAACTTCTTCTCTACTAAAAATACAAAAAAAAAATCAGCCAGGCGTGGTGGCAGGCGCCTGTAGTCCCAGCTACTCGGGAGGCTGGGGCAGGAGAATGGCGTAAACCTAGTAGGCGGAGCTTGCAGTGAGCTGTGATCGCACCACTGCACTCCAGCCTGGGCAACAGAACAAGACTCTGTCTCAACAAACAACAACAACAACAACAACAAAAAGAACAGGCCAAGAGGACACAAAGCACTAGAAATATAGGAAGGAAAGGGAAACGGTGGTTTTAATGCATTATTTTCTTTTGCCTCCAGTATTTCAAAGGATTGGTTATCACAATATGTGACATCTTAGAGGACAAGGAGCTACGAATTCAGACCTATTTATATCAGGTCACATAATGTGAAATTTACATATTCTTGAACCCTATACAAATTTGTATCCAATACATATTCAGTGCATCAAATGTAATATAAAGACTTACTACTTATTTCCTAATTTCACAGCTATGTTTTTCTACCTCTTCATTATCAACTCAAAGTGTTTATTTTATCTAAAACAGAAGTTCCAATGGTGATTAAAGTGTAAAAAAAAAAAAAGCCCATTTTCTGTCTAGTCTGACAGTCACAATATTAAGTTAGTCACATTCTATTGTTTATATTCTCTTTGAGTGTGGCATGGCAAGACAGTCAGAAATTCCTAATTAGAAGGATTAAGAACACAAAATGTTTGCTACACATCACAGCTTCTAGGCCAGTACCCACTGTACTTTTAATCTGATGCTAAGTCTCATCACTAGGTCAAAGACCCTGCTTTTTTCTAGAGACTGGTTCCCTTTTCAAGCCAGGTTATACATCCTCCTCCCTTTTCAAAAGCATCAAATGAACCCCAAAATAAAGACAACAGAACTGCTGAGTTCCGTTCCCAGTTCCACCATTATCTTCAAGGTCTCTGTGAAAATCTCTTTCTAAAGTACAAATACTGTCCTCACTGACCTCTTTCTCTCAACTCTCCTTCAAGAAAATAAGGAAGACATACCTCTCATTCATTACAAGAAAGAGAAAGTTTCCAGTCTAAACATTTTGAAATTAGTTCTCTGAGCTCAAGGAGTTGTAAGCAATTGTTCTCTTGGCTATTAATAAGGAAAAGCAGTTTACTTAAAAGGAAAACAACAGGCCACAGTTTCAGTGTTACACAAGGATACCTATACAATTTAAATACTGTTTGAAGAGCTGTGATTCAGTTCCAGGCCAATAAAACTACCTTGATTTATTTATGGTCTCACCCCTAAGAATAGTAACATTCACATTCACAACCTTTATCTTCTTTTTTTTTTTTTGAGATGGAGTCTCACTCTATTGCCCAGGCTGGAATGCAGTGGCGCGATCTCGGTTCACTGCAGCCTCCGCCTCCCAGGCTGAAGCAATTCTCCCACCTCAACTTCCCAGTAGGTGGGAATACAGGTGCCCGCCATCACGCCCAGCTAATTTTTATATTTTTAGTAGACCAATGGGTTTCACCACATTGGTCAGGCTGGTGTTGAACTCCCGACCTCAAGTGATCCACCTGCCTCAGCCTCCCAAAGTGTTGGGATTACAGGCGTGAGCCAGCGCACCCAGCCACCTTTATCATTTTGTTACTTAATTCAGGTCATGATTGAACACTGACATTACAGATTCCAAACAGGAGTGCATAATCAACCAAGCTTCTTTAGCTCATTGTGTACCAAAGCAGAAAATTAGGTCACAAGACAAAGTGTTACTTGATACAAGCTTGATCAGATGGTCAAGAAGCCAAATTTTCTATGGAAAAAACACACGGGACTACAAGAATTACCAGAGAAAATGTTAACCTCAGACAACATAATATAGCAGAAAAGATTTATAGTGTTTTTGGCTTGCTCACACTAAAGGCAGCAAGAAAGGAAACAACCCAGTGGCATAAATATAAAATGATAAATTGAGCCAAACAGTATAGATGTTTAGCTCTGATGTGTACCACAATCGTTTAGAAAACGTATTTTCTTGCTTTTAGCTTAGGCCGACAGAATCTTCTTTCACAAAGTGACAACATTCGTTCACTCAGCAAAAATTCTAAGCTGTATATTCCAAGCATTATGTAGAAAGAAAAATAACCTGGAATTAAATAAAAGTCACTAAAATCACCTACAAAGTGTATGGTCTGATAAAATCATACTTCCCTTAACCATATTCTAGTAGTTAGGGACGTCAAAAGGCATATAAAATGAACTTCTGAATATCCTAGTCTTAGGTACTTAGCCTCGAAATGAGAACTGAGCAATGCTTCACAACAGCGTAAGTGGTTAGAGTAATGAATGTGAAGCAAAACAAAGCCGGACTGGTAATCATTTCAACTATGTATGTGCACTTCAAAACATCATGTTGTCCATCTTAAATGCATGCATGCATACACACACACACACACACACACACACACACACACACACACACACAATTGGACTGGAATCACAGAATAACCAACCAGTTGTGTGAGATTGGGTAGCTTACTTCATCTAAATGAGATAGCACCTGGAATATACTAAATTCTCAACAAACTGTAGATTCTAATAAATTATTCTGAGTGATTTGGATATGGAATATTTCTCAAACCATGTTTCACAAGGTATTAACCAGTGGTTAAGGGGGGAAAAAAAAACTAGATTTAGAAAAGCCTGAACTAAATATCAAACATGCTGCTTTAATGAATGATTTTTCAGAACCATTAATATGCCATTCTGTGTCACAAAAGGGGAAGTGGAGGGATGGAGATAGGGAAACAATTTGGTATGCAATATTTTACCATAATTCTGAACTCCTATTAAATCTCCTGGCACACAGTTTGAGAAACACTGACCTAGACTACTGCAGCTACTACTACTACTATTTCCACACTTTTGGTTCCCATAAAGCAGTTCGATTTTTAAATTAAAAAACTGGAAACCCGCACGTATTGCCAGCTTTTTTATTTTGCCAAGTATAAATATATTTTTTAAATAACCATCTACTATCACCATCATTTCACTTTAAAAAGTACTATTTTACCATGTACCCACAGAGCAATCAGAGCTTCTGACTGAGAACCCTTCATCAAAATAAAAGTAATACTTGGAATTCTAGCACTGACTTTCCATCAATGACATAAGAGAACTTCACAAGTATGATCTAATTCAATTCACGGCAGGAATATTCAAGTCAGGAAAGATCACATACAAACTGGTTGTTAACAGTAGCCACTGACTATTGGATTAAGAAAACAATTAGTTAACTGAATAGAACTTTGAGAACAAAAGCAACGTAAATGCAACCTCAAAGCAAAACAAAGAATATTCATAAAACAGTTCTAAAAACAAAAATTATCCCAGGCCAAGTTTACCTGTTACTGAATCCCAAGTCTTCAAAAAAAAAAAAAAAATGAAGTTTTAATTTATTTAGTCAACATTACCAGCATTATTGCTTTGTTTGATTTATAAAAGGAAAACTTTGACATTGCTTTGCATTATGTCCTCCATCCTAACATTTTCAAGACTGTTCATCATTATAAGATAAAATATGTACTAATAGTTTATAACTCATGAAGCAGATTATTTCAGGGGTAAAATCTAAATCCTAGTATGTCAGTGGCTACCACATGATCTATGTGGAAAAACTACAGAAGAAAATTTCCTTACACAAAATCCAAAAATATGCCAAAGCTCAAATCACTAAACCGTAGCTAGCAGGAATAAACACAACTATCTCATTTTACAGACAAGGAAAATGAAGACCCTGAAAGGTTCAATAATTTAACAGCTAAAATAAAACATCTTTTCCCATAGTACTATATTTTATTTATATATAATTAAAATAAATAAAATCAGCTATAAAAAGGGCTGACAACAGTTGCAAAATGAGGGCTAGTTGTTAGTTTTACAGCTTACAACTACAATATCTCAGATCTGAAATGGGCAAAAAGGCATTTGCTCTAATCCAGAGATAGCTACATTAATATAATGTTTAAATGAAATATGAAATTTAAGTCTAGGCGCAGTGGCTCACGACTATAATCCCAGCACTTTGGGAGGCTGAGACGGGTGGATCACTTGAGGTCAGGAGTTCAAGACCAGCCTGGCCAACAGGGTGAAACTCCATCTCTACTAAAAATACAAAAATTAGCTGGGCATTGTGGCACATGCCTGTAGTCCCAGCTGCTCGGGAAACTGAAGCAGGAGAATCTTTGAACCCGGGAGGCAGAGGTTTCAGTGAGCTGAGATCGTGCCACTGCACTCCAGCCTGGGCAACAGAGAGAGACTCCATCTCAAAAAAATAAAATAGATAAATAAATATTAAATTTAAAGAAAGCCAAAGGAGGAGAAAATATTTAAATCCTCATTTTACTACCCATTTTTCTCAACATTTTATTAATCTCCTTACTTCTTCCTCAATATAGCTGATACAGTTTGGATACGTGTCCCTTCTAAATCTCATGTTGAAATTTGATCCCCAATGTTGGAGGTAGGGCCTAGTAGGAGGTATTTAGGTCATGGACACAGATCCCTCATGAATGTCTTGGTGCAGTCCTTATAGGAATGAGTGATGTGGTTATTTAAAAGAGTGTGGTACTCCTCCCCTTTCTCTCTTGCTTGCTCTCTTGCCTTGTGGAATACCTGCTTCCCCTTGGCCTTCCACTATGACTGCAAGCTTCCTGAGGTCCCACCAGAAGCAGATGCTGGTGCAAAGCTTCTTGTACTGTCTGCAGAGTAATCAGCTAAGTAAACTTCTTTTATTTGTTTATTTTTTGTTGAGACAGAGTCTCCTTCTGTTGCCCAGGCTGGAGCGCAGTGGCAGGATCTCAGCTCACGGCAACCTCCACCTCCTGGGTTCAAGCAATTCTCCTGCCTCAGGCTCCTGAGCAGCTGGGATTACAGTGATGCGCCACTGCGCCCAGCCGTAAACCTCTTTTAAGTTACCCAGCTTCAGTTATTCCTTTATAAGCAACACAAAATGGACTAAGACTAAGTACCTAGAACAGCTCCTGGAATATAGAAGGTACCAATACAGTTACTGAATAAATAAAAATGGACTGCTGTTACTGTTGCATAATCTAGTGCCTGTTATTTTAATATTATCAAATACAAACTAAATTCAAAGTGCTGTGCTTCACAAATAGAGTATATGTGTGTGTCCTCAAAGAAAATACCCAGAATCAATCACTCAGGAATAGAAATAGACATACTTCTGGAAACCTTTTACAGTACTAGTGTTACAGGACAAGATACACCTATATTATACTGCTAATCTTATTAGAAACCTTAGGAACTCTGAATCTGTCCATCTAATACTGATTGCATATTAAAACAGGATGCTAATATAATATTAAAACAACTTCTCCCTATCCATTCAATCAGCACCTGCACTTGATAGAGAATAATAAACCAACAATTTTAGTGATCAGTAAACTAAGGTTGAAAAATTCAGGAAATTAAACATTTTTATGATTCTCACTTATTAATATTACTTTCAACCACTTTTTTATTGCTACAGGTGTCTGTAAATATTCATGGGGTACATGTGATATTTTGGTACATGCATATCAAGTCAGGGTATTTAGGGCATCCATCACCTTGAATATTTATCATTTCTATGTGCTGGGAACATCTGAAATCCTCTCATCTAGCTATTTTGAAATACACATTGTTGTTAACTTTAGTCATTCTACTCTGCTATCAAACATCAGAACTTATTCCTTCTATCTAATTTGTTTATACCCATTAATCAACCTCTCTTTATCCACATACCTCACACCCTCTACCTTCACACACCCTTCCAGCCTTAGATATCATTCCATTCTCTACCTGCATGAAATCAACTTTTTTAGCTCCCACATATGAGTGAGAACATGCAATATCTGTCTTTCTGTGCCTGGCTTATTTCATTTAACATTATAACCTCCAGTTCCATCCATGTTGCTACAAATGGCATGACTTCATCCTTTCTTATGGCCAAACAGTATTCTGTTGCATATATATATACACCACATTTTCTTTATCCATTCATCCATTGATGGATACTCTGATTCCATCTTTGCTACTGTGAATAGTAATACAATGAACATGGAAGTGCAAGTATCCCTTTGATACACTGATTTCTTTTCTTCTGGATAAATACCCAGTAGTGGGATTGCTAGATTGTATGGTAGTTTTTAGTTTTTTTGAAAAATATCCACTCTGTTTTCCACAGTGACTACACTAATTTACATTCTCATCAACAGTGTTTAAGAGTTCCCTTTCTTCCACATTCTCATCAGCATCTGTTATTTTTGTCTTTTTAATAATGGCCATTGTAACTGGGGTATAATGATATCTCATTCTGGTTTTGGTTTGCATTTCTCTGATGATTAGTGATGTTTCATATACCTGCTGGCCATTTATATGCCTTCTATTGAGAAATGTCTATTCATGTCCTTTGCCCAACCATTATTTGTTTTTTTATTATAATTTCAACAACTCTTTAATCTAAAACATACAAATCAAGACTAGCAGTGAAAATTATTTGCTGTTTGCCTTTTACATGTTATTAAAAAGTAAATGTACCATTTATAAATAGTTTTTGCACTATATCAGCAATCCAAATAACTACTTTTTTTTCAAACCGATGAAGCTAAGATACAAAAATTTCTATTCCTCAACCTAACTTAACTAGGTACACTAATACCTGTAAACATTTAGCAGTGACCATATTACAAGATCAGGATCTAATAACTGGCATCATAAATTCAAAATCAGGGAACCAACAGTTTAATAAGTTTGAGAGTAAAAGTACCTCACATTAGTACTTAGAGAAGAACCTCTAAAGAAGCTTTCATTCAACAAATTCAGCTATTAATGACTAATGAAGTAACTCTGCCTACAAAGCCCATCAGCTGTTTATCTGAAAGGCATGCAATTATGGGATGACTCCTCTACTTATAAGCTCTCACATGCAGAAATAAAGCCATATTCCACAAGAGGCTCCACTCTATTGGCCACTAACAAATGACAAGTGGTCCATCAAACTGCTGCTTTGAGCCAACCCTTCAGTCATCAGTCCACAGGTCTGTGCTTTGTTGCTTTGTTTTCAAGGACTTTTTTTTTTTTGAGACAGAGTCTCACTCTGTTGCCCAGGCTGGAGTGCAGTGGTGCAATCTCAGCTCACTGCAACCTTCACCTCCTGAGTTCAAGCAATTATCCTCCCTCAGCCTCCCGAGTAGCTGGGATTACAGGCGTGTGCCACCACACCCAGCTAATTTTTGTATTTTTAGTAGAGACAGGTTTCACTATGTTGGCCAGGCTGGTCTCAAACTCCCGACCTCAGGTGATCTGCCCGCCTCAGCCTCCCAAAGTGCTGGGATTACAGATGTGAGCCACTGCACCTAGACCCAGCTAATTTTTTTATTTTTTATTTATTTTATTTTATTTTTGGAGACAGAGTTTTGCTCTTGTTGCCCAGGCTGGAGTGCAGTAGTACGATCTTGGCTCACTGCAACCTCGGCTCGCTGCAACCTCCACCTCCCAGGTTCAAGCAATTCTCCTGCCTCAGCCTCCTGCGTAGCTGAGATTACAGGCATGCACCACCACGCCCGGCTAATTTTGTATTTTTAGTAGAGATGGGGTTTTACCATGTTGGTCAGGCTGGTCTTGAACTCCTGACCTCGAGTGATCCGTCTGCCTCAGCCTCCCAAAGGGCTTAGATTACAGGCGTGAGCCACAGCGCCCAGCCTGTTTTCAAGGTTTTTATGAACACTAGTACCTCCATCATTTTCAACAGGTACAAAAAGAAGAAAGCTGCAAGAAGAAAAAGCCTACAATTAAGTTTCCTTCATTAAACAAATACTAGTTGAATATCTACTATGTACCAAGGCACTGTCCTAACACTGATGAAAAAGAAAACATCAATAATAAGAGTGGTGAGGATATAAGAAATTTGAAGACATATAGGAATTGTCTAAAGGCCAAGTAAATCTTTGTCTTTTAGACTAAAAGACTGTGCTAAAGTAGTGAATAATAAGCAAGAAAAAAAGACAAGAGTGAATGATAAAACAGAAAAATGTTTTCCTGTATGATGTTATGACCTCATTAAGGTCATTCTTAAGGACAATACAATCATCTAGGGGACATTTGGGACATCTATGGAAGTGCTTTGGTTGTCACAGCAGTAAAGAAGTGCTTCTCACTATTCACAATAGCAGAGACATGGAATCAATCCAAATGCCCATCAATGAGAGGCTGGATAAAGAAAATGTGGTACATATACACCATGGAATACTATGCAGCCATAAAAAGGAACGAGTGATTACTTTGCAGGGATGTGGATGGAGCTGGAAGTCATTATCCTCAGCAAACTAACATAGGAACAGAAAACCACACATCACATATTCTCATTTGTAAGTAGGAGCTAAATGATAAGAACACATGGACATATGGTGGGGAACAACACACACTGGGACCTGTGAGGGGAGCCTCAGGAAGAATATCTAATGGATGCCGGGCTTCATACCTAGGTGATGAGTTGATCTGTGCAGCCAACCACCATGGCACACATTTACCTACACAACAAAACCTGCACATCCTGCACATGTGCCCTGGGACTTAAAAGTTGAAGAAAAAAAAAGTTTTTTTTTCAATTTTTTCAATTCAATTGGCAGAGGCCAGGAAAGCATAGGCAAGTCTGGCACAAAGAAAAAATGTCTTTATTCTCAAACTTCCTTATGAATAGTTAACTGGATTTTTAAAATTTGTATAATTACCAAAGCCTAGAACCTAATTCCATTCTACATATAAGGCACCAAATCCTTCCGCATAATTTTACTGACTTATTTTTTGAGACAGGGTCTCACTCTGTCACCCAGGCTGGAATGCAGCGGTGTGATCATGGTTCACTACAGCCTTGACCTCCTAGGCTCAGGTAATCCTCCCACCTCAGCCTCCCAGGTAGCTGGGACTTCAGGCATGTGC
>NW_012116455.1:1464800-1482683 GCF_000951035.1 Colobus angolensis palliatus
GTCTCGATCTCCTGACCTCGTGATCCGCCCGTCTCGGCCTCCCAAAGTGCTGGGATTACAGGCTTGAGCCACCGCGCCCGGCCAAGATAATTTTTTAAATTATATATGTAGGGCCGGGCGTGGTGGCTCACGCCTGTAACCCCAGTAGTTTGGAAGGCCGAGGTGGGCGGATCACTTGAGGCCAGGAGTGCGAGACCAGCCTGGCCAACATGGTGAAACCCTGTCTCTACAAAGAATAAATAATAATACAAAAAAATTTAGCCAGGTGTGGTGATGCACACTTGTAATCTCAGCTACTTGGAAGGCTAAGGCACGAGCATCGCTTGAAGCACCCTGGAGGCAGAGGATGCAGTGAGCCAAGATCACGCCACTGCAGCACAGCCTGGTTGACAGAGATTCTGTCTCAAAAAATATATATATATATACACACACACACACACACACACACATATGTCAAAAAGTTGTATTACCTGTGGATTTCATTTCATTAAAGAGAGTATTTCAAAATACTTATAAAAAGAGGGCACTGGATGTGAGAGGTTTGAGAACTAACGGGCTAGAAGATCAGCATCACTGTAGGATGCCTGCAGGTCTCAGTTAATCCAGCAAAAGGTAAGAAAGGGCATGTAACTATAATTGTTTTTTCTTTTGAGAATGTAAATTCTAAGCATGGTGAAACGAAAGCAAAATGAAACTTCTGGAAGATGGTACTATGACTTAAAAGTCTATTCAAATCTATACAACATCAAAGTGAGTGGCAACGAGGTAAACATTACCTTGTCTACTAAGAAGTTTCCTGTGACACTTGCTCAAATTGTCAAGGAGAGAGATTAATCTGTCTTAACAGATTTTCAAGGAAGATAAAACTAACTGGTCTGGCCAGGCGTGGTGGCTCACGCCTGTAATCCCAGAACTTTGGAAAGCTGAGGCAGGCAGATCACTTGAGGTCAGGAGTTTGAGACCAGCCTGGCCAACATGGTGAAACCCTGCCTCTACTAAAAATACAAAATTAGCCAGGTGTGGTGGCGCACACCCATAATCCCAGCTACTCGGGAGGTCGAGGCACCAGAATTGCTTGAACATGGGAGGCGGAGGTTGCCGTGAGCCAAGATCGCATCACTGCACTCCAGCCTGGGCACCAGAGTGAGGCTCTAGGTCTCAAAAAAAAAAAAAACTGGTCTGTTTTGGGGAAAGAGTCACCAATAGTCTACTTATCATACAAGAAAAGTATGCCTGGTTTAGAAATCACTAGAGCCAACTCACTTCTGTCTTTTTCTTCAAGAGATGGGGTTTTGCCATATCACCCAGGATGGTCTTAAACTCCTGAGCTCAAGTGATCCACCCCCCTCAGCCTCCCAAAGTGCTGGGATTACAGGCAAGAGCCACCATACCTGGCCTACTTCTAACTGATATACGTGCATCTAGGGACCTCAGAGAAACTCTGAACTGCAAATAATTGAAGAAAGAAATTTTTTAAAAAGAAAAATTTTTCAGCACCTAAACTTCTGTGTGTGAAACTACAACAACCAAAATGTTTCCAATACGGTAATGGCCCTATTTCTCCGCAAATAAGGATTGCTCATCATTCTTACACTGCCTTTCAATTAGGATTATACAGATAGATTCTTCATTCAAGCTTCCAATACGTGCACCTAAGTATTATTTTACAGTGGGATATACTTAGGTAAACTGAGAGGGTCAGATGACTTAGTTAGAAGCACCTGAAGAATTTTAGAAGAAAGATTAGTAACTCCAATATACCCCCTCAACCAAGAATTTGAAGAAACTAAGAGGTTAAACACAAAATTTCCAGAGCTCATGAAACTTCTGAGAGGTGTAAGAGAAACACAGAAAGGAAAACTAAAAGTTAGGCTTGTTGTCTGTTTCCATTTTGTTTTCAAACTGGGATTTCCAGCTGTCTTACTAAATTACATGCAGTGTTACTGTCTCAATTAATTCCCAACTGACAAAACATGTGGATAGTTTTCTTTTAGAAGTCGCCCTTACAGTACATAACTTAAGAGGAGTAATCCAATTCCTCTGGTCTCGGTAACTCCAAAGAGAGAAAGTGACTCCAACTGATATGGCTATAATGGAATTGCAGCCACTAACTGAACCCTAGTTCCTGTTCTAAACAATCTCTCCCATCAGTGTTTTGCCGAAAATTATATGGTGTCAATTATCTTACTGAAAATTCAATGGGATCCCAAAATTAAAAATCAAACCTACACCAAAACAAACCTTAAACACCATTAGCACAAGATGACACTGACTATCCCTCTAGCTATCCCAGGGTTTCTCAACCTCAGTCCTCTTAACTTTTTGGGCCCAATATAATTCTTTGAGGGGGCTATCCTGTGCACTGTAGCATGTTGAGCAGCATCTCTGGCCTCTACCCACTGGACAACAGTAGCAGCCCTCCTCACAGCCCCCAGTTATGAAAATCAAAAATGTCTACAGGCTGGGTGTGGTGGCTCACGCCTACAATCCCAATACTTTGGAGGCCCAAGCAGGACTGCTTGAGGCCAGGAGTTTGACATCAGCCTAGGCAACACAGTGAGACTCTGTCTCTACAAAAAATTAAAAAATTAGCCAGGGGTGGTGGTATGGTGGTACAGCTACTTGGGAGGCTGAGGTGGGAGGATTGCTCGAGCCCAGGAGGTAGAAGCTGCAGCGAGCCGGTGATCACACCACCGCACTCCAACCTGGGCAACAAAGTGAGAAAAAAAAATTGTCTACAGACTTTGCCAAATGTTCCCTGGGAAACAAAACTACCTGAAATTGAAAAGCACTGCTCTAGGCTATCTCCTTTATTGTTCATTAGGCTATGAAGAAATCCAGCCTGGCCAACATGGTGAAACCCCCGTCTCTACTAAAAATACAAAAATTAGCTGGGCGCAGTGCCAGGCACCTGTAATCCCAGCTACTTGGGAGGCTGAGGCAGGAGAATCGCTTGATTCTCCTGAATCGCTTGAAATTGTAAGGTGGAGGAGCCGAGATCGTGCCACTGCACTCCAGCCAGGGTGAAAGAGGGAAATTCTCCTGCCTCAGTCTCCCGAGCCCAGCTCAAATCACTAAATTGCTTAGATTAGAGGCGCCCACCACCACACGAGGCTAAGTTTTGTATTTTTAGTAGAGACGGGATTTCACCATGTTGGCCACGCTGGTCTCGAACTCCTGACCTCAGGTGATCTGCCCACTTTGGCCTCCCAAAATGCTGGGATTACAGGTGCTAGTCACCATGCCCTGCCCTCTTTTGTCCTCTTATCTGGGTGGATCCAACCCAAAGACACACAAAGCTAGAATTGATCAGGATTAGCAGTAAGGAGTGTTATTTTATGAAATTAAATGAATTCAGTCTACATGTGGCTTTAAAAAAAAAGATGAAGTAATAAAATAATAAAATTTTAAAAAGAAGAGTGATTAAACCTTGCAACCTAGTCCCACTGAACACACTCATGGCTCTGAAACAGTCCTTCCCATTGAATGGGTGAAGAAACCTAGAATTGCTTGAAAACCCGGGAGGCAGAGGTTGCAGCGAGCCGAGATCGCACCATTGTATTTTTGTAGAGATAGGGTCTCACTTTGTTGCCCAGGCTAGTACCAAACTCCTGGGCTCAAGCAATCCTCTCCTGCCTTGGGTTCCCAAAGTGCTGGTATAACAGGTGTGAGCCACAGCATGCCCCAGTAAGTGATGGTTCTTGGTATCCAACTATCACAAGAGTCAGTACCTTCTTTGTTTACTTTGTTTTTATAAAACTTATCCATATCTGATTTTGACTGGGGTTTTAAGCCTTTTTATATATTGACTATAAATGGTTTTTAGGTTTTATGTCCTTCATTTTGCTCTTTGTTTTCTATACATCTTTCTTGGATTTTAGGTTTGGGGGTACATATGTACATTTGTTACATGGATAAACTACGTCACTGGAATTTGGTGTACAGATTTTGTCACCCAGCAACTGAGCATAGTACAAGACAGTTTTTTGACCCTCATCCTCCTCTTACCCTCACCACCTCAAATAAGCCCTCGTGTCCATGTTTGTGCCCATGTGTACTCAATGTTAGCTCCCACTTATAAGTGAGAACACGTGGTACTTGGCTTTCTGTTCCTGCTTTAATTCACTTAGGATAATGACCTCCAGCTGCATCCATGTTGCTGCAAAAGACATGATTTCGGTTTTGGTTTTTTTTGAATAGCTGCATAGTATCCCATGGTATATGTGTACCACATTTTCTTTATTAAGTCCACCACTGATGGGCATCTAGGTTGATTCCATGTCTTTGCTCTTGTGAATAGTGCCACAATAAACATACAAGTGCATGTGCCTTTTTGGTAAAACGATTTACATTCCTTGGGTATATAACCCAGTAATGGATTGCTGGGCAGAATGGTAGTTCTGTTTTAAGTTCTTTGGGAAATCAAACTGCCTTCCACAGTGGCTGAACTAATTTACATTCTCACCCACAGTGTATAAGCATTCCCTTTACTCCACAACCTTGCCAACAACTGTTATTTTTGACTTTCTAATAACAGCTATTCTGACTGGTGTGAGATGGCATCTCACTGTGGTTTTGGTTTGCATTTGTCTGACGATTAGCGATGTTGAGCATTTTTTCGTATGCTTATTGGGCCACATATATGTCTTCTTTCGAGAAGTGCGTAGGCAAAAAAAACCAAAATCATACCAACCACACTCTTGGACCACAGCACAATTAAAATAGAAATCAATACTAAAAAGGTCTCTCAAAACTATACAATTACACGGAAATGAAACAACTTGCTCCCGAATGACTTTTGAGTAAAAACTGAAATTAAGGGAGAAATCAGAAAGTTCTCTGAAATTAATGAAAACACAGCATACCAGAATCACCAGGACACAGTTAAAGCAGTATTAAGAGGAAAGTTTATAGCACTAAACACTGACATCAAAAAGCTAGAAAGATCTCAAATTAACAACCTAACATCACACCAAGAGAAACTAGAAAAACAAAAACAAACCAATCCCAAAGCCAGCAGAATAACCAAAATCTGTGCTGAACTGAATGAAATTGAGATGTGAAAATCCATACAAATAAATGATAAACGAAACCAAAAGTTGGTTCTTTCAAATGATAAACAAAATTGATAGATCCCTAGCTAGATTAATAAAGAGAGATCTAAATAAACACAATCAGAAATGACAAAACTGACATTACCGCCAATTCCACAGAAATACAAAAAACCCTCAGAGACTATTACAAACACCTCTATGCACACAAACTAGAAAACCTAAAATTCCAGATAAATTCCTGCAAACATACAACCCCACAAGACTGAACCAGGAAGAAACTGAAATTCTGAACAGACCAATGATGAGTTCCAAAATTGAATCAGTAATAAAAAACCTGGCCAGGGCCATGGCTCATGCCTACAATCCCAGCACTTTGGGAGACAAAGGCAGGCAGATCACTTGAGCCCAGGAGAGACCAGTCTGGGCAACATGAAGAAACCTTATCTCTCAAAAACAAAAAACAAAACAAAACACAACAGAAAATGAGCCAGGTATGGTAGCACATACCTCTAGGCCCAGCTACTCATGAGGCTAAGGTGGTAGGATCATCTGAGTCTGGGAAGTCGAGGCTGCAGTGAGCCGTGATCATGCCACTGAATTCCAGTATGGGCAACACAGTGAGACCCTGTCTCAAAAAATAATGAAAAATAAAAACTTACCAACCAGAAAAGGCCCTGGACCAGATGGACTCACAGCCAAATTCTACCAGAAACACGAAGAAGAGCTGGTACCAATTCTACTGAAATTATTCCAAAAAATTGAGGAGGGACTCTTCCCTAACCCATTCTACGAGGCCAGCAGCATTCTGATGCCAAAACCTGGCAAAGACACAATGAAAAAAGAAAAAAACTCCAGGCCAATATCCCTGATGAACACAGACACAAAAATACTAAATAAAATACTAACAAACCGAACCAGCAGCACATTAAAAAGCTAACGCAGGCCAGTGTGGTGGCTCACATCTGTTATCTCAGCACTTTGCAGGGCCAAGTCAGGCAGATCACTTGAGGTCAGGACTTCAAGGCCAACCCGGCCAACATGGGGAAACCCCATCTCTACTGAAAGTACAAAAATTAGCCAGGTCTAGTGGTGCAAACCTGTAATCCCAGGTACCTGGGAGGCTGAGGCACGAGAATCACTTGAACCCATGAGGCAGAGAGGTTGCAATGAGCTGAGCTAGTTCCACTGCACTCCAGCCTGGACGACAGAGCGAGACTCTGTCTCAGACAAATAAATAAATAAATAAATAAATAAAAAGCGGCCGGGCACAGTGGCTCACGCCTGTAATCCCAGCATTTTGGGAGGCCGAGCCGGGCGGATCCACATGGTCAGGAGATCGAGACCATCCTGGCTAACACGGTGAAACCCCATCTCTACTAAAAATACAAAAAATTAGCCAGGCATGGTGGCAGGTGCCTGTAGTCCCAGCTACTCGGGAGGCTGAGGCGGGAGAATGGTGTGAACCTGGGAGGCAGCGCTTGCAGTGAGCCAAGATAGCGCCACTGCACTCCAGCCTGGGCGACAGAGCGAGACTCCATCTCAAAAAAAAAATAAAATAAAATAAAAATAAAAAGCTAATCCACCACAATCAAGTAGTCTTTACTCCTGGGGTGCAAGGTTGGTTCAACATACGTAAATCAATAAATGTGATTCATCACATAAACAGAATTAAAAACAAAAACCACATATCAGGCCAGCCGCAATGGCTCATGCCTGTAACCCCAGCACTTTGGGAGGCTGAGGCAGGCAGATTGCTTAAGCTCAGGAATTTGAGACCCGCCGGGGCAACGTGGCAAAATCCCATCTCTACAAAAAAGAAAAAAAAATTAGCCAAGCATGGTGGAACCCACCTATCTACTAATACTCAGGAGGCTATAGTGGGAGGATAGATTGAGCCCATGAATTCAAGAACAGCCTGGGCAACAAAACAGAATAAATTCTGTCTCTATTTAAAAATAAAAAAGGAGGCCGGGTGCGATGGCTCACACCCGTAATCCCACCACTTTGGGAGGCCGAGGTGGGTGTATCACGAGGTCGAGATGGAGACCATCCTGGTCAACATGGTGAAACCCCGTCTCTACTAAAAATACAAAAATGAGCTGGGCATGGTGGCATGTGCCTGTAGTCTCCACTACTCAGGAGGCTGAGGCAGGAGAATTGCTTAAACCCAGGAGGCAGAGGTTGCAGTGAGTCAAGATCGCACCACTGCACTCCAGCCTGGCAACAGAGCGAGACTCCGTCTCAAAAAAAAAAAAAAAAAAAGGAGAGAATATACTGTATAATTGAAAATTGCTAAGACAGTAGAATTTAAGTGTTCTCACCACACAAAAATATGTGAGGTAATGCATGTTAAATAGCTTGATTTAACCATTCCATGTATACATATATCAAATCATGCTGTACACTACAAAAAATACAGTACACAACTTTTAGTTGTGAAAAAAACATGATTTATTAAATGCTTCTCCCCTCTTCATCACCCCCCCCTTCCTTTTGCTACCTCACAGTCTTTGGAATTCTCAATCTGAAATGTACCTATCCCTCAAAACTCAATTTAAATCCCACTGGCCGCATCAATGCTATGAAATCCCCCTCTCTGTATTCTGAAGCACAAATCCTCACCCCTTTACGTTGTTACTTTTTCCATGTTTGCCTTGTTTTTCCCCAAAAGCTGTAAGATCCTTAAGGTCAGGAACCACATATCGCTCCATATCACCTCCAGGACACTCAGCAGAGAACCTTGGATATATTTAGGAAGAATCTGGTTATATTCAATTGTGTTAGGCCTCAATTTACAAATCAGACATGACAAATAATATATCAGACCAAAAAGATCAAGAAACTTCTCCAGGCATTAAGTAAGGCTTAGAAAAACACCTACTCAGCCTTTAAAAGTATCCCTTTGAAGTAAGGACTTAAAGGTGAGAAGAAAATATATAATCAATTGTGGAAATTTAGACTGTCTTCTCTTTTTTTTTGAGACAGGATCTCACTCTGTTGCCCAGGCTGGAGTGCAATGGTGCAATCTCAGTTCACTGCAACCTCCGCCTCCTGGGGTCAGGCAATCCTCCTACCTCAGCCTCCTGAATAGCTGGGACTACAGACGCATGCCACCACACACAGCAGATTTTTTTATTTTTTGGTACAGATGGGGTTTCTCCATGTTGCCCAGGCTAGTCTCGAACTCCTGAGCTCAAGCGATCTGCCTGCCTTGGACTTCCAAAGTGTTGGCATTGCAGGCGTGAGCCACCACGCCTGGCCAACTTCTCACTCTTAAAGGCAAAATAGTGAACAGCAACTTAAAGATCAAAAAAGCTAAGGTTGCAATATTCAACAAGGCATCACATTCAACAACACACCACTGGTCAGTCACACACATACTGGCTGAATTCCAGACTCCCTCTCTATGGTAAAAGAGTTCTGCAGGCTCTGATGTTGGCTGGAAAAAAACTAGCCACCTGCTCTTCCCAGCACTGAAATATGGCCAAAAAAGAAAAAAGAAAACCATAAACACACAGCAAAATCAGCAAGCAAAACTAGCATTTAGGCAGGGAGTGGTGGCTCACGCCTGTAATCTCAGCACTTTGGGAGCCCGAGCCAGGCGGATCACTTGAGGTCAAGAGTTTGAGACCAGCTTGGCCAACAAGGTGAAATTCCATCTCTACTAAAAATACAAAAATTAGCCAGGGTGTGGTGGTCGCGTGCCTGTAGTCCCAACTACCTGGAGGCTGAGGCAGGAGACTCGCTTGAACCCAGCAGGTAGAGGTTGCAGTCAGCCAAAATCATGCTCCTGGGTGACAGAGGGAGACTGTCGCAAAGGAAAAAAAAAAAAAAAAAAGCTAAGTGCATTTATATGAAACTATGACTCCAATGTTGGAGGTGAGGCAAGTAGAGAGGACAGAATATATCATAATGCCTTAAACAAAACTTTTGAGTGAGAGAAGACCATAAAACACCCTTTAAGCACTTATTCACTGGACTCCATTTGTTTCTAAGAAATAAGATATACAGACTCACTTTAGAAGGCTTCCTCCTACACTGTATCTGAGACACCATAAATATAAACATAAATTATGTTGCCACTCTATGGTAAGACTGAACCTGGACACTTCTAAGGAACGGAACAACCATGAAGACAGTTGGCTAAAGATAGGACTGACATTCACCCTGGGGGAGCTCCTCGTAGTAGCTACAATCCAACCCAAAACAGCTTCTGGGTTTGTGATGCTAGTGCTGGCTAATAAGCTGCATAAGTGTTGTTTGTTTTTTGTAGAGAGGAGTGTCACTGTGTTGCCCAGGCTGGTCTCAAACTTCTGGCCTCAAGCAATCCTCCTGCCTCGTCCCCCAAAGTACTGGGATTACAGACCTGAGCCACTGCGCCTGACCTACAAAAGTGCTTTCTTCACAACCACAGCACTGCCTCTCAAGGAGCTAACAGTCTGGCAGAAACTCGTGAAAATCAATTTCATGTCAGAGGAAGCAACCCCAACATTCTGTCCCGGCTCTTTTTCTTAAGTGAAGAAAAGGACAGGGCGAGGGGCGGAACAATGGTATTAAAGACACTGGCAACATGACAACTAAAATAAACGAAGTTGAAACAGTACGTCCTGCCTTCTTCCTAAAGCCATTTCCTTCAATAGTGATAGGAGTGCAGGCCGTCCTGCAAGTCATTAGTACGCTGCTATTTTCACTTTCACAAGGACCCTGGAAACCACTGAAGAGCAAAATCCTCCTTTTCGCCTCACAGATACCATCCAACCCCCTTTCTGTGCTTCCTTCCTTCCCCAGAGAAAACCGAATAGGGACAATCCTCAGCAATCCGGTATTTTGCTTCACTGACAAGGGAGGTGGCGGGGGCGGGGGGAGTGAAAAGTGGAAAAGAACGTAGAGCAAGGTGAGAAGACACAGCGGAAGGAGTATGGGGGGAGGTCATCGTGGGGAAAAGACCAGGTATAAAAGAATGCAAGAAAATTGAGGGGAGAGTTATCAGAGGGAAACTTGCTAAGAAAAAAATAATAATAATAAGGACAGGGGAGGTAAAGAGGTGAGATCAGGTGGAGCAGCCCAGGATGAATTAAGAGGTAGGCAGGAGGTACGGGGCCGGAGCCGTGACGCCCAGGGTTTAGGACCAGTGGCTGGAAAAGTGGGCAGCAGGTATTCGGCAGACCGATGTCCGGGGAGTCAAGGGTGTGCGGAAAGCTCCAGACCCAGTTCTGGGACATCGGGGCCAGGAATCTATGAGGTTCCCAAGTACAGAGAACACGGGGCTCTTACCGGTAGTTTGGGGCTGACCTCGCCCTTGCAAAAGTGGCAGAAAAACCGGTGGGCGGCTACAGCGGCGCCCGAATCCGCCCCGGCTGCCGAAGCCTCCGCCATTTTTGTCCTCCGCCGCGGCCGTCCGAGAGGGCAGCCGGCCCGTCCCTCGCCAGGCCGCTACCTCCCGGGCTGCAGTAGCCACCGCCGCCTCGGTGCGGCCCACCGCTTCAGAGCCCGCGTCGGTCACGTGAGTCGGCCAGACCCAGAGAGGCGGCGGCGCCAACAGCAACCCTGCGGCCCGCCTCCCAGCACCAAATAAGCGCAGGAAGGAGAAGCAAACCGCCCGCCCGCCGGCTCCACAAACAGCCCCTCGCTGGTCCTCCAGCCTTCCAGCGAGAAGAAAGAAAGAGCGTCCCCGGAAGCCGCCGAAACTCTGGGGTAGAGCGGCACGCGCTTTTTGCCTTTCCGCGTCCTCTTCGGTGGCCGTCCTCTTCCTTGAAAGGGCGGTGGGCTCCACTTCCGCTCAGAAGGCCAGAGGGAGCCGCTGGAAGGCGTCGCGGGAAGCTCAGCAGCGTTGGGGTTGGTGCCTCTGAACTGCGCTGATCCTGAGGTTAGTGGAAAATGCTGTCTGAACGTGGCAGCACTGACTGGACCAAGAGACCAAATCCGGAATGGGAACCTGTGTAAAGGGAGTGTAGAGCTAGGAGCCAAGCGTCTTGGAAGTCCTTTCCGAGGATGGCAAGGGATCTGGGAATGCTTCCCCAAAGATACGCGGATGGACGAAATAGGTCTCTGGTGATACTGAGGCTTCTTAAGAATTGGAAGAAATAAGTAATGCTTCGTAGCAATTTGTAATAAGAAAGTAATCGTATAATAAACTACGTCCGTTTCTGATTGTGTCAACTTTGTCAAGGAGTAGAAGTTTGAGAACTGAATACTGTCCTGCAAACAACGTAACCTCATCTCCTATTTGACACACCCTGTTGAGAAGCAGTCCTTTACCGCCTAAATTTCTTTTTCGAAATTATCATTTCCTTTATGGACTAAGAATAACACTGCCTGCTCACTTCCACCGGGCTGTGAACAGTGACCTTAATTTTTCCAAGCAATGAAGTGTAGAAACTAAGGTCTGTGACAGACTGCAAAATCATCTACTCCCAATCTTTAAAGAAAATCAGAATCATGCATAATCCCATAGAGGTATATTTGATGCATAGTCTTTTTCTATGCATACATTTTTCCTTTTTTTACAATAATTGAATTTTTATATTTGTTCAGCTTGTCACTTAATATATTATGAATAATTTTCTTCTTTTTTGGGGTTTTTTTTTTTTTTTTTGGAGACGGAGTCTCGCACTGTCGCCCGGGTTGGAGTGTGCAGTGGCGCGATCTCGGCTCACTGCAACCTCCGTTCAAGCGATTCTCCTGCCTCAGCCTCCCAAGTAGCTGGGATTACAGGCGCCCGCCACCACGCCCAGCTAAATTTTTTTTGTATTTTTAGTATAGAAGGGGTTCACTATGTTGGCCAGGCTGTTCTCAAACTCCTGACCTCGTGATACACCCACCTTGGCCTCCGAAAGTGCTGGGATTGCAGGCATGAGCCACAGCGCCGGCCTATTATGAATAATTTTCTTCTACACGAATACATATGGTACTAAATAACTTTGTTGGCGTAGTATGCCATTGTATGGTTATGCTATCATTTATTGTTAGACGTTAGATTGTTTCCAGTAAGTCTGTATTATAAAGAGAACTAATGACTTCATTATTATTAGCTTTTTAGTCTTTTTTTTTTTTTTTTTTGAGACGGAGTCTCGCTCTGTCGCCCAGGCTGGAGTGCAGTGGCCAGATCTCAGCTCACTGCAAGCTCCGCCTCCCGGGTTTACGCCATTCTCCCGCCTCAGCCTCCCGAGTAGCTGGGACTACAGGCGCCCGCCACCTCGCCCGGCTATTTTTTTGTATTTTTTAGTAGAGACGGGGTTTCACCGTGTTAGCCAGGATGGTCTTGATCTCCTGACCTCGTGATCCGCCCGTCTCAGCCTCCCAAAGTGCTGGGATTACAGGCTTGAGCCACCGCGCCCGGCCCGCTTTTTATTCTTTCTTTGGACACAATATCCGAAAAGAAATTGTTGTTTCAAACATATGCAAGATTTTTAAGGCTTTTTGATACGTATTGTCAAATTGCCCTCCAGAAAGAATACATGAATTTACATTCAGCAGCTCTGCTTCCAGCATGAAAGACTTTCCATTGTACCGTTTTGGTGTTTTTTCCCTAGCTCTCAGACTCCCCAGTACCATGACTCAAGCAGAAATTAAGCTGTGTTCTTTGTTGCTGCAAGAGCATTTTGGAGAGATTGTAGAAAAAATTGGAGTCCATCTGATAAGAACCGGCAGCCAGCCACTAAGAGTAATTGCCCATGACACAGGAACATCACTGGATCAGGTATGTCTAAATGACATTAATTTTCTCTAATTTCACTAATTTATCTCACCCACCTTTGAATATTGTTCTTCTCACCCCAGAAAAGGAAAAATGAAGAAAACTTGCCCTGGGAGCAGAACAATGTTATTTGGGGAAGAAAAGGATAGGACTTAGGCATCAACATTTTGTTTCTCAAAGTGTTCCTAGTTCATCACAGCTTTTAGGCAAATCTTTGCTCTTCCCATGCCATACCTCATTTATTCACAATAGGTCTATTAATCTCAGTACTGCCTTTAAGGAATGAGAATGATGAAAGTAAATTGTGTTTTGAAAGATAAGGATCAGAGTAAATATAGCAAAGAATCTTCCTGATTTATTGTATTGATGTCTGATTCTTATTAGCTACTCCAATGGAGAGAGGAAATAAGTGCAGAAATTATCTAGCCATTTTCTGATGCTTAGTAAGTTGTTGGACAAAAAATTTCCAGCAGTAATGAGCTATATCTTCAGGTCTTTCCTCTCTTCTCTTTATGTCCCATCTAGGTGAAAAAAGCCCTGTGTGTCCTCATCCAACATAACCTGGTGAGTTATCAAGTGCACAAACGTGGTGTGGTGGAGTATGAAGCCCAGTGCAGCCGGGTATTGCGAATGCTTAGATATCCCCGGTACATCTATACTACCAAAACTCTGTACAGTGACACTGGAGAACTGATCGTTGAGGAGCTTCTGTTGAATGGCAAACTGACAATGTCAGCTGTTGTGAAGAAGGTGGCAGACCGGCTCACAGAGACCATGGAGGGTCAGTACTATATCCATAGTTGTTAACAAAAGCATAGATCAGCTGGCTACAGGAATGGACCCTGAGCTATCTTAGGCCATCTCATCTGCCTTTTTCCTCCTTTTATACAGATGGCAAGACCATGGACTATGCTGAAGTATCAAACACATTTGTACGACTGGCAGACACACACTTTGTACAACGCTGCCCCTCAGTACCTACCACTGAGAATTCAGACCCTGGGCCACCACCACCTGCCCCCACACTTGTCATTAATGAAAAGGACATGTACCTGGTTCCTAAGCTGAGCTTGATAGGTAAGGAATTTTAACCCCTGGAACTGTGACTTGCCTTAATTGTGGATTCTTCTTGATTGATTGTCAAATGTATGAATCAGTTGAACATTTACCATTGGTAAATCAGACTGATTTACCAATCAGTCTGAACATTTGCTATGTGTCAAACATCGTGGTGTATAACAATGAAAAAATCATGGTCTCTGTCATGGGGCTTTAGGAGACATACATTAATCAGAAAATCACATCGATATATCATTAAACAGTGATAAGCACTATGAAGGAAATATTCCTATGAAGGAACTGTCATAGTATTATGACACATACATTAATCAGAAAATCACATCAATATATAATTAAACTGTGATAAGTACCATGAAGGTAAAGTATGAGGTGTTATGAAAATATATAATGGAGACTTTGGGAGACTGAGGCAGGCGAATTGCAGAAGGCCAGGAGTTCCAGACCAGCCTGGGCAACATGGTGAAACCCCATGTCTACTAAAATTGTAAAAATTAGCCAGTTATGGTGGTGTACGCCTGTAATCCCAGCTACTCAGGAGGCTGGGGCAGGAGAATTGCTTGAACCCAGGAGACAGAGGTTGCAGTGAGCCAAGACTGTGCCACTGCACTCCAGCCTGGGCGACAGAGTGAGACCATCTCAGAAAAAAAGAGGAAAATATATAATGAGGGACGGGATTCATCTGGGAGTTTAGGCCTCATGTTTCTTTGAGAAGGTGACATTTGAGCTAAGATTTAAAGTGGAAGCTAACAGTGAGGTAACAGAGGAAAAGCATTTTTGGCAAAGGGAATAGTATGTAGTAAAAAAAAAAAAAAAAACAGCATTTTGTAGACCAGGCACGGTGGCTCACGCCTGTAATCCCAGCACTTTGGGAGGCTGGGGTAGGCGGGTCACGAGGTCAGGAGATCAAGACCATCCTGGCTAACACAGTGAAACCCTGTCTCTAAAAAAAAAAATTACAAAAATTAGCCGGGCATGGTGGCGGGTGCTGTAGTCCCAGCTACTCTGGAGGCTGAGGCAGGAGAATGGCATGAACCCAGGAGGCAGAGCTTGCAGTGAGCCAAGATCTGAGATCATGCCATTGCACTCCAGCTCTGTCACACTCCAGCCTGGGTAACAGAGCAAGACTCCGTCTCAAAAAAAAAAAAAAAAGCATTTGAGGGAATGAGAGAATGTCAGTATAGCTAAAGCATTGTAAGCAAAGCAAAAGAGGCATGAGATAAGGTTAGAGACATAGATAGGCAGGGGTCTGATAATAGAAGTTAATCAGGATCGACCTGCTTAGTACTTGGATGGGAGACAGGCAGGGACTAAATCAAGTAAGACCTTATAGAGCATTTGTTCTTTATGCTAAGAGCAAAGGAAAACCACTAAAGGATTTTTAAGGAAATGACATGATCTAATTTATACTTTTAAAAGATTTTTTGTCTACAGAAAGGATGGGAGAATGGGGCAAAGGTAAATGTTGACAGACTGGTGGAAAATGAAACAGAGGGTGAAGGAGACAAGTATTAAGAATGACATTTGTGTGTCTGACTTGCACATGTGGGAGGATGGTGCTAACATTGGCCATGAAAGAGTATTGGAGGAGAAAGACGATAAGCTTCTTTTTGAACATGTTGAGTTTCAGATTATTTCATCCTTTACTTGAGTTTCTTATAGCTCTTCAGACCCCTAAGCAACTCTGATCTAGAGGCAGCTACAGATGTCTTTGGAATGAAAGACACCTGCTCTCATGTTTGGTCATTTGCTGTCATCATATGAGATACAGTCTAAGTGTTCAATTGTTTGTTTGGCAGGAAAAGGTAAAAGGCGCAGATCATCTGATGAAGATGCTGCTGGGGAACCCAAGGCCAAGAGACCAAAACATACTACAGATAACAAGGAGGTAATGGGGCTTCTTGATTAGAAGTCCTCACCCTGAAGCAGGCCAGAAAGAGCACTCAGATAACAAGCCCCAAGAGAGCTTAAAGCTTCCTGAGCTAAGAAGCAGTAGGATTATGAACCTCATTAAATATTAGAAATAGACTAACAAAGAAGGAACCATTACTGTCTCCCTTCTGAGCCTTAATTCTTTCATTGAACAGAGGTAACAGCTTATGTAAAATGGGGCCTAGAAAAAGTTTAGGTTGCTCAATATAGCAAGAACCTAAAAACCTATAGGGACCATTGGTGAAAAATGGGTCTAAAAACTATACATAGGCCTGAACTAATATTCAGTGTCTTCTTAGCATGCCTATAAAGATGTCAGTAAGCATCTCAAACTTAGTGTGGCCAAAACAGAGTAATTGATTCCTCCTCTTAGTAAAAGACGCTACCACCTAGGCCAGCCACCTAGGACACCACCATTTCTGCTTAGGCCAAAATCCTTGGAACCCTCTAATCTCACAGTAAAACATATCAGTCCAGTTTCCAAAATTACCTCAAATCCAACCATTTCTCATCTTTTATCTGCCATCTCTCATCAATTCTTTCCTAACCCTTTCATTAATGGTCTCCCTAGCTGCATTCTTACCTACTTAGTAGCCAAAATGACTTTCTAAGTTCAAAACAAAACAATACATCCACTGATTAAACTCCTTTAATAGCTTTCCTTTACTCTTAGAAGAAATCCAAGATACGGGCTAGGAAGCCTTACATGATCTAGGTCTTCGTATGATCTGTTGGAGACAGGGCTCTTCAACCTCACCTCTGCCTCATCTCCGTCTTGCTCACTGTGTTCTCCCTCCTGACTTTCTATCTCTTAAACATGTCAAACTCTTTCTAGTCTTTAGACTTTGGCCCTTATCATGCCTCCGGCTTCAAATGTTTGTCCCCAGATCTTCATGTAGTGGTCTCTGGATCATTTCTGTTTTGAATGCTCTTTTCATAGACTTCAAGCACCGTTGTCCTCTCCTACACTGGTCCCTACCAGATTTCTCATTTCATATACTTCACAGCATTTATATTTATAACTGGAATTATTTATTATTTGTGTACATGTTTGTCTAAGAGGTGTGGACTTTATCCTGAAGACAAGGGAGAGCCATTGATGGATTTTAAGCAGGGAAATGAAGTAACTGGATTTATATGTTAGAAAGATTATTATAGCATAGCAGTTCCGAACCTGTACTACTCCATGCATGGATTTCAGAGAGTCTGCTTGTACTTATGTGCATTTTTCAGTGAAGCTCTCCATACCTTTCATTACATTCTTCAAGGAACTGTGACCCAAAACAGTTTTTAAAAAAAAAAAAAAGCACTACTCTAAGAAATGGGAAGAATGATGCAAAACAAAATTAGAAGGAGAAAACCCAGTTACTCCTTTTGTAGTGTCTGCTATGTTTTAAAGGGAAAAAAAAGAAAAAAGAAAAACCAGTTAGGAGGCTATTGTAGTAATCCAGATGGGCCAAGATTTAGAGTCTGAAATAAGGTAATGATAGGAGAGAGAAAAGTAGATATCTGATAACTATAAAGAATAGATAGAACTTGGTAATGGGATGGTAGATATGGACAGCAAGGGACTAGGGGTGATACCCAAGTTTGTAGCTTAAGAAATTGGGTTGGCCGGCCAAGCACGGTGACTCACGTCTGTAATCCCAGCACTTTGGGAGGCCGAGGCAGGTGGATCACCTGAGGTCAGAGCTCGAGACCAGCTTGGTCAACATGGTGAAACCCCGTCTCTACTAAAAATACAAAAATTAGCCGGCCATGGTGGTGGGTGCCTGTAATCACAGCTACTTGGGAGTCTGCAGCAGGATAATGGCCTGAACCTGGGAGGCAGAGGTTGCAGTGAACCGAGATCGCACCACTGAACTCCATCCTGGGTGACAGAGTGAGACTCCATCTCCAAAAAAAAAGAGAGAGAGAGAAATAAAGAAATTGTCTAGGCACAGTGGCTCTCACCTGTAATCCCAGCATTTTGGGAGGCTGACGCAGAAGAACCACTTGAGCCCAGGAGTTTGAGACCAGCCTGGACAACATAGACCCTATCTCTACCAGAAAAAAAAAAATCCACCAGACCTGGTGGCACATGCTTGTAGTCCCAGCTACTCAGGAAGCTGAGGCAGGAGAATC